>NC_141998.1:1200000-1515000 GCF_049901715.1 Pseudonaja textilis | reverse complement strand
GCTCTCATAAGATATAAAGGAAGTGCAAAGGGACAGGAACCTTTGCAGGAAGCAACGTTGCCATGCCCACCAAGCCAGGCCCACAGCACTGGTAGTAAAAAATTTTGAATCCCGCTACTGGATTTAGTGTCTACCTCCTTGGTGATGTAGCCATCCTTGTTGATGTCATAGAGGTTAAAAGCCCAGCTGAGTTTTTCATGCACTGTGCCCCGCAACAAAATGGAGAGGCCGATGACAAAGTCCTGTTCAAGACGAGAGAGAGAGAGAGAGAGAGAGATCAGTCACAGCTTGTGAGCCTGGCAAGAGGGGACACTTGGTGCCAGGCCTGCTGCCAATGCTTACACCTCAAAGTGGAAACGATTCTTGGCTCCGTTTGTTGAGAAAAGTACACTTATATTAGGAGCCAAGCGCATCGCAGTAATGCAGAGAGGGAGCTGAGAATCGCGGGGCAAATTTAACTCCCCACCCCTCACCTTCTAGCTGTCTCCCATCATTGTCACCCCCCAACACCCCCCTTGTCCAAACAGGTTCAAGCCAGGTGTTTTCAGAACGATCCCTTCAAACATAGGTTGGGATCCCAAAAGTGCTTCCCCCCCCCCAAGAGGCAACTGGACTTTCTGGTTTTTCTTTGAAGACATTTCACTTCTCCTCCAAAAGCTTCCTCAGCTCTGACTGGGTGGTGGGGAACGGAAGGATTTATACCAGGGGTGGGATTCAAATAATTTAACAACCGGTTCTCTATCCTAATAATTTCTTCCGACAACCAGTTCACCAAAATGCCCAGGAACTTAACAACCGGTTCTCCCAAACTGGTGCGAACCGGCTGAATACCATCCCTGGTTTATACTCCCTGCAGACAGCTGGTCATTTGCATCCTTTTTTTGAGAGTCGTTGAGACCACCTGGGATTTATCTGTGTCTTCAGGGTCACCTGAGTGGTGCAAATGGGTGCAGAGCCTTCTTGAAACTGCTGAAAGGACTGTGTTGTAGACTGGAGATAGAGATGATGACAATTGCATCCCTCCCTCTCTGTGGAGCGAGAGCTGTTCAATTTGGACAAAGATGGGCTCTTGGACCCCTCTTTCAAATCAGCGGTCCTCTCTGTCCCAAATGTGGACTCTGCTATCTTCAGCCACTCCCTAGGATCTAATAATGGGCAATATTTGTAGCTCGGGGTTGAAACAAGAGGTCCTTGGTGCATTCTAATCTTGGCGGTCTACTTGCAGATGTTTGAGTGATCAGGGTAACATCCGGTCTAGCACTAATGATGTTACCTAGTTTGGGGAATGAAAAGCCTGCAAGAAAGCAAGGTCACAGAACATCAAGGACCCCTCCCTAAAATCTCCCAAAGGTATATTCGTTCAGGGTAGTTTAGTACAGCTGTAGTCTGGCAAGAGTCTGTCTATTTGCAAGTAAGCAAATGAAGAACTGGATTATTCTGTGTTGTTCTTGGGCTGGTCCTGACAGTCTTCTACAGGAAAAAAGAGATAATGATTCCCTAAATCACGCTCCACCCCTACTGAGGACATGGACATACCCCCATAATTTTATTGGAAGGAGTACAGAAATGACCTGCCATACTTTTCTTTAAAAGAAGGCCCACTTTTTTCACTCTTCGGTGTGTTTACTTATTTTTATTAAACAGATTTATACGGCCGTCCAACTCACAGTAACTTTAGGCAGCCTCTAGCATTGAAAGTTTATATAACAACCTTAAAGGTGTTCCTTGTGGCCTCCCTTCCACGGACTGGCCTTATTAAAAAATGCCCCATTCATCCCGGGAGTGCAATCCATCTGTTTTTCAAGGTACATATTTTAAATCCATGTTAAAATGTGGACTTCAAACCCCAGAACTCCCCAGCCAGCAAACTGGGAAATTCCGGGAACTGAAGTCCACGGCCATCTTAAAGTTGTGGAGATTGAGAAACCGCTGAGATATGAAAAGGGCCCATGATGCCTCACAGATCGCTTCCTTTCATATTAATGCGATTTCTTTGCTTCTAATTTTGGATTCGGAATTTTGTGTTCCTGTTTCTGGGGTCCAGATTTGGTTGGACGCGCCTCTGTCCCAAAGGCTGCAACGAACCAGTGCACAATTATTACCTGTTATTTTATTTTTTTTCCCAACTGACACAATTGCTTTATTTATCAAGTTACCTCACGGACAAGGTGAGGAGGATTTAAAAGGACGAATTTGTACATCTCTATCTCCATTTGAAATTGCTGCCTTTTGCATTTTTTCCACCAGGTTAAAAATGCCTTTACATTTTTCTTACATTTTTCATCAAATTAAAGCAATTTGCGTGCACCGCAAAGACATTGCAATTAGAACCACTACATACGGAGGCTTTGGTGGAGGGGCGCATGTCGAAAAATAAAGATGGCTGGGGCCACCCTGTGACCCAAGTTTTGCCCTCAAGGAAATGAGGAGAGGAGCTCCGATCGTGTCCGCCATCTTAACTTTCTTCGTTCTCTCCAGCCCCATGGAAGAGCCTGACAATGTGCACCGCATCAGCGCATAGTTCTAAACACACTGGGCCACTTGCATCGTTTCCATGGGTGTAGTGGAATGTAACCTGGATTCCCCAGGAGGGAGGGGATGCATCCCAGAGGCACAAGAGACGGAGACGTTTAGACAGTTTAATTGGGAGGAAAAGGTTCCTCCGTAGAAATTCTCAGAGTATATCTTTAACGACGTAGGAGCGGTGCAGTGGCCTAGAGGAGCTCTGGCCTCACAGTCAGGAGGCTGTGAGTTCAATCCTAAGTAGCGGCGAATATTTCTCTCTCCGGGCACACTGAGAATTTATCTGCCGAACAAAACTCTGCATTGGTGACAGGAAAGGCATCCGGGCATTAAAACACTCTGCTAGCTCTGTTGCTCAGACTCCACCCCGCAAGGGATTATGGGAGGAGGAGGAGGAGGAGGAGGAGGAGGAGGAGGAGGAGGAGGAGGAGGAGGAGGAGGAGGAAGAAGAAGAAGAAGAAGAAGAAGAAGAAGAAGAAGAAGAAGGAGAAAGAAGGAGAAGGAGAAAGAAGAAGAGGAGAAGAGGAAAGAAGGAGAAAGAAGAAGGAGAAGGAGAAGGAGAAGAGAAGAAGGAAGAAGAAGAAGAAGAAGATTATTAAGATTAAGATTAAGATTGTTATATCTTTAACAATGCTAGTAGGTTTGCTTTAGTTTGGCAAGATTTCTGCCTAACAATAAAAGAAACTGCTTTGAGGTACCTCAGGGACTTCACCCTTCTGAGTCTACATCTTTCCTCTGTAAATCAATTAAAACGGAAACCAACTTTGAAAAGCTGTTTGAAGAAAACCCAACTCAGATGCTCAACAGAAGCTGGAACAAAAATATTCTAAGCTGGGGGTAAAACTGTCCCGTTTCAAGGTCAGTGCAGACGATAACCGGGCTCAGCCCAAAGGAGGAGTCAAGCACGTTACCAGTCTTGCATCCTTCACATCCACCAGAGCTCTAAGCCCGGCCCACCTTCCTCTGACCGTTGGTAGTTCAGATTCTTGTAGGAAGTGTTGGCATGCAATAAACCGGCACTGATCTTGAACCGCGCAGATTTCTTACCCTTGACTGGCAGAAGGAATAACCTTGAGGGACAGGAGAGCCTCAGCCAAGACAACCATCAGATAAAGGAAATCTGAGCCGCGGACAGACGTGTAATTGGAGGAAGCAGCTCAGGCCTGAAGCCCTCTCTAGTTTCCACAAAGATCTCAGTAAAGGGAGGGAGGAAGAAACACTTTGGGGTTTTATTCCTATAATCTTACAACGGAGGTAGCGGTTTTAGTATTCATAACTTTGCTTTTGTTTTTAGTTCGGTCTCCTCTGAAGGTCTGAAGCTCCGGTGGCCTAGAGGTGGAGCTCTCGCCTCACAATCAGGAGGCTGCGAGTTCGATCCTAGGTAGAGACAGATATTTGGAATAGTCTCTCTCCTGCTCAAGCAGGGGGTTGGACTAGATGACCTCCCTTCCAACTCTGTTATTCTAAGGAGGACAACCCACGGGGCTGAGTGGAGAGGCAGCTCCAGGGATACTTTGCCCAAATCTGAAATGGAGGATAGGTTTGGGGAATGCTAATGTTTTCATTTAATGGCGTCACATCTCTTAGCCCATTTCCTTCAATCTCAGTTTAAATTCTTGTTCTATTCTATTTCTATTTCTATTTCTATCTCTATTCTATTTCTATTTCTATTCTATTTCTATTCTATTCTATTTCTATTTCTATTTCTATTCTATTTCTATTCTATTTCTATTTTATTTTATTTCTATTCTATTTCTATTTCTATTTCTATTTCTATTTCTATTCTATTCTATTCTATTCTATTCTATTCTATTCTATTCTATTCTATTCTATTTCTATTTCTATTTCTATTCCTATTCCTATTCCTATTCCTATTTCTACTCTATTTCTATTTCTACTCTACTATTTTATTTTATTTCATTCTATTTCTATTTCTATTTCTATTTCTATTTCTATTCTATTCTATTCTATTCTATTCTATTCTATTCTATTCTATTCTATTCTATTCCTATTCTATCCCTATCCCTTCCCTATTCCCTATTCCCATTCTATTCTATTCCATTCCTATTCTATTCTATTCTAATTCTAATTCTAATTCTAATTCTATTCCGTTTGGAGACCCCTGTTCCAGCAAGCAGGTCCCACAGCTTTAGCAGCACGGCCAGAGCTTTGATCTCCCGCACAGGGCACAGAAGCCCTTCCAATGGCCCTCGGTTCTTTTCAGGGTAACTGCCTTGTTCCCCCAGAAAGAGCCCAACCTATCAAGACACAGAAAATTCACCTTACTTCAAATCGAATGGCCCCGCTCCGGTCCAGATCGAAAGCGTTGAACAGGAAGTGGGCATACATGGTGGCATCTGCGAAAGAAAAGACAGAAACGGATGGGACATATCAGCCCGAAGAGCCTTCTTTGTCCCTTGTAGCAGAGGTGGGGTATTCAGCCGGTTCGGACCGGTTCTAGAGAACCGGTAGCAGAAATTTGGAGTAGTTTGGAGAACCGGCCAATCCCACCTCTGACTGGCCCCACCAACCCCATCTATTCTCTGCATCCCATTGAGTCCCAGCTGATCATCTGGGTCTCCTCGGGTTGCCTTGCACAGGAGAATGGAGCTGGAAATCAGGTTAGCGGGGTGGGAAGCAGTGGTGGGATTCAATTTTTTTTTTTACTACCGGTTCTGTGGGCGTGGCTTGGTGGGCATGGCAGGGGAAGCATACTGCAAAAACCCCTTCCCTCCCCATCCCACTCCACTAACCTGCTTTCCAGCTCCGTTCTCCTGTGCAGGGCAACCAAAGAAGACCCAGCCGATCAGCTGGGGCTCAATTTATTGGGTTGGTGGGGCCAGTCAGAGGTGGGATTGGCCAGTTCTCCAAATGACTCAAAATTTCCGCTACCTGTTCTCCAGAACTGGTCAGAACCAGCTGAATACCCACCTCTGGTGGTGAGGGAATGGAGATTTTACAGTATCCTTCCCATGCCACACCCACCAAGCCACACCCATCAAGCCACACCCATCAAGCAATGCCACAGCCTGTAGTATCCTTCCCTGGGACTCCCTAGGACAGGGGTCTCAACCTTGGCCACTTTAAGACTTGTGGACTTCAACTCCCAGAGTTCCTCAGCCAGCTTTGCTGGCTGAGGAACTCTGGAGTTGAAGTCCACAAGTCTTAAAGTGGCCAAGGTTGGAGACCCCTGTCCTAGGAGATAACTCATTGTTACCATCAGAGACAAGAGAATGAAATAAGGTTCTTTAGGCTGAGCACGAATTGGATATCACGCTCCCCAAAGTCCTTGGCACCCCACTTTTGGCCTCCAAACTGAGCAGACGGAGAGATACAAGCTGTGCTGACAAACAAACACCCTCCCAGGAAGAACGGTGGGCAGCCATTTTCGTTCTGCCGTCAAGGAAAGGATCCCTAAAAATCACGGGAAGTCAAGCTCGTCTCAAGGATGACTTCATTTACAGGTAGCCATTCATTTAGTTCAAAGTTACGACAGCACTGGAAAAAAAGTGACTTATGACCACTTTTCACGTGTACGACCATTGCTGCCTTGCGTCACATGATCAAAAATTGGACTCTTGGCAACTGGCATGTACTTATAACCAGGGGTGGGATTCAGCCGGTTCAGCTCGGTTGGAGAGAACCGGATGTTAAATTGACATCCGCTTCGCCGAGCCGATAGTTGAACTGACCGGCTGGCCCCGCCCACCCCATCCCACTCCTCCCAGGGGGTCTCTGCTTAGCCAATTTTGGATGCAGGTAAAAGCGCAGGGCCCGCGTGGAGGTTCTGGGAGGGTGAAAAATGGGCCGGAAGTTCCGGAAGTCTGGAAACGGGCCTGTTTCTGGCTCCTGGAGGCCCTCTGGAGCCCGGGGGAGATTGTTTTCACCCTCCCAGAGTCCCGAGGGAAGCCTCCGGACTCTGGGAAAGGCGAAAAAAATGGCCTAACAGAAAGTTATGGTAGGCCACGCCCAATGTGGCCACGCCCACCCAGCCCCCGGGCAGAGAACCGGTTGCTGGGGGTTTTGAATCCCACCCCTGCTTATGATGGTTTCGATGTCCCAGGGTCATGTGGTCACTTCTTGGGACCTTCTGACAAGCGATGGAGAAAGCCAGATTCCCTGAAGAACCGTGTTACTAACTGAACAACTCCAGCGATTCACGTAACCGACGCCTAAGTTCAATGTTAAGCATCGAACTCTTCATTCTCTAAACCGGCTGGGGAATTCTGGGAGCTTGAAGTCCACTCATCATCCGGGGGCCGAAGTTGAGAAAGTCTGAATAAAAGGGACGGAGATGCAGGGCAGACTCACCTCCCTGGGGGAAAAATTGGGCGTAGATAAGCTTGAAGGTCTCTTCATCCACCAGGCCACTGGGACATTCCTAAAGACAAACCACACACAAGTTACACGTGGTGACCCCGGGTGGGATACAAAACAAACACAGTCACAGAAAACAGGCGAAGCCCCTTTTATTCCTTCACTTTGCTTCCAAGCTCCAGATATCTTTGATGGAACAAAAAAAAAAAACCTCCCACACAAACAGTTACAAGAAGGAAAAAAGCAACACAAACCAGGCAAGACAAGGGCTGGAGGACGTCCACCGATAACACACCCTGGGAAGGACGCCAAACTCAGAGAGGAACCATAAACTAGAGATATTTCCATGGTTTTGTTTCCAGCACTCGCCCATACGCATGTCACAGCTGCAGCCCATGAAGAGGATCAAGGCCCTCTCCTCCCCCATAGACCATGTCTCTCCCTTATCCTCTCCTCCCTTCGTGACCTAGGAGGGAGAGGGGATGGGCCTGGGTCCTCTTCTGGCTGCCCAGCCGGCCTCTGCCCTTCCCCAGACTCCTCCACATCCTCCGGAGCCACACCTCCACTCCCTGTCAGCTGTTCCTCCTCTCCCTCAGAGTCCGACTCCACCAGGTGCACGAACAAATTCAACTCAGTTGTTTCTTCTGCTTCTCCCTTTCTTTCTCGACTGAAGACCCCCAGAGCTCCTTCCCAGAGCCTCACTTGCCCGGAAGAGTTTGATCTACTGTCGTTTCAAAACAGAAGTGGCCCATTTGGCAGCTACTCCGGCTCTCTTTCTTGCACGTTGTGCCCCCAATATTCACTAGGAAATCCCACAATAACGTGGGATTAATTCTCTTCCGATTTTCAGCTCGAAAGGTAATAAAATAGGTGCGCTAGAAAATTCCATGCCCTTAAAATGAAACCACCATTGATTTCTCGGCCCTCCCGAGCTCCGTTTCCGCCGGCAGAACGCTGCAGGAGGCTGTCGCAGCCGAAAACGGAGCCCGGGAGGGGTGCACCCAACACGAGGGATGTCAAGCTGGCCACACCCAGCCGGCCCCTGAGCTCCAACACCACCCTGATGCGGCCCTCGATGAAATTGAGTTTGACACCCTCGGTGTAGGGTCTCCTGCAATTCAATGATACTGCGTTCTGTACGCTCAGGACACAGCTGGAAGCTGGAGTGGCGTGTCTGAAAGCGAAGGCTGTGGATGTGCCAGTTGGTCCGAGGGGAGCCGGGCTGCGGCTGCCCCCAAGACGTGAGCCAGAAACTATAGCCTGGGTGGCATATTTTACAGCGGCTGCCAAGAGCCAAGCATTACAGGAAAGCCATTAAAGATACATGATGCAGAAGGCAGAGGTGGTTTCCTGGGAGCGGGGGAGGGAGGACTCTTGCAAAGTCCCCCCTGGCTCCCTGCCCGGGCTTAGTCAACAGCCCATCTCCGTGCCAGCGGGACCAGATAAATGAACCTCGGGTTCACTGAGTGTTTTTTTCGGAAACGGTACAGTTTCTGTTTGGGAAGGAGACGCTATGGATTGTTGGGGGGGAAAGAGTTTGAGGAGACACCGCGATGAGGTTCATGGTCGACCCTGAAGCTGACCTGTGTGCAGCAGGGGTGGGCTTCAAAAATGGTAGCAACCGGTTTTCTGCCCGGTTGCTGGGCGGGTGTGGCCTCGTCGGCCTCCTGTACCGCAGTGGGGGGGACTGTTTTCACCCTCCTCGGGCTCTGGAGGGTTTGATTGAGCCTCCGGGAGGGTGAAATGGTCTCCCTGGGCTCCAGAGGCCCTCTGGAGGCTGGAAGTGGGCCCTCTGGAGGCTGAAAATAGGCCCTCTGGAGGCTGGAAGTGGGCCCTCTGGAGGCTGCAAGTGGGCCCTCTGGAGGCTGGAAGTGGGCCCTCTGGAGGCCGAAATAGGCCCTCTGGAGGCTGGAAGTGGGCCCTCTGGAGGCTGAAAATAGGCCCTCTGGAGGCTGGAAGTGGGCCCTCTGGAGGCTGCAAGTGGGCCCTCTGGAGGCTGGAAGTGGGCCCTCTGGAGGCCGAAAATAGGCCCTCTGGAGGCTGGAAGTGGGCCCTCTGGAGGCTGCAAGTGGGCCCTCTGGAGGCCGGAAGTGGGCCCTCTGGAGGCCGAAAATAGGCCCTCTGGAGGCTGGAAGTAGGCCCTCTGGAGGCCGGAAGTGGGCCCTCTGGAGGCTGCAAGTGGCCCTCTGGAGGCCAGAAGTGGGCCCTCTGGAGGTCGAAAATAGGCCTTCTGGAGGTCAAAAATAGGCCCTCTGGAGGCTGCAAGTGGGCCCTCTGGAGGCCGGAAGTGGGCCCTCTGGAGGTCGAAAATAGGCCCTCTGGAGGCTGGAAGTGGGCCCTCTGGAGGCCTCCATGCAGGCCCTTTGGCATTCAAAACAGGCCGCATGGGGACTCCTGGGAGGGGCTGGGAGGGCTGGGAGGAGCCAGTCAGCGGTGGGATTTACCAGTTCACCGAACCGGCCATTAAAAATGATAAAAATTAGCTACCGGTTCAACCAAACTGGTAGCATCCCAGCCCTGAGGTGCAGCCATTTTTATGGTAGCCTTTGTCTATTCTTCTTTTAGCTTGCTTTAAGGTTTCTGCAAAGGAATTTAACGGGGCTTCAGGCTCGCCACATTCTACCAGCAGGAAGGCGGGGGGAGTTGTAGAGATAAGGCCGAATGTTAGGCCTAGCTGGCATTCCTTCCTGTGGGGAATGAGAAGGTGCCTGCTGCAGCGGGCGGAAGGTGGAGTTTGGAGTCATCAGACTGATGGACAGTGAGCTGATTGGAGAGGGTGACTACGGGGGGGAAGTTTCAAACTTTGGCTTTTATTGGATATCATTCCATAATCTGGCCAGAGTTGGAATTGCACCAAGACCTTGAGTCATGCTCTTGTTAGAGTTGGACTCTGAGGGAGAGAAGGAACAGCCGACAGAGAGTGGAAGTGTGGCTCCGGAGGTTGTGGAGGAGGCTGGGGAAGGGCAGAGGCCGGCTGGGTAGTCAGAGGAAGAACCAGGCCCATACCCTCTCCAACCTAGGATATGCAGGGAGTAATGGAGAAAGGAACAACGTGGCTTACGGGAGAGGAAGCGGCCATGATCCCCCTCATTGGCTGCAGCTGGGGGGAATAGTATATAAGAGAGACAGTTAAAACACAGCGTTGCTAGAAGCAAAGCGTGTTTTATTTTGGTCTGAAATTATCTTGGTTGGCATCCTTACAACAGACTGTGCCTTGTTATCTCCTTGAAGTTGGTAATTACTTATCCTGGTCCGTTGTGGAAATTTCATCATTGTAGTTTGTTTTGGTTTTTTATTTCACCTCTATCTGCTCATTAAGTTCGGACTGTATGGCTTTCTTTTGAAGACTATTTTTGAGTACGTTTTATCTCCAACTGAGAATTATTGAGCAGTGGGGCCAAGTTGGAGGCATTAAAGGACATTTATTCACATTTTGGATTTTGTTACATTTGTGTTACACTCTGCGTCATCACACCTGGCCAGTTTGATATGTTCTTAATAAATGGACTTTGATGGAAAATGGGTGCCTTGGGTTTTTATTCTGGGGACATATTCCTTGGAACCTGGACATTATTCCGCCTCTTGACATTCACATCCACAGGATGAAAGGCTGGAGAACCTGCAGAGAAGGGCTGGAGGCCTGAGACAGAACTGCAGGATTTGCAAATGGTTGTCAGTCTGTACAGGTGTCTGTCCATCCAGCCACAGGCACATATACACACCCAGGGGTGGGATTCAGAAAGGAAAGGAAAGGAAAGGAAAGGAAAGGAAAGAAAGGAAAGGAAGGAAGGAAGGAAGGAAAGGAAAAGGAAAGGAAAGAAAGGAAGGGAAGGAAGGAAGGAAGAGGAAGGGAAGGAAAGGAAAGGAAGGAAAGGAAAGGAAGGAAAGGAAAGGAAGGAAAGGAAAGGGGAAGGAAGGAAGGGAAAGGAAAGGAAAGGAAGGAAGGAAAGGGAAGGAAGGAAGAAAGGGAAAGGAAAGGGAAAGGAAGGGAAGGAAGGAAGGAAGGGGAAAGGAAAGGAGAAGGGAAGGAAGGGAAGGAAGGGGAAGGGAAGGGAAGGAAAGGAAAGGAAGGAAAAGGAAAAGGAAAGGAAAGGAAAGAAAGGAAAGGAAAGGAAAGGAAAGGAAAGGAAAAGGAAAGGAAGGAAGAAGAAACAGGTGGATAAGGAACTACTCACATTCTTGAAGCCTCTATAGAGGGACTGGAGTTCCTTTTTGGTGAATTTGGTTCGAAGTTGGAGCTGGTCCAGTCCTTCGGGTTGATGTCGCATGGCCGAAAGCTCCAACTCGCTGTCGCCATTGTCTGTAAAAAGAAACCAAAATGGCAACATTTACGCCCACTTAACAACTTTCTCACTCAGCAACATAAATGTTCGCCCACAATCGTCGTCGTAAGTTAAGGACTACCATACTGCTAATCCTCGACTTACGACCCCAATGCAGAGGACCTAGAAAAGAGCGCAGGGAAGAGCAGTGAAGATGGCGAAGGGGCTTGGAGGCTAAATCCCACTCAGACCCCACCCAAAGAACCGAGTGTTTTCTTAGCTTAAATGAAAGACGACCTGAGACCAGTCAAAGGGTTAAAAAAGTGGCCTTTATTCTCCACAGTTCTTAAAGGAAAGACAAGAACCAACTGTGGGGAGCCCCTCCCCCTCCTAAAAGAATAAAATATTCCTATGGTCTTTTAGAGTTGCCATTAGAAAGGGAGGCGGGGAGAAAGGGGATTTGAAAGAGCAGTGCGGCAGCTTGGAAATGGAAAGCGCATTCCATAAATGTTTTCAAAGATAGCAACTAGGCGACTGAAGTTTCTGCTGCTGGTATTGCCCTCAAGGTGAAAGGGCACGTTCAAATGGTCTGGCTGGGGACTCTGGGCCCAGGAGTCCCAAGCCAGCTGGGAAACGTTGGATAATCGACAGCTGTTCTGACCCAAACCCGGTTCCAAGGAAGCAAACACGAGACAAAGATAACAGCACAGTCATGTTTCTTTACGTATCCCATTCCTTCCTGGGTGAAAGGCTGCTTCAAACCAATTAGCTCTGATAAGAAAGAGCCTTGCCAAGGTGCTGCAAGGCTGCCAAGAACCCTAGATAAAGTTACTAAGCAATAATTCCAACACAAAAAGTCTCCAAACACAAACCAAGACGGTCTGAATTTCCACAAGGCTTGAAGTGCAAGAACTTCGTTGCTTCCTGCAAAGAATCCCGGTCTCTCAGGCTGACTTTTATTCCTTAAGGGAGGGGCCATTACCTTGCAGCCTTACTCCCGAGTCGCCCGTGCTGCTCCAGCTGCTCTTTCTTTCGAGCAGCCCTGCGTGCACACACACTTGGCACAGGCTCCTCAGGGTGCTCTTCCTCATTGCTACCAGCCTCCACAATCTCCGAAGGCAGCACTCCAGTCCCTGATGGTCGTGGCCCCATCCCTGCATCCCACGCGGGTCCCTCATCTGAGTCCTCCCTCTCCGAAACCTCGGCCATCTGCACCTGCGGCCGGTGAACCACAACAATGGCTGCCATGACACGAGGCATTCCCTTATTCTTTGAAGAGTCACCGAAAGTAACTTCAGCACCCAAAAGAAATCTCTCCGTTGCAACCAACCACGCTGACCCCTGGGTTCCTTGGCTCCGTCCAGGATCTTGTGGTTTGAGGTACTGGATGCTGGCGTAAGAGATCGGTCAAATACACCGACCTGCAAGCCGGATGTTGGGCCGAGAAAGGACCTTCCCGTCCTGACTCAGCAGAAAAATCTTAATGCCATTGTGAGAAGAAATATCCATTTGGTTCCGTTCCAAGCCAGGAGGAAGACGCTGGAAACATGGAGGCCGATTGGAAAAGATGGTTTAAGGATGACGCAGAACCACATGGGTTTGAGGTCCTGGGCAACTGACCACCTGGAGTGGAGAGTGAGAGGTGTTTTTTTTTTTAATACTTTCTCTTGGGCTTTGCACTTGAGCTTCCTGTTCCTGTGCAAGGACATTCTATTCTATTGGCTGTTGTCAGACTCCCACCGGGCCATGTAGGGGTCAAGTTTGTCTGAGCTAAGTTTGGTTGAAGTTTGGACTGCTGAGGCAATGAAGGGGCTTGTTGGGCAATTCCTATTGTAGCTGAGGGCTAATCCTATCTTTGTTCAGACCTTGCTGCAGGGAACTTTGCTTATGAATAGAGCTACCTAGATCCTTCTTTCAATAAGCCTTTCTATCTCTTAAGAGCTGACCTCTGCCCAGGGCTATTAAGAAAGTTGGAGGCTGCTTTCTGCCTCCAAGAACATGTTTCTCCATTTCTCCCTTTAGGGGAATATAATATTCTGCCCTTTTTTAATATTCCCTGGAACGTTTCATTCTTCTAGGAGAGGGCTGGGTGGTGCTAACTTTTTCTACACCATCCAGGCTAAGCCAGATTCACCGCTGTGCTTTTCCTCATCTTAAGGCAATCTCGGTTTGACGGATTTATGACCGTTGGGGTTCTTTTTTAAATTATTGTTATCATTACTTTCCCCAAACACGATCGTTGGCTTCTGGGCAAGGGCAGAGCAAGGCATGACACAGCAGAGGGTCCAAGGCCCACCTGAGCTTTGGACGAGAAAGGCTGACTTGGCCCCACAGAAGCTGGTTAGGCAGGATTCTGGGGGTCCCAGGTGCTCCCCCACTTCTCTTGGGGGGGGAGAATTCTCTCCTCTTTGCTTTTTCTCCTTCCCCTCCCTCCCTCTTTCTATTTCTCCTTCCTTCCTTCCTTTCCTCCCTACAACTTTTTCCTTCTTTCCTTCCTTCCTTCCCTCCCTTCCTCCTTGCAACTCCCCTTTCATCCTTCTTTCCCTCCCTCCTTGCAACACTCCTTCCTTCCTTCCTTCCTTCCCTCCCTTCCTGTAACTTTCTTTCCTTCCTTTCTTCCTTTCTTCCTTCCTTCCTTCTCCCTTCCTCCTTGCAACTCCCCTTTCATCCTTCTTTCCCTCCCTCCATGCAACTCCTTCCTTCCTTTTTCCTCCTTCCCTCCCTTCCTGTAACTTTCTTTCCTTCCTTTCTTCCTTTTTTCCTTCCGTCCTTCCCTCCCTTCCTCCTTGCAACTCTCCTTCCTTCCTTCCTTCCCCTCTCTCCTTGCAACCTCTTCCTTCCTTCCTTCCTTCCTTCCTTCCTTCCTTCCTTCCTTCCTTCCTTCCTTCCTTCCTTCCCCTTGCAACTCTCCTTCCTTCCTTCCCTCCCTTCCTGTAACTTCCTTTCCTTCCTTTCTTCCTTTTTCCTTCCTTCCTCCCCCCTCCCCCTCCCTCATTCCCTGCAAATCTCCTTCCTTCTTTCCTTCCATCTGTCTCTCTCTTTCCTTCCTCCTTCCCTCTTCCTTCTTTCCTCCACCTCTTCTTTCTATCACTCTTGCCTCCCCCTCCCCTGTCTTTCCTTCTCTTCTTCCCTTTTCTCTTTCTCTCCCCTCCCCTCTTCCTGCCTTCCTGCTGTGCCAGGCAGGGCTTTTCCCAGGGTGCCCATGAAGAGACAAGGGGGAAAAATACGGTCATCCTTGAAGCCTCTTGGGATGGTTTTGATTGAAGGCTCCAGCAAGCAAGTTTTCCCTCTCGGGCTGGTATTTTTTTCATCGAGTGCTAAGTTCCCCTAAGGGTTACCGATTCCCTGCCACTGCGTTGTGCCAGAGAGTTGAGGGCGGTGTTCCTTTATTTTTCTAACCGTTTATACGGCAGCCCACTTTGCTCCCACAACTCTGGGCGGCAGCTCGCAATACATTAACCCTGTACAATAACAGAATTGAATTATAGCAACAAGAACACTGTATAACTCCGGTGGATATAAATAACGTACGCCTCCCGTCTTTTGATCCTCCATCTGGGCTTACTAGCTCTTGGACAAGGGCCTGAGAAAAAGAGGCCAGTCTTTATGGCTCTCCAAAAGTCTAACCAGGACGGGATCAACGGACTTGGCCTACCTCTAAGGAGAGGTTTGGATAATCTCTGCAAAAGAGGGGACTGAATTCTGAACGTCCCCAGGGAGTTCCCAAAGGTTTTGTGGTTGATCCAACAGAACCAGGAAGGGTGCACTGTCGCCACCAAGCCCCACCGCAGACCATCCCACAAGAGAGACCAAGATGGTCTCCAGCCTCCGCTTGCGGGAAAAGATGGGGATAATCCAGAGACTTTTAGCATTCGGTGTCCCACTACCAATTATATACATCTTTCCATTAAAAGAAGAAAAACAAAAAGATATGGTCCTAACAATAGCAGAGAAAAAAATTCTGGAAACTAAGGATACAACAGAAAACAGAATAAAAGGGACCTTAGAGGTCATCAACCCTATACCATTGTGGACAAACGGCTGCCCAAATTCTTCTTAGAACAGGGGTCTCCAAACTTGGCAACTTGAAGATTTTGTGGGCTTCCACTCCCAGAATTCCTGAGCTAATGTGACTGGAGGGGGAATTCTGGGAGTTGGAAGTCCACAAGTCTTAAAGCTGTCAAGTTTGAAGACCCCTGGAATAGATAGATAAGGAGAGGTAGAATAGATAGGTAGAAAGAAAGAGAGAGAGAGAATAGATAGAATAGATAGAGGTAGGATAGAGAGAGATAAGATAGATAAAATAGATCAAGGGTCTCCAAACTTAGCAAGTTTAAGATTTGTGGGCTTCAACTCCCAGAATTCCTGAGCTAACATGACCGGAGGAGGAATTCTGGGAGTTGGAAGTCCACAAGTCTTAAAGCTGTCCAGTTTGAAGTCCCCTGTTTTAGAACTATTTAAAAAAACAAAAACAAAATAAAACCATGGTTCTTTCCATGTTTGTTATCCCTCTATTGACAATAAGGCATATCACTTGGGATTTCCCCCCACCTGTAAATTCAGCATAGTCTGTCTAAGGGGCTTAATCTGAGATTAATTAAAGAGTTAATCTGAGCTAAATCTTACACTGAGGAACAAGTAGTATCAATGCAAAGAAGCAAAACAGCATTCATCTTTTTGCAGAATATCTACAGCAGCTCTCCGGATTCCTTGGGCTGCAGCTTCAATTGTGCCATTGACTAGGCCTGAGCATATAAGTCCAAGATATCTGGGAAAACCCGAGTTTGAGGAAAGAGAACTTAAAGAAAAGCACATAGGCGAGGCACTTGAATTTAGCTCACCTTTGGATCTAGTTTTCTGAATATTCTTTATTTATTTTTATGTTAGCAACAGGAAAGAAGCAGAAACATACTTTTCACGCCTTTTCCTCCATATATAAACACATCACAGAGAGAGAGAGAGAGAGAGAGAGAGAGAGAGAGAGAGAATTAAATGCATCAAATGATGGATTGGAAGGCACCACTAAAATCGCCTCTTCAACCATCTCACAATGTGCAGGAAAACCAATTAAACCATCCTTGGCAGGTGGTTGTCCACAAATCATTTGCAGAATCATAACGGGGTTATTCTGTAATGCTACACCTTTTCATAAAAAAATGAAATGAAATGGTCCAAACAACAGCAGAGAAGAAATTCTGGAAACCTAAGCATATAACAGAATTACAGCAGAACAGAATTGGAAGGGACCTTGGAGGTCTTCTAGTCCAGCCCTCTGCTCAAGCAGGAGACCTTATACTATTTCAGACAAGTGGCTGTCCAGTCTCTTCTTAAAAACCTCCAGGGATGGAGCCCCCACAACTTCTGCAGGCAAGTTGCTTCTCTCCTTGATGAGTTTCCATCCGTTGTTTCTTGTCCTGCCTTCTGGTGCTTTGGAGAATAGCTTGACTCCCTCTTCTTTGGGGCAGGCCCTTAAATTATTGGAACATTGCTATCATGTCACCCCTAGTTCTTCTTTTCACTAGACTAGACTGCCAAGATCATGTCTCCAACCAACTACAACGTGCAGGGAAAGCAATGAAACCATTCTTGGCATGTAGTTCTCCACATATGCATTTGCAGAAGTTCAAAGTTCCTTTCTGTACTGGTCTGTGTATCTGAATTCTGTCCTGAATCTCCTTTCTTTAGTAAGTCCCCTAACTCTGATCAACAGCCACCTATCACAGGAACTGCCAACTATTTGGTGGAATTCTGAAAAAATTCCGGAAAAGCAAGGAAGGATTCCAGATTCGCCCTGGTTTGGGGTGGTCAGGAAGATATATATTTTGAATGTATTCCTCTTTATTTTTTGCATGAGCAGAGATGCTACTTATTTTCCTGCGTTCAGTTCCATAACCTACCTCCTTTGCCAAGTTCTGAAACTTTGTTTTACCTATGACCTCATGCTTTGGCAGATAAACAATTAAACTCTGGAGCTTCACAATTATGTTCAGATTAAGGGATGCCCTGCAGGGAATGGAACTGGAGGTACTTAAAAGCTGAAAACAATCGATATTGAGGTGGTCTGAAGTCGTTTTAAAGAAGGATTGATGCCGGCCCTGTCTCCAATAACCTTCTTTGCAACTGTGCTAAATCAAGTCAGCAAATTCTTTCTGGCTCTTTTTATTTCAGATCATTTGGGATCACAACGTAGTCTAGAATGGGAAAGCTATTTTTAAACCGTTTCTGGTTTATTCTAAAGCCGCTGCCCTTTTCAGTCCCCCCAAGTTTCTAAAACTTTTAAGAAAAGGATGACAATTTTTTCTTTTAGCTCCTCCTCATCCCACTTCGCCTCTCCACATCCTGTATCAATTAAATTTCTTTCTGCGTCTGTGTTTCTTTTTTGTGGGAGGAAATGGGGCGGGCAATTTTCCAACCAGGAATCATATCAAAGACCATGTATTGTCTGTGCAAGTTTCCCTTGCCCATTTCACAACTCCTGATTCCATCTGACTATTTTTTATTTATATATAAGATCGGAGTAACGAGAATATCTTAAATGGAAAACTAGCAGCTGTGATAGAAGAGAACATTTGTCAGCTAGTCACCTTTTCTTTTAAAAAGTGCTCCTGATCTTCTAAGTGTTCTTGGAAAACTACAAAGTTGACTTTCCTGGCGAGACGTAGCCAAGACAATGACAATAAGCAAGTATTGTTTAAGTATTGTGGCCAAGAAGCGGTAGATGGAAACGATAACAAGGAGCGAACCTGGAACTAAGGAGGAATTTCATGTCAGTGAGAACAACAACCTGTACAACGGCCGGACTTCCGAAGTTATTGGGTACTCCATCACTGGAGGGTTTTAACAACCATTCGTCCAGAATAGTAAAGGAACTCCTCCTCAAGTAGAGGGTTGGACTAGCAGACCTCGAAGGCCCCCTCTGACTCAGTTATGCTATCCAAACAACAGCCCAAGAGGCGGAGGGGAATCTTCATATTTAAGTTGGGTAGAAGATGACAAACCTCTTGGGAACGAAGGAAGGAGTCAGGGAACAACTGCCTTAATTTGGCCTCTGGAAATGGAAGCTACTTTCGTCCTAAAATATTTGGGCTGCAATAACCCAGGTGATCATTAGGTGGCAGCCAAGAGCTGAGGGTTGCTGCCACCTAGGAGTGACCCAGGTTTTTACAGCCCCTCGGTGACAGTCCCGAATGCCCGTGTTTGGCCCACGTCGTCTTTCGTGGAGTTCTTGAGATGATTTCAACCAAGCGTCCCCTTCCCAGCCACCCAGGGCCCCACCCTGATTGACCACATCCGAGCTGGCTGGACTTCAGGGCCCACCTAGAGAGGCCGGCAGTCACCAGGGATGCTCAAACCTCTCAGCCCAAGTTACCCTTTTGGAGAGGAATGTGGTATGCGTGCCACCCTGAGCTCCCGGAGGGAAGTGTAAATGAGGGTTTGTAACGGAGGAATCAAACCATGATTGGTTAACAAGGTCTAAGATGTGGGTGCTCCAACACCAGAGGCTTTTAAAAAGGGATTGGGGCAAACATTTGTTGAAAATGGTATAGGATCTCCGGCTCGAGCAGGCGGGGTTGGACTAGATGACCTCCAGGCTGCTTTCCAACTCTGTTATTCTGCTACTGGCGCAGCAAACTGGGCCAACCAAGCTGCCCTTCTGAAGGCCAAACCTGGAACGCCCTTGATCTGGGCTTCCAAGGAAGAGTCCTGTGCAACGCAAACCGCTCGGTGTCGGTTATCAGGGGGAGGTTGGCCACAGTTTGCTCTTAGGCAGAGACCGAAATCTCAGAAGGTTTCTCCCTCCGGAGGGAAGGAGAGGGCAGCCGTCAAGGAAAGGAGAGGGCAGCCTCCGGTTTGGTGCCAGTTTGGACGGAGTAGGGGAGTCGGAGAGGAAAAGGGGAGTCGGAGAGGTTTGGGGCGATGGCATTGAAAGAACCGAAGGCTCGCACTCAGCAGCAAGGGAATCGAAGAAGTTTGGAAAGAGAGGAAGAGGAAGAGGAAGGGGGGTGAGAAAGAAAGGAACACACACAGAGAGAGGGGGGGAGAGGGCGAGGAAGAGGAAGAGGGAGACAGAGATGGGGAAAGAGAGAGGGAGGGGGGAGGGAGGAGAGAGAGATGGGGAAAAAGAGAGAGTGGGGAAAGGGAGAGAGAGGAGGGGGAGAGAGAGAAGGAAAAGAGAAGGAAGGAGGGAGGAGAGAGAGAAAGAGAGAGAGAGAGAGAGGAAGAGGAAGAGAGAGAGATGGGGAAAAAGAGAGAGTGGGGAAAGAGAGAGAGAGGAGGGGGAGAGAGAGAAGGGAAAAGAGAGAAGGAAGGAGGGAGGAGAGAGAGAAAGGGAGAAAGAGGAAGAGGAAGAGAGAGAGAGGTGGGGAAAAGAGTGAGGAGAGGGCGTGGGAGAAAGAGACGGAGAGGGAGGGGAGGAAAAGAGGGGAAAAGAGTGGGGAGAGGGAGGGAAAGAGAGAGAGAGATGGGGAGAGACAGAGGGAGGAGAGAGGAAGAGGAAGAGAGAAAGGAAGAGAGAGGCAGAGAGGGGGGAAAGAGAGGGGGAGAGGCAGAGGGAGGAGAGGGAGAGGAAAGAGAGAGGGGGGAAGAGGGGGGGAAGGAAGGAAGGAAGGAGGGGAGGAGAGAGAGAGGTGGGGAAAGTCATGCCAGCCGCGCTGGACAAACAGCCCAACCCAAAGGCGTCAGAGGCGCGTTCCCACGTTACCTTCCATGGACATGGGTTCCAGGATGCCGAACTGTTTGAGGACCGCGATGAAGAGGATAATGACCACCGCCACGGCGCAAAGCTCCATGCCCTGGATCGCCATGGCCAGCCTCGGGTGTCCTGCCTGCGATGGGCGCAGGGCAGCGCTGGGGGCATGCGAGTCGTCCCCCTGGCCGGGGCCAGCCCAGCTCCCTTCCCGGGACGGCGAGGGGGGCGTCCAGGTGCCAAGGTGGGCGCTCCGGTGCCAGCAGCCGAGTGCCCGGAGCCCCGCCGGCTCACATCTTCCAGTCCTCCTGTCCTTGGAGCCTCCCCACCCCCCCCCCTCCCCTCCCCTTCAAGTTTGGCCCCGGGGCAGAAGTGGGCGCAGGCGAGGAGGAAGAGGAGGAGGAGGAGGAAGAGGAGGAGGAGAGAAGGCGGGGGCGAGCGGGTCCGCTCCTTCTGGGCTCATGAAGGAGACCAGAGGCGAGGCGGAAGCCAGCCGGCAAAACTTTTCAAAACTTGGGAGGAGGAGAAAGGGCGGCCGGTAGGAAAAGGAGGCCAGGCAGATCCCGGCGGCGGAGCGACTCTGCCTTCTTCCCAAGCGATGCCATGGCTTCAAACTCGTCTCCAAGGTCCAGCCAGAAGCCGCCGCCGCCGCCACCTCCCGCCTGCCTGACTGCCAGGTCCGGCTCAGGAGCCTGCAGGGGTCACCCCGAGATCCTCCGGACGCCCTGCAATGCACCGCCGCCGCCGCCGCCGCCTCCGGAGTCCGAGTCGCCTGATAGCAGTTGGCATCCCCGGCTGGCTGCAATGCCATTGGTTGCAAGGGCGGCTATCAAATAATCAGCCCCCACCCCGAGGGGGAGGAGGAGGAGGAGGAAGAGGAGGAGGAGGAGGAGGAGGCTGGGAGCTTCTCCTCTCTGTCCTGGCATGGCCATCCAGGATGCAGGAGGCCAGGGGTTGCCATGGCGACGACGCTGTGTGGTCCAGCCACATCCCGACCTCAAGTGCAGAGCAGAGCAGAGGTGACACAGGCTCAAACTTTGTGTGTGTGTGAGAGAGAGAGAGAGAGAGACAGAGAGAGACAGAGAGAGAGAGAAACTAAGTTGGTTAATCTAGAGGTCTCCAGGTCATTATTTGGCTGCTTGTAGGACAAAGGCCACCCGCTTCTCCTCAAAGATCGCATCTCAACACCAAACATTTCTGTTGTTTTTTTCTTTTTCTTTTTTTTTCCAATTGTGAAAAGCCAGCGCCCCTGAGCATGTGCAGAGTGCTTTTCCCTGAATGGACCGGCTGCATCTTAGTTCCCATCATGGCGAGAACATGAAAAACGGCTCAGGGTGCGAGTTAGAGAGGAATATCCTTGTGAAAAGTTTGGGGCCGGGTTTTTAAAATGCCTTTGCCCCCCCCCCCGCGACCTCCAGCCCCGGCAAGGCTCACAGGCTTGATTTAATAAGAAACGGCCCCTTCATTGAGGCAGCTTTGGAGTGGAGAGGAATTGGAGAGGAATTGCTTCGAAACTGTGGGCAATATATATATATATATATAATTTATATATATATATAAAATAGCCCTCTGCAATGGCCAGTTCTGCACCCTTGGAAAGAACTTCCCCTTTTGGTTGACATTTTATTTAAAAAAAGAAGGTGTTGAGGTTCTGGAAAGGCTGAAGAGAAGAGTAACGAGGATGGTTAAACGGGAGCTGGGGGCTAAACCATGGGAAGAACACGTTTTCAGGAATTGGGTACTTCCAGTCTGATGAAAAGAAGCACTGGGGAAGGCATGAGAGCAGCCTGCCAGTGTTTGAGGGGGCTGTCAACCAAGAAGAGCGGGTCGTCCACCTGTTTTCCAAAACACCCGAAGGCAAGAAAAAGAAACGACGGATGGAAAACAATCCAGGCAGGAAACAACCTGGAATTAAGGAGAAACTTCTTAACTGTGAAGACAATCAACCAGTGGAACAGCTGGCCACCAGAAGTTGTGGGTGCTTCGTCCGCTGGAGGCTTTCGGGAAGAGACCGGGCAAACATTTGTCTGATATGATATCGGGCAGAGGGCTGGACTAGAAGACCTCCAAGGTCCCTTCCAACTCTGTGATTGCGTTATTCCCCATTTTGCCACGACAGGTTCTCCCATCCAAGCCACCGACGGAACCGAAGTTGCCTTCATCCATTGGTCTCATTCGAGACAACGATGAATCGGCCCACAGACAGGAGGTTGTACAACTTGCCTCGTGGCGTAACCGGAACAATCTGGAACTGAACACACTCAAAACCGTAGAAATGTTGGTAGACTTTAGAAGAAACCCTCCCATACTACTACCTCTTACAATACTAGTAACAGAGTATCAATAGTAGAGACCTTCAAATGTCTAGGTTCTACGGTATCACATGACCTAAAATGGACACCTAACATCAAAAACATCATCAAAAAAGCACAACAAAGAACGTTCTTTCTGCACCAACTCAGGAAGCTCAAACTGCCCAAGGAGCTGCTGATCCAGTTCTACAGAGGAATGATGGAGTCTATCATCTGCACCTCTATAACTCTCTGGTTTGGTTCTGCAACCCAACAGGACAGACACAGACCTCAGAGGATAATTAGGACTGCAGAAAAAACAATTACTACCAACCTGCCTTCCATGGAGGATCTGGATCCTGCACGAGTCAAAAAGAGGGCTGTGAAAATATTTACAGACCCCTCACATCCTGGACATAAACTGTTTCAACTCCTTCCCTCAAAACGACGCTATAGGGCACTGCACACCAGAACAACTAGACACAAGGACAGTTTTTTCCCAAACGCCATCACTCTGCTAAACAAATAATTCCATCAACAGTGTCCAATTATTTACAAAGTCTGCACTACTATTACTGTTAATCTTCTCATCACTCCTTATCGCCCGTCCCCTCCCACTTGTGACTGTATGACTGTAACTTTGTCGCTTGTATCCTTACGATTTATATTGACTGTTTCCTGGTATGATTTGATTATTGATTGTACCCTAGGATTATTATCAAGTATTGTACGTTATGATTCTTGATTCTTGACGAATGTATCTTTTCTTAATGTATACTGAGAGTATTTACATCAAGACAAATTCCTTGTGTGTCCAATCACACTTGGCCAATAAGGTATTCTATTCTATTCTATCCCTGGAAACTTTCAAGAAGAGACTGGATTGCCATCTGTCAGAAATGGTGTAGGGTCTGCTTGGACAGGGGGTTGGACTAGATGACCTACCAGGTCCCTTCCAACTCTTGTATTCTATATTCAGTGGAACAGAAGTTGCCTTCAGAAGTTGTGGGAGCTTCATCCCTGGAAGCTTTCAAGAAGAGACTGGACTGCCATCTGTCAGGAATGGTGTAGGGTCTCCTGTTTGGATGTGGGGTTGGACTAGATGACCTACAGGATCCCTTCCAACTCTGCCAATCTGTAATCTTTTATTTCCACATCTTCATCACCTTCCCCAACCTGCTTCCTTCCAGAGGTTTGAGATGACAGCTTCCATCGTTTGCATCCAAAGGACCACTGACTGCCTGGGCATCTTTGAAAAAAAAATACAGCCATGTTGGATTGTGAGCTGATTGTGTTTTCAAAGCACAGCATGTAACCCGAGGTATAAAAGCAAAATAATAATAATAAAAGAAAGACAAAATTGAACAATAGCACTCTCTGTCATTTTTGCAGATGGATCACCACAATTTCAGGATTTTGCCTTCATCGGGAAGCGATTGTAAAAAGCTCCACCACTCCTTGCAGAGAGCAACGCGAATGTTGCTGCGTGTCCTGTGGCTTAGCGAGTTTATACTCCCTGATCTATTTCTATTATGCGGTGGTTTTTTAATTATTCATTTTAAGTGCTGAATGGCTGACAGACAAGCTTGTCTTCTTAACCTCACCCCCCTCAAAAAAGGACAAGACAAATCACATCTGAGGAGAGGAGCCGCCGTGAAACCAATTCATTGGAAGAAGGGCATAAACCATTTCCTTCCAAGAAAGGAGAAACCCTCACTCAATAGAAAATCACGTGGCAGGTAGTTCCACTGGATATCCACGCAGGAAACGAAAAGTTTCCACAAACAAAAAACAGTTTGCCTTCAGAAGTTGTGGCAGCTCCATCCCCGGAGGCTTTCAAGAAGAGACTGGGCTGCCCTCTGTCGGAAATAGGGTAGGGTTTCCTGCTTGGGTGGCGGGTTGGACTAGATGACCTACAAGGTCCCTTCCAACTCTGCTAATCTATCCATCCAATGTGTACAAGTGTATGCAGCCAGTGAAGAGCACATGAGATGCATGCAAACAAACCAGTTTTGGTCTAGTGGAGAAGGCACCTGATTAGAAATTGGCAGTTTGTGAGTTCGAGTCCAACCTTAAGCCTGAAAACTGGCTGGGTGACCTCAGGCCAGTCGGTCTCTCTCAGCCCAATACCTGTTAGCCCTTCCGGGTAGTCTAGACAAGAAGCACAACTATAAGGACTTAATTTTGCCTTTCTCATACATTAAAAGGATATTGCAAGTCGGAAAGTATTTCTCCTTTCTTCTCCTTTTACCTTCGGAAAAAACCTTTGGGCACCTTCTGAAATGCTCCTTCAGAGTTACCTTTTGCAATCAGGTATTGTCTGTTGTAGGGGGTCTCCAACCTTGGCCACTTTAAGACTTGCAAAGACTAAGCAAAGCTGGCTGAGGAATTCTGTGTTTGTCTATGTTTGTCGTTCAAATAAAAATGTCTTTAAAAAGAAAAACATTCCTGTGCAGAGAAGACATTGATCCCTGTTTCTCTCTGTGTAAAATATTAAAGAGGTTTAAAGGCCTAAAAAGCTGCCAAGCTGCCTTCTTGACACCCTGGGTGCATTAGCCGTTGGTTTAATGGATGCCACTGGGTGATCTGGTGTTGCTTTGGCTGCTTTGCTGGCCTGCTTTGCTAGAAGCATCTCCCCAAAGGTTTCATTTGGGCCAGGGTCCAAAAACAAAGGCTTCTGTCTTGGTAATCGAGATCTCTTCCGGCAAAATGTTAGAAGGAGAACAAGGAATGTGGATGGTTGGAGGGTGGACCCAACAGGCCTTCGCTGGAGGTGGGCGAAGACAACACAGTTGCCTCTTTCCTCCAAAACAGACCTCCAGCCCTTGCTTATCAACAGGGGTGGGATTCAAAGGTCTTAACAACCGGTTCTGTGGGCGTGGCCTAATTTGTGGGTGTGGCTTGGTGGTCATGTGCCTGGGCGGGAGTGGTTTGCTGGCTGGGCGGGGCTTGTATGTAAATATTGTAAGTATTTATGTAAATATTGGATTTTCTATATTAAAAAAAGAGCAACTTTTACCCCCAAATCAGGCAAAGCAGGCAGGCAGATTGAGTTGCTCACAGAATCACAGATTCGCTCAGAGATCTATCTATCTGCAATCTGCTCCCTGAGTCTGCACTGAAAAATAGAAGCTTCGGTCCTAAGGAAGGTTCGGCTCTGCTTTTAGATTAGCTAGAAAGCAAGAAATCCAATGATTTCCTGCCTTCTAGCTAATATAAACCTACTGGCACAGCAGAACAGCTGATGGTCGGGGCGGGGAGGAAAAACAGCAACTTAGCAGGCAAGTTTGATGGCGCGCATGGCAGGTAAGGAGTGGGTGGGTGGGGAGGGGTGGGGCCAGCCAGTGGCGTGATTTGCTGGTTCTCCAAACTGGGCCGAATCATAACAACCGGTTCTATAGAACTGGGCCGACCAGGGAGAATCCCACCCCTGCTTATCGATGGAGATTGAGTGGAGTAAGTGGCCAGTTTTAAGTTTCTGGGCGTTACCCTAAAAGAGGACCTGATCTGGGGGATCACATTGCAGCACCGGTCAAAAGGGCTCCAGCAGAGATTAGACTACCTGAGACTTCTCAGGAAACGACAACAGGATGGAAAATTGCTGGGGACCTTCTACCGCTGCACCAGAGAGAGTATCTTAATTTACTCCACCTCTGAAGGGTTTGCCAATTGCACAGGGGCAGATAGGACAGCGCTCCAGAGGGTTAATGTCATTGCTCAGAGGATCACTGGTTGCCCTCTTCCCTCTTTGGAAGAGCTTTAGAGCTCCTGCTGCCTCAAGAAAGTTCAAAACTTTCTCAAAGATCCCTCTCATCCTGGGAACCCTTTTTTTGAACTATTACCATCTGGCAGACGGTACAGAATAATAAAAACAAGGACAAATAGGCTGAAAAACAACATCTATAGAGCAGTAACTCTATTGAATTCCACTGTATGGTGCAATATGAACGCAATATCAGGGGTTTTCAATTCAATTGCATAGAAAGCGAAGGATGTGTGTTTGTGTTTCATTTTCATAGTCATAATGTACACTGAAGATGGTATTTAATTTCGTTGTACGAGGTACAAATGACAATAAAGGAAACTAAACTACACTGAAGTCTACCTTTGGACTAACTAGTCAAAAGAGTGACTCACAACAGGATCTGATAATACTTTTAAATCCCCTCCATTCCGCAGTTTCCCCCAAGTGCCATCTAAACCAGTGGTGAGGTTCCACATTTTTTCCTCGGAGAGCGCCAAACCCGATGGATAAGATGTGGCGGGAAACACCCACGGATTCGAATATAACTTTCTTGTGGTCATTAAGCAGCAGAAGAAAACTTAGCCAGGTTGGGAAGATGTTTCTTCTGTTGAGTCACCAGACTCCATGCCTTGAGGCCGAGATCCCCAATGTAAGGTTAACTGTGAGTTTTATTTATTTATTGTCTGGTTTATCATCTCACGAAAGCTTTTTATATCTTTTTTTTAAGTGTCTGCATTTACAGAGGTCATGGAATCATTGATACACAAATACACATCGTCTACACACACAGGGTATCTGAACGGGATATTGCATCGCTCCTGGTCCAAAGCCACAGAGCCAGCAATTATCTCAGGATGACAGCCACTCAATAAAACAGATCAACCTCAAAATATAAAGCAGCAAAGCCACACACACTCACACTCACACACACACACACACACAAACCCAATCTAACAAGCTACCCAGGCATGTTGGCTAGTGTGTGTCTCTGAGGTTTTTTTAGGCATGCAAGCAAGGGGCTGAACTGGGACATCCTGAGAAGCTTGGCCCTCTGACCAATTGGCCATCGACAGACACAAAGGCATCAAGAACAGCTACACACTGTGCAAAAGGAACAATCAACAAGCCAAAGGGGAAAACTAAAAGAACAAAGCACCTCTTTACCAGCAATCAACATCCCCCATGAGCAGAGATTGGCACCAAGATTGGCATCAGACCAACAGTCAAGAAGTTCAACAATACCACAATCAAGGAACTGTCAAACAAGGTAGACCGACGAACCTCGCTCATCATCCACTTTACATGGCAAACCATTAGAATATAAATGGAGATCGAACCCGACTCCCTTACTAGCACTGAGGCGAGAAAAACACCAACATGAGAGAGCACCAAGAACTCCATAGTCCTCCTCCTCTTCCTCCTCCTCCTCTTCCCCTTCTTCACAAAATCCACTCCCTTCTAGCACTGATGATGTTACCTAGTTTGTTCATGAAAGGTCTACAAAAACCCCCACCAAGCTCAGAAAGTATCAAGGATCCCACAATCCATCCATCCTCTTCCTCCTCCTCTTCCCCTTCCCCCTTCTCTTCTTCACAAAATCCACTCCCTTCTAGCACTGATGATGTTACCTAGTTTGTTCACGAAACATCAGCAAGAAACCCACCAAGCTCACAGTCCACCCAGGACATTCTGAATGGCTCACCAGACATCAAAGCTGCCAGTCAAATGCAACCACCAGAGATCAATAGTTGAACGAGCAGGTAATCTGTCCTGGATGCTGTTCTAAAGCTCACTTACACCTGTGGCTGCTCTGCTGGAATTCCAGAATTATTCATTTTGGACAAGGAAGCAGCTGCTCCCACTGATAAGGAAGCAAATAAACAGTAGCTGGGAAGTTAGCCAGCACCATCGCACCTTAAACAGCCCAACAATGCTGTAGCTTGATGATTTCGGGGGTCTGAACTGCACAAGATCCCCACAGAAGACATTCCAAGTCAACATCATAGCCTTTGGGTCTCCTGAATGGTGCCACAGATTTACAGATTATGGATTATCAGAGTTGGAAGGGACCTTGTAGGTCATCTAGTCCAACTCTTCTCCCTGCCCAAGCCGGAGACCCTACTACACCATTCCTGACAAATGTCAGTCCAATCTCTTCTTGAAAGCCTCCAGGTGAAATAAAAAACCAAAACAAACTACAATGAAGGGATTTCCACAACAGACCAGGATAAGTAATTACCAAATTCAAGGAGATAGCAAGGCACAGTCTGTTGGAAGGACGCCAACCAAGATAACTTCAGCCCAAAATAAAACACACTTTGCTTTTGGCAACGCTGTGTTTTAACTGTCTCTCTTATATACTATTCTCCCCAGCTGCAGCCAATGAGGGGGATCATGGCCGCTTCTTCTCTCATAAGCCATGTTGTTTCCTTCTCCGTTCCTCCCTGCGTGTCCTAGGATGGAGAGGGGATGGACCTGGTTCTTCCTCTGACTGCCCAGCTGGCCTCTGCCCTTCCCCAGCCTCCTCCACAACCTCCGGAGCCACACTTCCACTCCATCAGCTGTTCCTCCTCTCCCTCGGAGTCCGACTCTAACAAGGGCATGCATGACAAGAAGGGTTTTTTTGTTTTTGAGTTGACACAATGGTTGTGAGCGAGAAAAACAGTTGCAATTCCCTTTTTTTCCAGGGCCCTCACAAATACATGCCACTTGGCCAAGCCTTCAAATTTTGACCGGGGAGATGTTGCAATGGTCAAAACTGTCGTAAGTCTTCTTTTTTTTTTTTTTCAACGCCATTGCAGCTTCGATCACTAAGCGAATCGTTTTTAAGTTGAGGACTTCTTGTAGTTTTATTGCTAGTCAACAGCCACAAGAATCTCACCAGGCTGGCTGCATTCCTCTGGTGGAACGGGACGTTCCCTGCAGTGCAATGATTCTAAACTGCTGCCCCTCTTGACTCCCCCTCCAGTCTAGCTGGAGATTCCACCCAAACCGTGGGAAGAAAGAGGGGGCCGTTCCAGCTCTAAGCGTCCTGCCCACCAACCCCCCACTTCCCCCACCCCCCACCCCCCCACCACCCGAAAGAAGATCCAGCAATAAGGGTGAAAAGATTGACAATTACCGTTTAAGTGCCTGGCACATTCTGGAAGCTCAACAACGCTACAGCTTGAGAAATGAAATACTGTCTCATCGCTCTGCCAACGGCCAAGAAATACACGTAATTTGCAGCAGTCATAAACAATAGCAAATGGACATCTGATAGTATAACAACTTAGGTTGTTCCAAAGGCAAATGTTTTCCATAACACACACACACACACACACATACACACACACACGTTTAATGCTGCATTTGCAGTGAAAATGGGGTTGGAAGTGGAATCCGTTGGAATTGGAGGAAGCAGTAAATTATATAAATAAATCTCATTCCTGGTCAGATTAGCAGAATGATGGAGTTGGAAGGGACCCTGTAGGTCATCTAGTCCAACCCCCTGCCCAAGCAGGAGACCCCTACACACCATTTCTGACAGAGGGCAGTCCAGTCTCTTCTTGAAAGCCTCCAGGGATGCACGAAAGCGTTTCCCCACTCAAAGGAGAATCCCCTGACTATTGTGCACCAAACCCAAGCTCTATTCATCATGCAGCCAAAATTCACGTTTTTTCTCTCCTGCCCCACGGTTCAGCCTTGAAACTCTATTTTGGGAACAAGAAGGACCCATCCTTCGTCATGGTAACAGCCTGCAGGACATCCTGGACTTACAACAATTCATTTAGTGATGGTTCAGAGTTACAACGGCACCGAAAAACGGTGCTCATGATTGTTTTTTACAGTTGCGACCTTTGCAGCAATCAGGTGATCAAAATTCAGGTGCTGGTTAACTGGTTCACATTTCTGACCGTTGCTGTGTCTCATGGGATCCCCTTTTGTGACCTTCAAAGCTCACTGTGGTGACCCAAAGGGGTGTGACACAAAAATAACAAAGTCACCAAAGTAGAATAAATTCCCTTTAATGCCCCCAACGTGTGTCCCAGTGTCCAATTATCCTCGGCTGGGGATCAAACTCTTCCAAAAACAGTCTACGAAAGGGGTAAATGCAGCCCGAACCCAAAGTAAAGATAATTAGAAATTTTTTTAAAAAACCAACACAAACCACACAGAAGTAATTAACACGACAGGCCAGGATGATCAATTGCAGACTTTCAAAGGATAAGGAAGCACCCACGGTTGGGAGGACGCCAAAACCCAGATAAGCCTCGACAAAGGTAATGCGCGCTTTGCTTCCAGCAAGGTGCTGTGTGCAAACGCCCCGCTTATATCCCGTTCTCCCAGCTGCAACTAATAAAAGGGATCAGGGCCTTTTTCTCCCCCATAAGCCATGTTGCTCCCTTCCCCGTTTCTCCCTGCTTGCCCTAGGATGGCGGAGAGGGCCTTTCCTCTGAATGCCCAGCCGGACTGTGCCCTTCCCCCGTTTCCTCCACAGCCACACTTCCCCTCCTTGTCAGCTGCTCAATCTCACACACACACACACACACACCCCGGAATCAGACTCCAACAAGGGCAGGACACTCACTTAACAAATAACAATGGCTTAACCACAGGAATGTCGGGCTCAGTTGTGGTCCTAAGCCGAGGACTCACCTGCATTCTGATTTTAGGATCAAAACATCCCTATCTTTGCACACAGAGTTTCATCTCGGCCCAGAGGCCTCCCTGCCAAATTTCCTTGCCCTTCAGAAAGGAAGCCAGGAGGAGATAATTTACTGGCCACCGTATGGGACATTAAAAAAAAAAGAGAAAAGAAAAATAGAGGCAACGATTGGTACAATCCAGATAATTAGCTGAACCTACTCCAAAAGTTTATTCTGCTTTTCACCATGACTTGCCCTTCTCCTCTTTTTTTATTTTTTATTTTCCCCTCTTTTCTTTTGGCAACCTCTTCTCTTCCTTTCCCTGGAGTTCAACTGAAGGGTGTCTTGATTTGTGCTTCGTACCCCAAGCTTGGCTGGTTATCAGAGCTGCAATTCGGACCCTTCTGGAGGACCAGGAGTTTTCGGGAGGGGACGAGGAAAGGCGAGACAGCTGCACACGATCTACGCCACACACTTTTCCCCATAGAAATTAAAAACACGTTGGCGTGCAAGGATGTGAAGATCCTTGCACAGCCAGGAGATTAACCATGATAGTTTGCTGCTGTACCATGACTGTCTCTGGGTGTTGGGGTTAGCTGGCAGCAGGTGCGGATGGCTGAGGAGAGCGAGGACTCGGATGAGGAGCCAGGACCATCAGGGAGTGGGGTGCTGCCTTCGGAGATGGTGGGGGCCGGCAGCAATGAGGAAGAGGTCCCCGAGGAGCCTGTGCCCAGTGCACATGCACGCAGGGATGGTGGAAGGAAAGCGCAGCTGCAGCAGCATGGGCAACTCGGGAGTAAGGCTGCAAGGTAATGGCCCCTCCCTTAAGGGATAAAAGCCAGCCTGAGAGACCGGGATTCTTTGCAGGAAGCAAGGAAGTTCTTGCACTTCAAGCCTTGTGGAAGTTCAGACTATCTTGCTTTGTGTTTATAGACTTTGGAATATTTCTTGGCAACTTTATGTAGCGTTCTTGGCAGCCTTGCACCACCTTGGCAAGGCTCGCTCTTATCTGGGACAATTAGTTTTTAATAGCGTTTTACTGTGAATGAACAGAATTCACAGAGAAGCATTAAAGAGGTTTTGCTTTTATCTCTGCTTGGTGTTTGTTTACTCGGAACAAGGTTTGGGTCAGAACACGAAGTCCAACCTCCCTTGAACTCCAAGGACCTTTATCGACTCTCACCAGGCGCTGACCATTGGTTGAGAAGGTTCCTGTACGCAGGCTTTGAGCAATAAATCCGCTGAATGGACCTTCATGTGTGAACTTGATCTTTCACACCTGACGGTAAACCCTGCGTCATTTTAATGTATGTGGCCCTATTGATGTCTGGTATGTTTATAACTTAATTTTTTAAAAAATTGGGGTGGCCCTCAGGTTACCAGCCTTTAAAGCAGCACCCGCCCCAACCCTTCTGGCTTTGCAGACGGAGGGGGGGGCAGTAGGGATAGGGGTGGAGGGGATGTGATGACCAAGGTCACGTCATGGGCAGCTGGCAGTTCAAATCACCCCTTTATTGCTCTAAATTTCTCCAAAACGCTCCCATGTTTCTGGCAAGTCCCAGAGCAAAGTGATCACACACACACACACACACACACACACACAAACACAAACTTCAAGCAGGCTCTGGCTGCAAATCGTCCAGCCCAACGCTGCGAGCACCACAACTGCAAAGCAAGAAATCCAGAAAGAATGCAAGGAATCCAGGAAAGTCCAAAGTTTGACACTCAACATTCCAGGAGTTCAGGGTTTGTTCCCGACAAAGGCGCCTCCCCACAGCGTCTCCTTAAGTCTTGGTCCCCAGGTGTGCCTCGTGAAGAGGGGCGGGGGCGCTCTCCTCCCAAGTGGTTGGGTCAGTCTGCGCTGTTCTCGCCTTCCCTCCACTCTCCGTGCTCTCGGATCAGGAGGGGGGTGGTCCTTGCGCATATCCTGAGCTCTGCCTCTCATGTTCGCTGCTTACGGCCTCTCTCGGTCGTCCTGCCCCGCCTTCCTACACGCCTCCAAGCCATCCCAATCCTGAAAGGCTCTGGCCTGACTCGGCCTGCTCCTCTTACTAATGGAAGAACTGCAAGGGCACCTTGAATGCCTCTGACAAGAAAGGTCGTAAAATGAGGCAAAACTCACTTAACGAATGTCCCCCTTAACCACAGAAATGTGGGGCTCAACTGGGATCATAGGTCAAGGACTAGTTGTAGCCCTCGACGTACGACTGTTCATTGAACGACTGTTCGACGTTAGGACACAACTGACAAAAGTGACTTGCACCAACACTCATACTTATGACCGTCATAGCATTCCCCCTCCCCTCCCCCTCCCCACAGTCATGTGATTAACATTGCCAACCGGTGTCAACTCATAAAATATTTCTATGGTTTTTTTAGAGCTGCCGACAGAAAGGGAGCGGGGGCAGCAGTGGGCAGCTTGCAATCCATAAATGATTTCAAAGATAGTGTCACGCCCCTGTCGGAATCTGATTTGGAGGAGGAAGCCGAGCGGCTGACAGGGAGCGGGAGTGTGGGGGAAACTGGGGAAGGGCAAAGTCCGGCTGGGCAGAGCAGGGGAGGGGGAGTTCAGAGGAAGACCCAGGCCCACCCCCTCTTCATCCTAGGGCACAAAGGGAGGAACGGAGAAGGGAGCAACGTGGGTGGCGTGGCTTACGGGGGAGGAAAGGGCCCTGATTCCCTTCATTAGCTGCAGCTGGGAACACGGTGTTTCGAAAGGGAAGCCGCGCACAGCAAAGTTGTTGGAAGCACATCGTGAATTATCTGGTACTGCTGAAGCTTATCTGTGTTCCTGGCGTCTTCCCAACCGCGTGTGTTTCGCTGGGCTTTCAAGTCTGCAATTCCTCCTCCTCCTCCCTGCCCTGTCAAGTTAATTGCTGCAGTGTGCGGTTTGTGTGGATTTTTATTTACAGCTTGTATGTACTTTGTTTTCGGAATGAATTTCCTGCACTTAGAAGACTCTTCTTGGGAGAATTTTTTTTTCTCCAGCTGAAGGTAAACTGGGCATTTGGGGGCAAAGTTGGGGGTATTAAAGGGACTTTTCTTGCTTATCTGACTGTGTTGCCTTTGTGCCACGCCCCTATCACAGATAGTAACCAGGGGACTGAGATTTCTGCTGTGCAAAATTCTAACTGGAGAGCATGATTGATGACTCTGGGCTATGGAGGTGTCCCGTTGGAGGATATGAATTACGATACACCCGGGGGTGGGGGGGAAAACCAGGGTCAAGGGTGACAATGAATGATGTGTCTCAGAGTCAGCTACACCCAGGCAGTGCAGGCATGTTAACTTCCCAATAAATCCTTTGGAAGTTTTGAAAGTTTGGCTAGAGACTCATGATTTAATTGGGGGTCACTGCCAGAATCCTGACAACCGGCTTCTATTTACACCAGCCGATGTGGAGGCAGCTGGAGTCGGATGATTCACTTAATAGCTGCAGTGATTTGCTTAACAACAGCGACAGAAATATGGGTAGACTTGATCCCGGCTCCCTTAACAGTCCCTTGGGTTAGCCCCAGAACTTCCGGTCCAATTTCTGGCTGTAGTCTTACTTTTCATTTTCTCATCCCGTTTATCCCTGCTTCCAAAAGCGGTGTTGAAATCCAAATGTCTGGAGAAGGACAACGGAGCCACCCAAGGGTTAAAGGAGTCCTTTGTAAGCTGTCTCGGCTTTTAAAGCCGCTTGGAAGCTGAGAGGCTCTTTCAGCCCAGTGTGGGGTGGGTGCCAGGCAAGTGGGGGTGCATCTGGGGGGGCCGGGAAGCTGGGCCCTGGTGTTGCCAGGAAGAGCCTCTTGGCTGGCTGCAAGAAATTAACAGATGAAATAATTAATGGCTCTTGCGATCGTCCCGGCTGCCCACCAGCAGAGCCGGTGCCAGCGCGACGCCTGCCGAGCTCTCCCTGCGGTCTGAGCTGCGGAAGATGTTCTCGGTCGAAGCTCGGCGCTTCCTTTCCTTAAGAGGCATCCGCAGACGGGGCGGAAGAGCTGCCGCCTGAGCCTGTCTGGGGCGGGACCCGATCTGGGCCTTGGCAGCATTTCTCGGCTGCCCAGTTCTGCTCCCCGAAAAGGGCAGAAGGTCTCTGTTGTTGGGGGATTCGGTTTATACCACGCAGGGTCCTTCCTTCGGAAGCTCAAGGGGGCTCTGGTTCCTTCTCCTGGGGTTCCCCTCCCCAAACCAACAAACAACCTTGTGAGGTAGGCTGGGCTGAGAGAGAGAGAGAAGGACTCGCCCAAAACTAGCTGAAGAAGGTAGACTTGAAGGTGGTCGGTCAGGCCTGGTCCAAAGCCTGACTTACTACCCATCCATGGCTCTCAGGGTTAAGCCTGAACTAGATAGTGTTTGGGTGGGTGGGTGGGAGGGAGGGAGGGAGGAAGAAGGAAGGGAAGGAAGGGAAGGGAAGGGAAGGGAAGGGGAAGGGAAGGGAGGGAGGAGGGAGGGAGGGAGGGAGGAAGGAAGGAAGGAAGGAAGGAAGGAAGGAAGGAAGGAAGGAAGGAAGGAAGGAAGGAAGGAAAGAAAGAAAGAAAGAAAGAAAGAAAGGAAGGAAAGAAAGAAAGAAAGAAAGAAAGAAAGAAAGAAAGAAAGAAAGAAAGAAAGAAAGAAAGAAAGAAAGAAAGAAAGAAAGAAAGAAGATAGATCTCCTGCCTTGGGCACCAGGTTGAACTAAAAGCTATGTGAGATCCCTTCCAGTGATATGATTGGAAGGAAGGAAGGAAGGAAGGAAGGAAGGAAGGAAGGAAGGAAGGAGAGAAAGGAAGGAAGGAAGGGAAGGAAGGAAGGAGAGAGAAAGGAAGGAGGGAAAGAGAGAGAAAAGAAGGAAGGAAGGAAGGAAGAGAGAGGAAGGAAGGAGGGAAAGAGAGAAAAGAAGGAGGAAGGAAGGAAGGAGAGAGGAAGGAAGGAAGGAAAGAGAGAGAAAAGAAGGAAGGAAAAAGAAAGAAAGAAAAAAAATAAAAGAAAAGAAAAGGAAGCTTTCCAAAGGATGCTCAGAGAACCCCCCCACCCACCCCCTGCTCATCTGCTTCCCCCTGACCACCTTTGCCAGCCGGGGGCCTGTTTGAGCCGCATGGCTTCCTTGCAAGACTCAAAGGGTCGTCGGGACGAGGCCAACCCGGCAGCACCGCAGGTAGGCTGGCTAATGCAGCCAAGGCGGGTGGGAGGCCCGTGGGGGTGGGGGTCTGTAGGGCCAAAGGGGAGGGGGCTGGACGCTCTCAGAGCCATCTCCCCCGGCCCCACAGTGCCGAGGGCAGCCAGCCAGGGAGGGAGGGGCTCAGCCCCACAAGGGAGGGAAGCCAAGCGGATGACGGAGGTCGGGACTCTTTTAAGCCTGGCCTTCTGCACAATTAGAGCCATGAATTATTAAGAGGCCAGAAAGGAAAGAGAGGCTGTTTTGAGAAAGGAAAAAAAGGGAAAAAAAACTATGAGTAAGCAGGTATTATTCCACTGTGGTAAGAGCAATCGAAGGCAATCCATCACGGCCTCCTCCGTCTCTGGGCACTTTAAAGGGTTTGGGGTATTTATCTGAGTTGATGGTTGTGTGTTTATCTGCGTCCCTGGGAAGAGGCCAAGTGGGTGCTTAACACGGGCATTCAATAAAGGAGAAGGCCATAAACAGCCCTGGCTAAATTGGGGTTCAGGAGGGGGAAGGGGGGGGCATGGTGGAAGTCGGAAAGGGAAGAGGAGCATGCTGACAACTACACACACACACACACACAAGGTGGGGTATTCAGCCGGTTCGGAACGGTTCTGCAGAACCGGTAGCAAAAATTTGGAGTCGTTCGGAGAACCGGCCAATCCCGCCTCTGACTGGCCCCGCCAACCTCATCTCTTCTCTGCCTCCCATCGAGTCCCAGCTGATCGGCTGGGTCTCCTTGGGTTGCCCTGCCCAGGAGAACGGAGCTGGAAAGCAGGTTAGTGGGGTGGGGAGGGAATGGGGATTTTGCAGTGACCTCCCCCTGCCAAGTTTGATTCCAGAAGTTGTGGATGTTTTATCCCTTGGAGGCTTTCAAATAGAGACTGGACAAGCATCTGTCCGAAATATAGGGTAGGGGTTGGACTAGAAGACCTCCAAGGTACCTTCCCACTCAACTAGTCTAGGATCTCTAGGAGGTTGTATTGAGCAGTAATGATGGCAGGACAAGAAGCATGGATGGAAAGTCATCCACAAGTGAAACAAACTTGGGAAAAGCTTCCTGATCGTGAAGACAATGATCCAGTGGAACAGCTGGCCACCAGAAGTTGTGCTTGCTCCATCCCTGGAGGTTTTTTTTAAGAAGAGACTGGACAGTCACTTGTCTGAAATGGTTTAGGGATCTCTCGCTTGAGTAGGGGTTGGACTAGAAGACCTCCAAGGCCCCTTCCGACTCTGATTTTCTGTTCTATCCCATGGAGACATCATTAGCCACAGCCGCTGCAAATCCAGAGAGGATTTTCCCTGTTTCACGGGCAGCCTTTCGGCCACACCAAAGCTGCCCGTTCCTGTCCTACTGAACCCCCTAAAATTCCCGGAGGCCCCAAGCGTTCAGGGGCGGAAGGCCCTTCCGTTAGGAGGGTCAAATATCCCCGAAATGGCGACGGGCAGCTTCCCGGATGGACTCTTCCTGTTCCTCTTTCAGGGGTTATACGAGGTTTTTCTGGAAGCCAGGACTTCTCTCAACGATGCATTTGGTGCTGGCGCGCGCACAAAGGAGGTGGGGAGAGATTAAAAAATAAAATAAAAATAAAAATAAATAAAACCAACCAATGTGCTGAATCTGTTGATTTTTGAGAGTGGATCGATTTTATTTGGGGAGGGCGACGATCGGAAAATGAATGAGGGAGGAGGGAGGGAAGGGCCGGTCACGTCAAGTCAAGATGGATAGATTAAATAAAGGATGGAAGGAGGTGGAGAGCCCGTTAACCAGGAAAGATAGCTGGGAAACTTTGGGCCAATCCCCAGGAGGCTGGGAGTTCTAGTCCTACCTTGGCCACGAAAGATAGCTGGGAAACTGTTATAGTTACAGTTCTCTCCCCTTCTCTCCATCTCTCTCTCCTCTCTCTCCTTCTCTCCATCTCTTTCTCCTCCTTTCTCTCCTCCTCTCTCCTTCTCTCTCACTTTCCCCTTCTCTCTCTCTGTCCTCTCTTTCTCCCCCCCCCTTTCTCTCTCTCTCTCTCCCCTCTCTCTCCCTCTTTCCTTCTCTCTCTCTCTCTTCCCCCCCTCTCTAAATTTGCCTTTGCAGTGTGCATGGAGTAGCGTCTTTAGCCGACAGCTTTCTCTCTGCATTTATTCCACCAATGGCGGAGTCTCCTCTCCTTGTGTTCTCCGGGCTGAACGTCCAGCATGCATTAATGACTTTTATGGATTTTATTGTTAGCAAACAGAAAGGCCCATCACACCTAAACGGTCAGCGAGCTCTGTACCACCGTTTGTTATCTTTCAAGATTGACCGCTCAGCACTAAATATAGACCCTGGGTTTAAACCGGTTAGGTTAAGTAGCAATCATCGCGCAATAAAGATGAAATCAAAGCTAATAAAAGTTGCCAGAGTTCCTGATAAAAGAAAAATGGCTAAATTCAAGTAAATGTTTTCCCCCCCTCTTAGTTTTTGTCGTCTTCCCTTCAAACGCCGTCGCAGAAACTCAGGGCTCCTGTTCTGGGTTCGAAACCAGGGCTCTCCAATCTTGGCAACTTGACGTCTGGTGGACTTCAACTCCCAGAATTCCCCATCCAGCAAAGCAAATTATACAAACTGTCCCGTTGCTGCAATGCCAGCTCCACCTCTTTCGTACACGCCTTGGGCGTGCATCGCACATGCACACGCACATCAGTGCAATCTTGCATGGGCAGAAATGACCAAAAGCACCGAATTCTGTGGATGCCACCAAGGATGAGAAGCCAGGTAAAAACCTGAATGATTAAAACTAAGCGGTATATTTATTTCTTGCCCAGCCTTTAAACCAAGCCCGGCAAATCCATTATTGAAACTCGCATATTCTTTCAGTGACTCATGCGCACCCTTGGCCGAAAAACCGTGGCGCCACTCGTCTCAAGGGTGTCGGAGAACAAAATGCATCGTGTCAACATGGGAACCCAGTTGGTGGGAGGTGGGATGAGAAGATAGGTCCCTTGTCGCCTAAATTACCCTGAATTAGTCTACAGCTCAGCTGATTTCTTCCAATTAGCCTGTCTGGTCTAGTGGCTGGAATCCAGACAAACCATAGCCCACTCAGCGACCATTTCCCTTTGTGTCTCCGACGGTTGCATGGCCCGGGGTTACAACTGAATGGAGAGAGGTCTGGAGGAGGTGTGTCTCAAAGGGGCTTTTTCAAAAGGCGACCGGGCCTCCTTTGCTCTGCCTTGAAGATGTCTCGCTTCTCCTCTGAGAAACTTCATCGGTTCTCGCGGGGTGGTGGGAATCGTATTTCTTTGCAGTCATCTGGTCCTTTGCTCTCTCCCTGAGAGTCACTGAAAGCACTTGGAGAGGTTTATCGGTGTCCACAGGGTCACCTGAATGGGTGTGGAGATGGGTGTGCAAACTGGGTGTGGAACCCTATTGGGACTTGTGCAAGGACTACATTCCGAGGTGGGATTCAGCTGGTTCTGACCGGTTCTGGAGAACCGGTAGCAGAAATTTTGAATAGTTTGGAGAACTGGCAAATCCCACCTCTGACTGGCCCCGCCCACCCCATATCTCTTCTCTGCCTCCCATTGAATCCCAGCTGATCGGCTGGGTCTCCTTTGGTTGCCTGGCAAAAGAAGAACGGAGCTGGAAAGCAGGTCAGTGGGGTGGGGAGGGAAGGAGGATTTTGCAGTATATCCTTCCCCTGTCATGCCCACCAAGCCATGCCACGCCCACCAAGCCACACCCACCAAGCCACACCCACAGCTGATCGGCTGGGTCTCCTTTGGTTGCCCTGCACAGGAGAACGGAGCTGGAAAGCAGGTCAGTGGGGTGGGGAGGGAAGGAGGATTTTGCAGTATATCCTTCCCCTGCCACGCCCACCAAGCCACGCCCACCAAGCCACCAAGCCACGCCCACAGAACCGGTAGTAAAAAAAAAAAATCGAATCCCACCCCTGACTACGTCGTAGACAAGAGACGGGTGGTGTATCCCTCCTCTCGTTGCCTGTTCGAGGCCGATCCCATTTCAACGCTGACGGTTTCTTTGGCGCTTCCGTCAAACAAACCGTCCTCTTTATGCAGACTGTGGACTTGGCGGCCTTCGAACGAGCGGCCTTCGTCTGCCGACTGCCGAGGGACCGCTGGATCTTGTCCCGGGGGTTTGTTCTCCTACGTTGTGCCCTGCGGTTGTTTTGTTCCTCCAACATACAGATGAGCAACCCGATTTCATCTCTTGCCCCATGGATGGATTTTTGGGGGGGGAGGGGGCGTGAGTTTTCTCGTCCTCTCCTTCAAAACTGAAAAAAAAAAACAGGCCAGAAATGAAAGCACCCCAGCCGCTTTTCTCTCGAGACGCTGATTCTGTGGTGCTGAATAATGGGATGCGTGTTGCCCTAGGAACAAGGTGACTTTCCCAGCCGCGTTAGGCATATCGTTGTGCTGCCATGGCTGTTGCAAAAATAGCCCTGAAGGAATAAGTACGTGTGTCCTGAAAGAAAAGAGCGGTATCAGTAGCAAGCTAATAGGAGATTCTTCTGGAGCACAGAATCCGAGGGCTGAAAGGCACCTGGGAGGTCATGTAGTCCAACCCTCTGCACGAGGCCAATGATCAGTGTAGAGAAAAGTAAAGTCCTACACTTAGGTTTAAAAAAATCAAAAGTTCACATATAGATTAGATGAAGCCAGGCTCAATAGCAGGAACGGTGAGAGGGATCTTGGAGTCTTAGTGGACAACCAGTTAAATAGGAGCCAGCAGTGTGCAGCCGCCGCCAAAAAAGCCAATGCAATCCTAAATTGCATTAACAGAGGGATACAATTGAGATCAAGGGAGGTACTAATACCACTCTATAAAGCCTTAGTAAGACCACACCTAGAGTACTGCATCCAGTTTTGGTCACCAGACTATGAAAAAGTGCAGAGAAGAGCAACCAGGATGATTAGGGGACTGGAGGCTGAAAGATATGATGAATGATTGCAGGAACTGGGCCTGGCTAGTCTAGGGAAGAGAAGGACCAGGGGAGACAGGAGAGCATCTTCCAATATTTGAGGGGCTGCCCCAGAGAGGAGGAAGGGATCAAGCTATTCTCCAAGGCACCTGAAGGCCAGGCAAGGAATAATGGATGGATCTTGATCCAGGAGAGATTCAACCTGGAAATAACGAGATATTCTCTGACAGGGAAAACCCATGGAACAGAAGTTGCCTTCAGAAGTTGTGGGAGCTTCATCCCTGGAGGCTTTCAAGAAGAGACTGGACTGCCATCTGTCCAAAATAGTGTAGAATCTCCAGTTTGGGCAGGGGAGGTTGGACTAGATGACCTACAAGGTCCCTTCCAACTCTGTTAATCTGTATAATCTGTAAACTTCATACCATCCCGGTCATTTAATCCAGTGTACACTACATGAGGTCCAAAGGATAACGGCTCTTTTTCTCCTTGGCAGAAAGTGGCTACAAAACAGAAGAACTGGCGTCAGACCAGATATGATGGGCAGCCTTATCCAACCTGATACCGTGACTCTTTCTAACTGGGTTACAATCAACCAGGCAGAGGCGAGGAAAGACATTCGCATATTCTCTGAGCGGCCTCCACGCTTGTATATGCTTGGAGGCACCAGATCAACCCTGGCAGTAATTCATTTTTCCCCATTGATTTTTCCATCACACTGATTCACTCCACGTTAACTGGGTTGGCCGCTCCGTCTCTGGCTGAATAGATGCCCATGAACTCAGCGCTTTCCACGGCCTCTGATGCCCCACAACCATGGAGCTTGCAAGCGTCCACTTTTGGGGAAACCTTATGAAACCTGGCGTGGGCTCCTCGGCTGACCTCCTGGATCAGGTGACGGAAGGACCTGGAATCGAACCTTGGCCGGGTTCATATATAAAAGGGAGTTAAGGAGCACCCCACGCTCCAGCCCTCATGAAGTGTCATTGGGAGGATCTCAACAGAGGCGGAGAGGAGATCCCTGCCTGGCTGTCCAGTATGGGAGGAAGGGGGTAAACCTCACAGAAGCCCCTTCCGCCCGTCCACCCAACGGCCCAGGAGTCCTTCCTTTTCAGCAGCAACCTCAGCCCTTGCAAAAGGCCCAGTCCTGGAGAGAGGCGGTTAATTTACAACTTGTCATTCTAGCAACATTGCTTTCACTTGATATCCAGCAATGTTCTCAAGGCAGCCGGCCAAGAAATATTACATTTGCTCTTCACTGGGTGCCCAAACAAAATATTCCATTTATCTCTCCAGCTGACAACATTATCAGTTTTTTAAAAAAGCAAAAAAAAAAAAAAAAAGAAACCCTCCCAGGTGCAGGAACAATCATTCCTAAGCTATTTCTTTCTCTTCTCCTGGAGAATAGCCAGCCTGGAATTGCAATGTCAAATTCCCCAAGAATTAAAGAGGTGCTCGTGATGAAAAGGGACCGAGATCAAATACAAGGGTTAGTTAAGAAAGAAAGGAATGAAAATGAAATTGGACACATGAGCATCTGTCTCTATCTATCTATCTATCTATCTATCTATCTATCTATCTATCTATCTATCTGTCTGACTGTCTATCTATCTCTCATCTAACTACCTACCTACCTTTCTATTTATCTATATCTATCTACCTCTCTCTCTATCATCTAACTACCTACCTATTCATATTTCTTAAGGGGGCCTGTTATAGGGGGAAATTGTGGGGACCACTTGTAAAACATGACTTTAAAATAGAGAAGTATGAGTATAAAAGGCTGAGAACTTCCCATTGCAAATACTAGCAATAGTAAGAGCAGTAGCATCGATATACCACCCCCACAGTGCTCTCTTCAGTCAGGGGTGTCAAACCCACGTTGTCATGTCATTGTCATGTGATGTATTGCAACTTTTCCCCCCCTTCACTCAACCACGGGTGGACATCGTGATGCATCCATGAGTTTGACTCCCCTGCCCTAAATGGTTTACAAATGCCAGCCTATTGTCCCCAACAGTCTGGGTCTTCATTTTACTGACCCTGGAAACCTTGTGTCAACTCATAAAACATTCCTGTGCCTGTTTTAGAAGTTGCCATAAAAAGGGGGTGGGGAGGAGGAAGGAAATCTGGAAGATCGGTTTGAAAGCAAAAGTACGTTCCAACTCTTCTCTTTAAAAGATTGTAACTAAACTACCAGAGCTTTTGCCTGCGAATCTATTTCATTGGAGAGCGTGATTGATGACACCCAGCCCGTGAATGGACTCAGTTGGAGAAGCTGATTTTTGACACACCCAGAGAGGAGGGAGGAAACAGGGTCACCGGGGATGGTAAATGACAGGTGTCAGAGTTGGCTGCATACAGGGCAGTGCCAGTACGTCACCTCTAATGGATCCTTTGAAGTTTATGGAAGTTTGGCTGGAGAATCATGATTTAATTAGAGCGATTGCTGGAATTCTGACACCTTGAGCCAGTCAGGATTGAACTCCAGATTGTGGTACAGAATTTGCCTTCTAACCCCTGGGCCACCAGAGCTCGTAGAATGAGGGCCCCTCTCGCATAGGCAGTGATCCCAAAAAAAGCTGAATTGTCTCCTTTAAGCCTTTGTCTCTCAACGCCCCACATAAATCATACACTTTGCTATACAATGTACTGGCACATGTTTTTCTGCTTCCCCCGTGTGCACTTTTGACTGTCTTGCTCTCTTTTGACCCAACTGTGCCGTCAACTGGGGTCAACAGTATGAAACTAATCAGGCTTGGGAGATGACTTGTCCACCTAACCATTGATGGAGCCCTCGGGGAAGGCCCAATAATTGAAACCTAGGCAGAAACGTGCCACCCATGGGGGACACTCCGTTTTCTTGTCCAGCTCCTGAACCAGATGAAACCAGAGAGCAATTTCTCCTACTGGTCCATTCCTCCTCTGACACACACACCCCGTCCACCCCACGCAGACCCCTCTTGAGGTGTTTTCAAGAGATTTGCTTCTAATTTAATAATCTCATAATAACTTAATAATAACAATAATAATAATTTAATAATCTCGAATACAGCCCGTCCACCTGGAACCCTCATTGTATATCGGACATGAACACAACTGAGCGGGTTCACAGGTATTTCTGGAGAAAATTACTCCACTCCTACACTCATGGTAGAATTTCCCTGGGCCTCCGAGGCTCGAAAATTTTGGGCCTGGACAATCTGGAACTGCGCCGCCTGCAGTCTGATCTAAGCACAGTACACAAAATTGTCTGCTCTAACATCCTGCCTGTCAACGGCTTCTTCAGCCTCAACCACAAGAACACACGGGCAAACAACGGATACAAACTCAAGGTAAACCGCTCCAAACTCGATGGCAGAAAATACGACTTCAGCCACAGAGTGGTCAACGCCTGGAACGCCCTACCCAACTCCATGGTTACAGCCTCAACTCCTCACAGCTTCCACCTCAAACTGTCTACCATGTACCTCACCTTAAAGGGGGGCGTGCATAAGTGCACAGCGTCCCTACTATCCCTGTCCTACTGTCCCCATTTATCTCTATTTACTCCCTTCATTCTTGCTTATGTTCATGCCTATACTTGTTATCTTGTACATGTTGGACAAACAAATAAAATAAAATAAACTGAAATGTAGGTTTGGGTTTGTTTGCAGCAAAACCCAAGATGATCAATAAGAGACGGGTGGGGACAGGGGGTGGCCTAGCTGTGATGCAGCTGGATCGCGTCTCTTTTTTAACGATGGAGCTAAATTTAGCCGTGTTAAACTGCAGCAGGGAAAAAACACGTGGCAGCTCCCTCCCACGTGAGATGCGCAAGCTTTGCATTCCTGGATGAAATCTGTGAGCTTCCGGAACCCTTAAAGCGCCCTTAACCTTTTGCAAAGGAATACGAAAACGGTACCGGAGTTCTCCAGGCCATAAATTAAAGCCAGACTTTTGCCACTAGAGGGAGCCAGTCTGCCAATAATAATTTTCGAGGCTTTTCTCTTTCTGTTCATCCAAAGGCAGAAATTAAAATTGCTTTCCTGGGTATCCAATCCAGCCAGGGAACCCTGATCCTCCAAGGTTGCATAACCTCAGTTTAACCAAGGCATTATTTTGAGAGATATATTGTCAGTATATTCATGAACTGGAACAAGAGCATGTTTATAACAAGGTCAGCCAAGGAATAGGCATAGCAACTACGTCAGCCAATGAGGACTGTTTGGAAACCGAAACTAGAAGTAGCCTAGGCGTGGCTATATATATTAAGCTCGGCAACTCTGCAGCTATGTCGAGCTCTGAGTCTGTCTATTGAAGATGAAACTAACTTGCTTGCTTGCTTGCTGAAGACTGGAGCTCTGCTCTGAACTTTGCAATATGTTTCTGCTTGAGTTTGCTTCATGTTGGAGAAATCTACAACTGGTTTGTAAAATCTTATTATGTTTATAAAGATGTTAAATGAAGCATCAGCCACCTGTGTTTATTTTTCTGGAGCTGAATTATCACTGCAAAACTCTCAAGATATATAAAAATCTGGATGGGTGGAAAGTGGGGTGGAAAGATAGCGGTAGCTCCAATTCGCTGTTGAACAGTATGGGGACGCTAATACAATGAACACCTCTAACTCTGAGAGGGCAGATGAGTAAGGAAGGGAGGGAGGTAAACCATTCATAATTTCTTGACTTCAGCAACTTGGAAACGCGGGGACTTCGATTCCCAGAATTCCCCCAGCCAGCAGGACTTCAGGGATAATTCCACAAAGGCCCTCGACCCCTTCTTGGGCAACGAGAGGAATTAGAAATACCGGCGTCTGTTTCAAACTGCAGGAAGTCCTCAGTTGGCAATGGCCTAACTTTTCTGTAGCAAGGTAGTTGTTAAGTGAATTTTGCTCCGTTTTATGATCTCTCTTGCCAGACTTGCAAAGTGAATCATTGCAAGCCAGCTGAGAGAGTCGGGGTCCGCACACCCCAAAGTTGCTACGGTTGATAAACCGTGAATTAAGAGTTTTCTTTGGCTTCGTCTGCACATCTCTATTCTTACCACTAAAGACTGGCTGGGGAATTCTGGGAGTTGAAGTCCACATATCTTCAGGTTGATGAGTCGGGAAGCATTGATCTCTGCAGACTTCCTCTCCTACAAATTGCTGACACCATATATAGACAAAGACAAAGCATGACCTAAGGCAATTGTCTTCAAACTTGGCAAGTGTAAGGTTTGTGGACTTCAACTCCCAGAATTCCTGAGCTAACATGACTGGAGGAGGAATTCTGGGAGTTGAAGTCCACCAAGTCTTAAAGCTGTTGAGTTGGAAGACCCCTGATCTAAGGGGAATTCTGGGAATTGAAGTCCACGCTTCTTTGAGTTGCCAAGGTTGAGGCACCCCGTTGTAAAATCCAAAGGCCCTCACTATTGTCATCCAAGTGCAACGGGTGTGTGACCAAATGGCCACAAACGTTTGAATACACAACAGATCAAGTCCAACTTGTGTTGAGTTTGAACTAGAAACAAAACTGGCAGTGCAGCGCCTCCTGGTGCCCAAAAATGAACACAAATGACTGAAATACAAAGTTTAAGAACTTCCTCAAGATTTCCAGCAGGAGAACTCTAAGAAACCAAGGGATACAATGTGTAGCATTTAGGAAAATCCCAGGATGGTCAAAAATATGAAATTTGACGTCCCATTCAGACAAACAATGCAAGGTCCCAAGGACCAGCCCCCATCCTTCTTAAAAAGGTTCCCCTTTTCCGAACACCAAGAAACTTGTGTTGCTGTTAAAAACACAACCCTCAGCCAAGAAAAGACGAGGAAACTAGGAGAAGCCATGACTTACAGAACTCTCTGCCCCATGATGGCCTCAACCTGTGGAACTCCCTGCCCCATGATGGCCTCATGACTCACCTGACCCCTGAGGGGCGGCGCTGGAGAGGATCCATTTCACCAAGCAACATTTCATCAGCGCTTTGCGTGTGAGCCGCGGCTTCTGCCATTTCACGTTCTCCTTCTTCCCGGGAGGGGTTTGCCCTGGGTCACCCAGGAGGCTGCCATCCGTTTCCTTGTTGTCATCCTAAGAGGAGACAGAGAGGAGATCAGAGGCCTCCCTCGTACATTTTGCTTGCTTCACAAAGATCAACATATATATATGGATGGATCTTTGGTTGTTGAGTTTTCTCCCACGTAGATTCAAGTATCTAGGCAACGTTTCTATGAAGTCTCATTCATCATCTTCAGGCTTCTGTCTTGGCTCTGTGCTTCTCAGAGTGCTTCTCTGTGCCACTCTGAGAAGCACAGAGCCGAGACAAAGCCTGAAGATGATGAATGAGACTTCATAAAACGTTGCCTAGATACTCAATCTTAGCTGTGAGAAAACCCAACAACAAAGATCCATCCATATATATATATATATATATATATATATATTAATTTATTAGATATGAACATTAAAAAACAGTGAATGTGGTGTTTCTCCTTTGATGTGCATTTCTGTCCAATCTTTTAACAGTTAGAAATAAAGAAAGAAAAAAAGTTAATACATTTATATACATACATACTTTTTTGTGTGTCATTTTTCCAATTATCTTTACCTTCCTTTTTAACACTTCTCCACTTATTTTAAATCTATGAACATCCTTTCCTGTCCCTCCATTTATAAAATGTGTTCCATATTTTATAATATTCTAGTTCACCTCGCTCCTTCAATTCGAGTGTATCTAATTTGGCGCATACCGTCAACATTTCAAGATCGTGGGAAGGGGTTAATAGCACTCTATAAAGCCTTAGTAAGGCAACACCTAGAATCCTGCATCCAGTTTGGGTCACCACATTATTAAAAAGAGGTTGAGACTCTTAAGAAAGAGTGCAGAGGAGAGCAACCAGGGCAATTAGGGGACTGGAGGCTCAAACATAAGATGAACCGTTGCAGGAATTGGGTATGTCTAGTCTAGCGAAGAGAAGGACCAGGGGAGACATGAGAGCAGTCTTCCAGTATTTGAGGGGCTGCCCCAAAGAAGAGGGAGTCAAGCTATTCTCCAAAGCACCTAAAGACAGAACAAGAATCAATGGATGGAAGTGAATCGAGGAGAGAAGCAACCTAGAACTAAGGAGAAATTTCCTGAGAGTTAGAACAATCAACCTGTGAAACAGCTTGTCCTCAGAGGTTGTGGGATGCTTCATCACTGGAGGCATTTAAGAAGAGACTGGACAACCACTTGTCTGAAATGGTATAGGCTGTCCTGCTTGAAGAAGTGGTTGGAATATAAGACCTCCAAGAGCCCTTCCAGTTCTGTTCTATCTTCTTATAAGTAATAAAGGTACGATAAAAAAATAACTATAAATTAATATTCTCCCTTGCTCCAGTGAAGAAGACTAGAACCCATGGAACGAAGCTTCGTGGATGCAGATTTGCCGGGGACATCTGGAAGAACTTCCTGACAATAAGAGCTGTCAATCGGTGGAGGAGGTTACTACACGGAGGGGGTTCTTTCTTCCCCTTCTATGGAGGCTTTGAAACATTGTAGGGATGGTGTAGTGGATCCTGTGTCAACTCGTAAAGCATTCCTGGGCCTGCTCTTGAGTTGCCCTAGGCAGGGGAGAGGGGGAGAACTGATGGAGAAGCTCCGTTGCTATGACCAGAAGCACATTCCACGCATACCTTTCTCCAGATTGTATCCCAGGTTACCAGAGCAAGCCAGAGAGGTGTGTTTTCCACAGCTTGGTTGTAGAATGTGATTTATGACACACCCTGGGAGGAGGGGGGAAATAGGTGGGCAGTAAATTACGTGGGGAAGAGCCGACTGCACTTGGGAAAAGTGCCAAAATGTTGCTCTCAATAAATAATCGGATTTCTTTTGAAACTTGACTGGAGGCTCATGAATTAATTAGGGCATCCATCGGAACCCCGACATCCTGCAGCGTGCAAGGGTTGGATTTGATGACCTCTTTAATGACCTCTTTGATTGAGGACCTCTTTGATCTTATTCTTTAGATTCTATGATTGTAACTATATTAATAATTAAATTTCAATCCAAATCATCTTCTCTTTATAATGCCTCTTGCCCAAGGGAACAAAAGAAAAAAAGAACAAACCTCATGTCAAAAGAATAGCTTTGTTTATGCATTTTAAGCAGCCATAAAAGGCCTTGAATTCCCATCTTGTCTGGTTCCCTATTTGCAAGTATATATTTCTTTCAATTCAGGCCATTGTATGCGTGCAGCCAAACAGCCCTAAAAGGCTCGATCTTTTCTTCCCTTTAATCAAACAATTATTTCGGTCTAAGCCCAAAGAAATAACCATCATTAGCGATGGGATTCAAAGATGATTAGGAGACTGGAACTAAAACAGATGAAGATCGGTTGCAGCCATTGTGTTATGTCTAGTCTAGAGAAAATGAGGACTCGAGGTGATACGATAGAAGTGTTCCGGTATTTGAGGGAATGTCATAAAGAAGAGAAAGGGGACAACCAATTTTCCAAAGCACCAGAAGGCAAGAAAAAGAAACAACGGATGGAAACTAATCCAGGAGAGAAGCAACCTGGAATTAAGGAGAAACTTCCTAACTGTGAGGACAATTAACCAGTGGAACAGCTGGCCACCAGAAGTTGTAGGCGCTTCAATCCTGGAGGTTTTTAAGAAGAGACTGGACAGCCACTCTTCTGGAATTGTATAGGATCCCCTGCTTGAGCAGGGGGTTGGACTAGAAGACCTCAAAGGACCCTTCCAACGGTTATTCTCTTCTGTCCTGGCTGCATGGTTTGATTTGGGTTTGTTTTCCATCTGTTTTCCTGCCCAGTTTCCTCCTGAAAAACCATTTCAGGCAGAGGAATGATGTCCATCCAGCAAGCCTGATTGTCAAATTGTATAACCAGTTGTATAAGTCACTTCGCTCCAAATACGTATCTCGGTTCATTTGTTTCCCTCTCTCTCTTTGGTTTGCTTCATCACGGCTCTTGCAGTTCTAAGTTTAGTTGCTCTTCCCTTTTTCATATCCTCCGGCATTTGACAGAAGAGAGGGAAAAAGGTACAGTTATTTTAGGAGAGGCAAACAAAGGAGTCCTAAATTTGATCTTTGATGTAGGAAGCTAAAAGTTCAAGCAAAGCGAGAGAGCTGAACACCCTCCCACTGTTATTAACTTCATTTCCCAACTGGCTGCAAAAAAAAAACAAAAAACCAAACAAGCACGCATATTATTCACATTTGGAGGTTGAATGTTGCCTTGCCTGAAATATATGGAGCGACTGCGATTGTGATTGGTTAAGAAAGAGACAAGGCCAGCTGACATTATTTGAGAATTATGCAGCACAAAAACCATCTTCGTTTTTGGAAAACAAAAAAAAATGGAGTGTCTTTTTGAGGGAATTTGAAGTCCCCCAAAAATGTCAGTCTCAAAATGTGGCACACTGTGTAGGTGGAACCGAGTGAAATACAGCAGATGTTGAAGTTTCTCGGTAGCTGGGAAGAAGTAAAAGATGCTAGATACTCCTTGGATTAGGTGGGGTCGGGTTTAGCTGTAGACTAGTAAAACAGCCGCGAAGGTCCGAGAGCTTCTGGAGTTAGAACTAGAAGCCCTGGACCGACACCATCCAAGGAGAGACTACGGAGAGATTTCCTAGAACGGCTTTTCCCCCCAAAAGTGGTGGGTGCTTCACTATGGAAGGTTTTCGAGAATAAATTGGATGGCCTGAAATGGTGCAGGGTCTTCTTCTTGAAGGGACACCGTGGCTCAGACGCTGAGCTTGTCGATCGGAAAGGTCGGCGGTTCGGCGGTTCGAATCCCTAGCACCACGTTACGGAGTGAGCTCCCGTTCCTTGTCCCAGATTCTGCCAACCGAGCAGTTCGAAAGGACGTTAAAAATAAAAAATGCAAGTAGGAAAATAGGGTCCACTTTGGTGGGAAGGGAACAGCGTTCCGTGCGCCTTCGAAGGCGGTTTAGTCCTGCCGGCCACATGACCGCGGAGACGTCTCTTCGGACAGCGCTGGCTTTTCTTCGGCTTTGTAACGGATTCATTGATTCTTGGAATTGATGAAAAGATGCCTTAGGTGCTATGCTGTACCTTCAAAGATCGGAACTCTGCAAGCTGTAGTATTGCCTGTGACACACTACAGAAGCAAAAGTCGGACTTTGAAGAAGCAAGAGAGGAAGAGCATTGAGCGCCTTTTGGATCATGGAGTTGGAGAAGACTCCTGAGAAGACCATGGACAGACCAGTAGACAAACCAATGGATCATTGAATGAATCAACCCAACAGTGTCACTCAAGGCACAAATGATCAGCTCAAAGTTTCTTACTTTGGACACGTGACATGATTATCTTGCTCTCTGGAGAAAACTCTAATGCTGAGAAAAGTGGAAGGCCGAAGAGTTGAAAGGACCGATCACCCAAGAGTTAAGTCTAGGAGTCTAGTTGGCCTTCAAGAATCACTTACCTAATTGGCTTAGGGAAAATTAAGGATAATAATGATGTGTAATGTTAAATAAAACAGGTGGTAAGCTGAAAATGGAAATAATAGGGGAGAAAGAACTGGGAATTTATATTTGGATGAAATGATATTGATATTGAATTAATGGATTGAAATAGGAAATGGAAATTTATTTAAAGAGAAGTGAAATGGGTAATGATATGAGATTATATTATATAAGATTGGCAGAAATGAAAGTATGATTATGTACAAGTGTTATAATCTGGAACTATGTGGCCCACGTAAAGATATGTGTAAAAATTAGGAATTAAAAACATTTTTTGGGGAAAAAAAAAGAATCACCACCAAAGTGATAGCATATCATCCTTGAATATTGGGTTGGTAGTTGGGTTGTTGGTGTGAGCCTTGAGCTTAGCAATTTGGTTGCAAACATTTCGTCACTCTTCGAGGAGCACTTCAAAGCGCACTGGTGATGTCTCCTCAAAAGGTGACAACATTTACAACCAAATTGCAAATACCTAACTCCATTGAGAAGTCTGTAATGCTGGAAAAGTTGGAAGGAAAGAGAAGTAGAGATCAGAGATGGCATTCTACCTGGTCGGACCAGTTCTATAGAACTGGTTGTTATGATTCTGCCCAGTTTGGAGAACCAGCAAATTGCACCATTGGCTTTTCCTTCCCTTCCCCGCCCACTCACACCTTACCTGGCATGCGCACCATCAAATTTGCCTGCTAAGTTGCTATTTTCCTGTTTTTTTTCTCCTGACCATCAGCTGTTCTGCTGTGTCGGGAGATTTAGATTAGCTAGAAAGCAGGAAATCACTGGATTTCTTGCTTTCTAGCTAATCTAAAAGCAGAGCTGAACCTTCCTTAGGACTGAAGCTTCTATTTTTTTCAGTGCAGACCTCAGGCAGCAGATTGCAGAAAAGTAGATTTCTAAGTGAATCTGTGATTCTGTGAGCAACTCAATCTGCCTGCCTGCTTTGCCTGCTTTGGGGTAAAAGTTGCTCTTTTTTAAATAAAATAATTAAATAGTTAACAATAGTTACATACAAGCCACGCCCAGCCAGTCATGTTGACCCCCAAGCCACACCCACAAATTAGGCCACGCCCACAGAACCGGTTGTGAAGAAATTTGAATCCCACCCCTGGAGGAAAACCGGCAGCAGCAACCAAAAAGGACTCCGTTACAGTGGCAATTGCGGTACCACCAGACCACCGTGGAGAAAACCTACATGATCAAAAACAACTGGACAGCACATATTGTAATCAGGGGGCTGGAGGCTAAAACATACGAAGAACGGTTGCAAGACTGGGGCTTGGCCAGTCTAGAGGGAAAAAAAGGACAAGGGAGGACATGACAGCAGTCTTCCGGTATTTGAGACGCTGCCCCAAAGAAGAGGAAGGGGTCAACTTATTCTCCAAAGCACCAAGAAGGCAAGGCAAGAAACGATGGATGGACACTCAACAAGGAGACAAGCAACCTGGAATTAAGGAGAAACTTCCTACCACCGAGGACATCTCTTGGAATTTCCAATTTATGTCCCACGCCCAACATTTCCAGAGAACACCACCAAATTACAGAGGGCTGGTGGAGATAGGGAACACTATCCAACAATTAACCGGTGGAAAGGCTCGCCTCCAGAAGATGTGGGTTTTTAAAGAATAGACTAGACCAGGGATGTCCAACCTTGGCAACTTTAAGACTTGTGGACTTCAACTCCCAGAATTCCTCAGCCAGCTGGCTGAGGAATTCTGGGAGTTGAAGTCCACAAGTCTTAAAGTTGCCAAGGTTGGACACCCTGGACCAGACTGTCACTTAACTGAAATGAGATAGGATCTCCTGCTTTGAACAGGGGGTGGTCTAGAAGACCTCCAAGGTCCCTTCCAGCTCTACCCCGATTGATTTGAAAGCAGCTCCTTCCTTCAGCGTGAACATCGCTACTTTTTAACGTGCTTTAAAACCGAAGTGGATTTTTGATCAGTAACGATTGCAATAAACAGCGGCCTCTCGGCATCCTTTACCCACGAGGTACTTAAGCAGACCAGAGCACCTGTCTTTGCACAAGATGTTAAGGGTGTGCGTACCACAACTAATTAGCTTAGCTTGTTGCCCAAATCCGTTCTCTTTGGCTAGTTGATGGTTTGTTAACCAGTGCAAACAAGCTGTGTGAATGCAACCAACCGCCCAATTCCCCGCCCTGTTGTTTTCTGGGGCTTCCTCTGTGCATTTAGTGGGAATATCGTGCTGGCTGATGCAATTTATTTTAGCTCCCTTCTCTGCTCCTGAGAGACGCACAAGCTCTCTTCCTATTAAGGAAGTGGCTTTATTACCGCAATAAAAAAAAGGAAAAGGAAAAAGAGACACTTGGATGGGATGGAAAACCTTGGCTCAGCCTGAGAAGGAAAGGAGAGGAAGGATTTGCAGAGGAAAAGAATTCACACCGTGCCCCACTTCCAGGACCTCAATAAGCAACTGGCAAATCAAATACATCAATAAAAATAAATAAACCTGCCGCCCCAAATTAAAACACAGGAGTGTTTGCAAAGTGGGGCGATGCTGTGGATCTAAACCAGGGACCCCACAGTGACCAGATGGACTTTTTTGCCCCCCCCCCCTCCACAACTGAGATCCCAGTTCTGAGGCTTCACCAGGGCCAGGGTACAAAAAGTGGCCCTTTTGGGGGCCCCAAACGACAAGCATGAAAGTTCTAATAAGTTGAAGACATCGGGAAAGATCTGCCGCCTTCCCAATTCTTCCTCCTCCGCTTCTGTCCCACTGATGTCCCAAAGGGCAACTGGACTTTCCGGTTTTTCTTTGGAGGACATTTCACTTCTCCAAGGAGCTTCTTCAGCGCGGACTGGATGGTGAGGATTGGAAGGGTTGATATTCCTTGCAGACAGCTGGTCGTTTGCATCCATTTAGAGGGTTCCTGAGTCCACTTGGAGGTTTCTCTACGTCCTCAGGGTCACCTGAGTGGTGCAAATGGTTCCTAGAGTCTGCAATTCCTTTTTTCTCTGGAAATCTTATTCCTTGTTCCCGCACCGTTCCCAGGGGGTTCCTCCCAAATTGTGCAGCTGAAAGTCTCCAAGTGCTCCAAGGACCCTCCAAAAGGATGCAAATGACCAGCTCTCTGCAAGGAGCATCCATCCTTCCCTTTCCCTCCATCCAGTCAGAGCCAAAGAAGCTTCTGGGATGAGAAGCGAAACGTCTTCAAAAGAAAGAAACCAGAAAATCCAATTGGATCTTGGGGGGTGGGGGGAAGCACCTTTGGGACAACCAGGAGACCTGGAGGATGGACAGAGAAGTTCTATAGACCTTTGTCCCGCTGATGCCCCCCTGGAAAGCTGACTTTGAAAGAGGAAAAGCGTCTCTATCGTCCCCCTCCCTCTCCTCCCCACCCCCCACCCCCGCCGCCGCCCCTCTCTAGCTCCCCAAATCTTTGCCCCCGATTTACCCTCCCGGTTCAAGCCAGGTGAGCTGCACCTGGATTCCTCACCTCTTTGGCCGCCTTGGCCCCGCCTTAATCCCGTCTAGCCCGGGGGGAGCATTTGGGAGGAAAGGCACGGGGTGGGGGGTGGGGGGGAGGAGGGCGCCGAGCCCAGGTGGGTTTTGGGCTTCTTATTCCCAAGGAAAAAAAGCTGCGCGCCTGAGGACTCCCCGACCCATGGGGCGGTGCTGCAGCCAGGGGGGCGCGCGGGACCTTCCCTGCAGACCCCTCTCCCCAAAGAGGCGATGTGTGTGTGTGTGTGTGTGTGTGTGTGTGTGTGTGTGTGTGTGTGTTGGGGTGGGGGTTGCTTTTCTCCGCGTTGCCATTGCACCTTCCAGCCTCGGGTGGGAAGAAGCCTTACCAGATCTCCAAACATCTGCTGGGGGGAATCCCACGGCCAAGTGCCACGGAAAAGAAACGATCTCTCTCTCTTCCTTCCTTCCTTCCTTCCTTCTCCGGCCAACCTGCCCAGTCCAAGACTCCTCGGCCCCGGCCGGTGCCCGCCAAGCTCTCGCTCTCCTCCGGCTGCTGCTGGCTCCGCGGGGCCCGCGTGGGCTGCGTGGAAAGGGAGCCGGGAGAGGAGCTACCAAGGCGCCCTCGCCGCCGCCGCCGCTTTTCCTCCTCCGAGGAGCATCCTCGATCCAAGGAGGAGGGAGGAGGAGGAGGAGAAGGTGTCCCCGGGCCAAGTTTACCTTTCAACTGTCTGGCAGGCAGCGGGCCAGCCTCCGGGCGCTGTTTCCCTAGCAACCGTCCCCACGGCGGGTGTGTGTGTGTGTGTGTGTGTGTGTGTGTGTGTGTGTGTGTCCAACGCCTCCCCTCGCTCCCACTTTGATCTATCGGGGTTTTCCCCCCCTCCAAAACTGTCAACCGGATGGCTCAGCCCCCATCATCCCCGCAACCCCCCCCATCCTCCCCGTGGATGAGCTGAGCTGGGACAGCCGCTGCAGCCGGGTGGATACGCGTGGGACCCTTCCCCACGCCCGCCTCGCGCCTGCCTCGCCCTCACAGGTGAGCTTCTTTTTCCCCCCTCCCCTTCCCCCGCCCAGGTAAGAAGGAGGGGGAAGCCCAGGTGGGAAGCCAAGCCGGGCTTGGGTCTTGGCAGCGGTTCGGGGGGGGCTGAGAGGCGCGGGACAGGCTTCGCGCGGCGTCACGCGTGTCCGGCAAAGGCTTTCTCGGCGCGAGAGAGGTTTGTCCGCCCGAGGCAGAGATAAAACAGCCGAGGTTGCATTCACACGACGGATAGGACCCAAATGTGCTGGATAAGACGGGATTAGCTCCGTCCAAATCGCGTTGGGAGAGTTTATGCAACGTTAATTAAATTGGGAGGACATTTGTGACTCACAGCATCCTAGAGATGAAAGGGGCCCCACGAGGTGATCGTTCTGGTCTCTTCCAACTCTCTCATTCATGGCTGGCTGGGGAATTCTGGGAGTTGCGGTCCACCAGTCTTAAAGGGGCCAAGATTGGAGACCCCTGACTTAGATGACCCTTCTGGTCTCTTCCAACTCTATCACTCATGGCTGGCTGGGGAATTCTGGGAGTTGAAGTCCACAAGTCTTAAAGGGGCCTTAGAGGGCATCTAATCTAAAAGATAATTAGGGGGCTGGAGGCTAAAACATATGAAGAATGGTTTGCGTGATTTTGGTATGTCAGGTCTGGTGAAAAGAAGGACCGGGGGCTGACATGAGAGCAGTCTTCCGAGATCTCAGGGGCTGCCCCAGAGAAGAGGGAGCCAAGCTATCCTCCTAAACACCAGGAGGCAAAGAAAGAAACAAGGGTGGAAACGAATCCAGGAGAGAAGCAATCGGGAACTAAGGAGAAATTTCCTGTCAGAACAATTGATCAGGGGAACAGAAGTTGTGGCTGCTCCATCCATCCCGGGAGGCTTTCAAGGAGAGATTGGATATGCACTTGTCTGGAACGGTCGAGGGTCCCCTGCCTGAGCAGGGGGTTGGACTAGAAGATCTCCAAGGTCTCTTCCAACTCTGTTATTCTGTTCCTTTGGCCTTCTTTAAGCATGCCAAATTAACCTAATAAAGTCATCCATGCCCTTCATGCCAGACAAAGGCCTGAAACACGAGAGGCAGATCTGGGTGCTGGGTAAGGACGGATTTTCTGCAAAGCTGGAGTTCACCTTTTGTGGTGTCCCGTTGCTTGCCGACATCCAGGGCATCACTGTTACAAACAAGACGAGCTTTGTCCTTTTTGAAAGGCAATGCAAAATCCTCTCTCTTTTGCCATCAGAAGAGAAGGAGAGGCGTCCTTCTGTCTTGCCCTTTCTAGAACAAATCTTTTACTTTGGGTTTTCAACAGTTTCCTCCAAGGGCAGGAGCAATTTTGTTTTTCCTCTCTCCAAAAGCAGCTGGATTTTTTTTTTATTTTCTCGTCTGTGACATTTTCTCTGGAAGTTGTGGGTGCTCTAACATAAAGGGTCTTCAAACTGGACAGCTTTAAGACTTGTGGACTTCCACTCCCAGAATTCCTCCTCCAGTCATGTTAGCTCAGGAATTCTGGGAGTTGAAGTCCACCAGTCTTAAATTTGCCAAGCTTGGAGACTCTTGGTCTATTCTATCTATTCTATCTCTCTCTTTCTCTCTATCCCACCTCTCTTCATCTGTTCTATCTATTCTATCTTTCTCTCCCTCTATTTATTCTATCTCTATCTATCTATCTATTCTACCTCTCTTTATCTATCTATTCCAGGGTTCTTCAACCTCAATAGCTTTAAGACTTGTGGACTTCCACTCCCAGAATTCCTCCCCCAGTCATGTTAGCTCAGGAATTCTGGGAGTGGAAGTCCACCAGTCTTAAAGCTATCAAGTTGGAAGACCCCTGTCTAACATCATTTAATGACCCCATAATCCCTTGTGGGATGGAGTCTGGGCAATTGAATGGAGCGGAATATTTACTGGCCGGATGCTCCTCCTGTCTCCAAGGCAGAGTTTTGTCTAGCAGATATATTCTCATTGTGCCGAGAGAGACCGAAATATCTGCCTGTACCTAGGTTTGAACACACAGCCTCCCGATGGTGAAGTGAAAGCTCCACCTCTGGGCCACTGCGCCACTCTTATGGGTGCTCTATTACTGGAGCTTTTTAAGAAGAGACTGGACAGCCATCTGTCTGAAAGGATACTGTGTCTCCTGCTCCAACAGGGGGTCAGGCTAGAAGATCTCCGAGGTCCCCTCAGACTCTGCTATTTAGTATTCTCTAAAAATAAATAAATCTATTTCTAAGCAGGATACAGCATCCCACCATCTTTTGGGTACAATCGGACTGTGGAATTTAAAATCCGAGAACATGTTGTTGGCATTCTAACTAACGCAGCTGCCAAGATGAGGCAACCAGCTACAAAATATTCAAATAGCAGAAGCAAACACGGCCCTCAGACTATAAACTGTCAGATTTTTATATTCTAACAGTGTCCTCAGAGTGGGTACAAATATAGACGATGCCCAAGGCTGGGCGTTTGGCTTAGTACACACTACGGTTTCCTTCCTTTTTAATTAAAAGAATCTTTTAAAACAAATTAACGAGGCAAAATGTGGGATAACTGGTGGATTTGGTCCATGTTGCAATGACACATGATGTGCACACAATGTGTCCCCCTTGCAGACCCCCAGCAGGGAGCAGGGAGGACGCCGAAGTGTGTGCTAGCTTCACCTTCTCGTGTGGGTGTCGTGTGTGCAATTTATCACACTTAGCCTGAGAAGAAGCCCCAACTGCGATCAGTTTTCCCCCCCGTATCAATATTCGGCGAGGTCTCCGCTGCTTAGCTGCATCTTGTAGGAAGAATGACATATTTTGGGAAATATTAAAAGAGGCAGAGTATTATTTGATTGCTTATTGTACCCTATGACTATCACTAAGTATTGTACCTGATGATTCTTGACAAATGTCTCTTTTCTTTTATGTACACCGAGAGCATTTGCACCAAGACAAATTCCTTGTGTGTCCAATCGCACTTGACCAATAGAAGAATTCTCTCCTATTCTGTTCTATTTTATTTCCCCAAAGGAGGAATGGAGGGGAAAATCTTAACCAAGACAGAAAGCGGCTCCTGACAACCTCCAGCAGATGCCTGAAGTCTTTGGAGAGGGATATTTTTGTACCCGTTAAGAAATCCAGGCCACAAAGAGAGAATGGTACTGTTGAAGTTGGAAGATTAGGATTATGTATACTTATTTGTATTATTATTGTTAGCCTTGTTTAAAAAGGATATTGACCCAGTCAATACACTGCCCACAAAATATGTGTGGTGTGGAAGGAATACTGTAAACAAAACAAGAATTAATAAGAAAAAGAAATCCAGCCTATTTAGAAACAAAAAAAAGCCTTCAGCTCCAACTGACGGGATTAAGGACCGGACCTGACCTTTAGGACATAGTGGGATGAACCCTCCACTGCTGAAATAGCAGGAGAGACACAATCCCCAGAACAGTTCAAACGTCAAAGTCACAGGAACCTATCAAGATCCATCCCCTCGTTCGACCGATTGGCCGGCTGTTCCAGAACCGCATGCCATGGTTAGTTCCGCTCTCGATATACAGAGTCCTTCTTTCCAAATCGACCTCCATTTTATCTCCAGAGTTTTTCTCCTGGCTTGGTTTTCTTCCAACAATCTCCTGTTGGACTTTCTGCAGCGTCTTTCTGAGGTGCCTTTCCTCACATCCCATAATATGATTCATCAACCTCTCTCGAGATTTCACTCTCTGCTCCCGCACACCACCCTCCTTGCAAAGGGAATCTGGCCAAGCCAACCTCATTGCAGAAAAACAGGTCAATCTCTTTCTTGAAGCTGTGGGGATCCAAACACTGGATCCGCGCAGAGTCACTGAATGCGCGTGGCAAGGGAGGTCATAAAATGGAACGAAACTCACTTCGGAATTGTCTTGCTTAGCAAAAGAGACTTTGAGCTCAATTGTAGTCATCGTAAGTCAAGGTCTACCTGCGTTTTTCCCCCCGTTGCTAACTTCATCACGGTCGGTGGCATTTTGTTACAGGCTACTAAGCAGAAACACAACCAATTAGGAGCATAAAAGAGATCACTCTTCTTCGGCGTCGTTTGCAAATAGTAGGTTCAAAGATGGAAGGCCTTTATTTTATAACATGGTTCCGGGCAGGTAAGTCTTCCTCCTCCTGCAGCTTAAAAAGTAAAACCGGAAGCTTTTTTTAATGACTTCTTAGCATGGATGGAGCTTGGCGGCCCCTGCTAGCAAAGCAACGGTGGGGAAATATGCCACAATTAAAATCATTTTCTTTTTTTAAAAAAATGAACCGAGCATACTTCTCGTTCATAACGGTTGCTTTTTATATATACAGTGTTTTTCTCCAGCCACCTCTTACTTTTCAGTTCCAAGATGCTCTCAACAACAAGACCAAGGAGTGTAATTCTGGGTTGTCGTTTTGGGGTATCTACGGCCAATATTTCCAAAGAATTCAGGGTGCGTAATGGCAAGGGTTTGGAGAGCACCTCTGCCATGAGACAAGAGCCACATCTGGAAGGCTGTGGCTGCGTGAAAAGAGCCATTGCTAAAAATAGGCATTTTGCTGGCATTTCTGTGTAGCACAGAGAGAGAGAGAGAGAGAGAGAAAGAGAAAAAAGCTGTCTCCAAACCAAAATGCAGGGGTGTGCTCTCACACAGGTCTTGCAACGTTGGCACCATCTGCACAACACAGCCAGATCAAAGACAAGCCCCCTGCTGGGGTTTGCAGAAGGTACAAAACTTGGTTAGTTTGACTTTCTTGGGACTGTGTGTGTTACCTGGATCAGACTACAGGTAGGCCACGGCTGATGCTCAAAACTGGGACTGGAATTTTTGTTGCGAAGCAAAGAGTTACAGGAATCGGCCTGATTTCACGATCTTTTTTGCCGCCATGGTTAAAGAATCACTGTGGTTGTTAAGTGAATCACACAGTCGTTAAACGAATATAGCTTCTCCCGTTGATGTTGCTGGTCAGAAAAGCCAGCTGGGAAGGGTTCCATTGTTGTAAAGACATACCGGTTTGCCAAGAGCCCAGATATTGATCATGTGACCATGGGGATGCTACAACAGGTGTCAGGGGTGGTTGTAAGACACTTTCTGCAGTCATCATCATTGTTGTCATCATCATCATCATCATATTTTAACAACCTCATAATCCCAACTGAACGAAGCTGAAGGTTTTACTGGCCGGATGCCCTTCCTGTCACCAATGTGGAGTTTTATTCGGCAGATATATTCTCAGTGTGCCCAGAGAGAGAAATATCTGCCTCTACCCGGGATCGAACTCACAGCCTCCTGATTGTGAGGCAAGAGGGCCACCTCTAAGCCAACAGCAGCGCTGTTATCATTTTGAGCGGTTGTTAAAAGAAATGCTTGTTAGTTAAGACCGACATGTACCAGGTTCCCATTATAAATGTTTTGAGGATGAACTTTTTACAATCTTTATAAAACACGAGGAACTCTATCCTACAGGGAGGAAAGATCCTGGAAAGAAGCCAATATAACCATTAACACCTCAAGAGGGACGTGTTTTTTTCCACCACGATACCAGCTGGTTGACTGAACGTAATTTGGTTAGAATTTATTCATGAGGAGCAATGTAGAGTTTTACGTAAAAGCCACTTAAAAGGCAGTGTTAGGAAATAGTTGGACTGTCATGCCCCTGTCGGAATCTGATTTGGAGGGGGAGGCCCAGCAAACTGGGGAAGGGCAAAGTCCAGCTGGGCAGACCAGGGAAGAGGTAGAACAAGGGAGAGGGAATTCGGAGGAAGTCCTAGGCCTACCCTCTCTTCATCCTACGGCACGTAGGGAGGAACGGAGAAGGGAGCAATGTGGGTGGCATGGCTTATGGGGGAGGAAAGGGCCCCGATTCCCTTCATTAGCTGCAGCTGAGAACGCCATGTTTAAAAAAGGGAAGCTGCACACAGCAAAGTTATTGGGAGCAAATCGTGAATTCTCTGGTATCATCGAAGCTTTTCTGGGTTCCTGGCATCCTCCCAACTGCGTGTGTTTTGCTGGGCTTTCAAGTCTGCAATTCCTCCTCCTCCTGTCCTGTCCAGTTAATTGCTGCAACGTGGTTTGTGTGGATGTTTATTTACAGTTTGTATGTACTTTGTTTTCGGACTGAATTTCCTCCACTTAAAGACTGTTCTTGGGAGAGATTTTTCTCCAGCCGAAGGTAAACTGGACATTGGAGGTATTAAAGGGACTTTTCTTACTTATTTGACTGTGTTGCCTTTGTGCCACACCCCGGGTCATCACATGGACATTTTGGAATATTTGGAGCAACATAATGAAAAATGAGCCACGTCTGATTGTCTTAAGATGCAAAAAAGCCCCTTGACAATCGAAGTGAGCTTTCCTGCTGAAGACTTTGGAAGATATTAATTTTGGAGAGAACTTTATCAAATGACCGAGATCGATTTACACTTCACAGAAAGCACAAATAATTGATCTAACCAAAACAAAAAAAAAAAACACCCTGTGAGATATAAAAAGGGACGACAGAAGGATGGCACTGCCTCCTCTCTTGTTTATTTTGGTTCTTGCAATTCTGAGTAGAGATGTGAGACAAGATGAAAGGATTGTGGTAGCAAAGGTCTAAAAATAAACTTAGGAAGTTAAGGGCTTTTGCAGATAACTTGCCGGTGGTTTTGGAAGAGTCTTCAAGGGGAATTAAAACACGAATAGGAAAAACAAAAGAACTGGCTGCAGTAGCAGGTATCAAGGTGAACAGACAGGAAGGTGAAAATGGAGGATCAAACAGAACGGATGAATAAAACAGACGAAGAACAAAACCTGTAAGGAAAATGTTGGGTGCTACCCAACAAAATGTGGCTGGATGGTGAGAAAAGTAAAGTCTTGCAGAGAAAAAGCCAAAGTACCGGTACAAAATAGACGTTACCTGGCTCAGCAGGTGAGAGATTACAGATTAACAGAGTTGGAACGGACCTTGTGGGTCACCTAGTCCAGTGGTCGCCAACCAGTGGGCTGGAGACCACTGGTGGTCCGTGAGAAAATTTGGGTTGTCCTCAGAGAAATGTCCCCCCGCCAAAGAGATCAATCCAGGCTGTGAGGGACACACAAGGGTGCAGTCCTTGTGTGGTCAAGGACTAACTATAGCTTAGGGTTTTCTGCAGGGAGACCTAGCCATCACTGGCAAGAGACCCCTGCTGCGCTCGCAATCCATTTAGAGGCTAAGTGGGACCTTTAAGGACAGTCAAAGAAGCTCATTTTGGCTTATCTCGGGTCTTTTTTTATTATTATTTTTGCAAACTTATCCATCTCTTTTTCTCCCAGCCCTGCCTCCAGTGTGATATATATTTCTCCAAATAAATTTATAAATAAATTTATAAATTTATTTGCCTCAGCGTACATTGTTTTTGCAAATTATTTTTTTTTTCATATTGCAATAACTCTTTAATAAATCACCTCTATGAATATACAGACTTTCCCCAATACGCTTTTAAATTATATGATTGAGAGAGAGAGAGAGAGAGAGAGAGAGCGCCTTGCAACTATCAACTAAAAAATACTTCTTTGGTCTTTTTAGTTGCCAGCAGAAAGGGAGTGAGGGGGAAAAGCAGTGCATTTCTTAAATGCCTCAGATAATCGCCTGGGCAGCGCAAAGCTGTCGGCGTGCAATATTATTACTATGACTCTTGGCTATGGATGTGTCCCATTGGAGAATATACATCCTTGGGGTGGGAGGAAGAAAATGAATGATGTGTTTTAGTATCACCTGCATCCAGCTAACGCCAGCATGGCCACTCCTAATAAGTCATTTCTTTTTTCACTCTGAGAGATGTGGCTAGAGACTTACGATTTGAATGGGGGATTTGTTGGAGCCCTGACAGCAACATTGGGAGGGCTGCAAATTTTATCTGACTGTTCTGTTTTGAATGTGGGTGCCAGCCTGGGAATATACAGTTATATGTTGGCGCTCAGAAGAAGTTGATTTAATTCCTCTCCTGCCTGGGTGGGAGGTCACAGTAGAGAAAACTCGTTCCCTGTAATAACCAGATTAGTGCCGGCTCTTCTCAGAGTTTCGGAAATAAATCAGATCCCTGAAGCCTCAAACCGCTTTCAGCCGAACAGAACAAGTTGGATGCGGCTGGTGACTCTTCCTGATGTGGGCAGCACTATCTCCAAGCAGTTACACCTTGGAAATCCTTTGGGGACATGTCACCCCTTAAAACAGGGGTTCCCCAAACTTGGCAACTTTAAGACTTGTGGACTTCAACTCCCAGAATTCTGCAGCCAGCATAGTGCCAAGTATCAGAGTATATACGCAGAGCAACTAAGTCAGCCAAGGAGGACTGTTTGGAAACTGAAACTAGAAGCAGCCTAGGCGTGGATCTATATATTAAGCTCTGCAGCTCTGTTGAGCTCTGAGTCTGTCTGTTGAAGATGAAAGTGCTTCTTTCCTCTGCTGTGTGTCTTGCTTGCCTGCTGAACTAAAGTGAAACTGAGGTCTGTTTTCTGAGCTCCTGAGTTTCTGTTCTGCTTTGAACCTGTAACCTGTCTGCTTCTGTTTGAGTTTGGAGAAATGCTGGAGAAATCTACAACTGGTATTGTAAAATTTACTTTATGTGTTTATAAAGAAGTTAAATGAAGCCTCAGCCATCTGTGTGTACTTTTCTGGCGCTGAATTTACACTGCAATAATCTGAACTCCAAGTTTGGAGACCTCTGACTTAAAAGAAGACCCCTGCTAGGGGCATGGGATGTGATAATGGGTGCAGGAGGTGGATTTGTAGTTTTTTTACTTATTGCAAGGAAGCCCAGAACTTTCAGATTCGGGATTCCCCAGATGTGCCAGTTTGCTATCCAAAAAAGAGGAACTTTTGAGAAGATGTTTGTCTAGAAGTTATTTGTTGGAGGAGGTTTTCTGGAACGCTGACAATATATATGTATTTTAAAAATGGCACTGAATGACAAGGAGCATTTAAGTCCCAATAGCCAGGGTTTGTTGTTGTTTTTTTACAAGTTTTGGGGCCATTCAAACTTCCAACTCAACCTGTGTTTGGAGCACCGTCAACCAGAACCTTTTTCCCCCCCCTAATTTCAGCCAGGGTCACTGGGAGTGGGCCTTTGGCGAAGGTCTCTGGGAAACAGTCCTGCCCATCAACGCGCGGACGATACTGCAGTTCTGGAAGGAGGACCTTTTTGCGGGAGACCCAGCGAAGGGCACTTCCTGGAAGGAGCAGCCGTCGGTCCCCTCACCTGGGCATCCGGAGGGGCGGTCGGGGAGGCCTTACAGCCGCAGAGACGTGACCCGTGGGATGTGGAAGGGAAACGTTTCATCTGATCCAGTAGAACTAGACGCAGCGGGAGAGAAAGCAGATTCTATTATTTTCTCAGGAAACAGGGAATGTCCGCACACTGCGGTCAAAAAAAAGTCAAAATGGCCACCACCGCATCATTGTACGTGGCGCGTAGATGTTATCGTGCCCAGCAAAAGTGGGCAGAGCTTCCGTTGCAGCGTTGTGGCTGCCCCCTTGGCTTTTTTGACTGTGCCCTATCGACCCCACCGAGCAGGAAGTTGTTCAAGGCTTGTAGAATAACTGGGGCATTCATTCATTTCATTCATTCATTCATTCATTCATTCGTTCGTTCGTTCATTCATTCAATTGATGTGCCGCCTGTCTCCTTGATAAGGTCAGTCTGGGTGCTTTCTTTATGCATTAGTTTGATTGGAATCGCCTCCCACCTCAACTGCATGACTCTGGGTATCTTCCAGAAATAAAAATGAAACCACCCAGAACTAATACCGTACAGCAAGACAGGGACGAAAGGGAGACTCCATTTTGTTTTGTAGACTCTGGAACTTGATAGTGTCATGTCCTTGTTGGACTCTGATTCCGAGGGGGAGATTGAGCAGCTGACAGGGAGTGGGAATGTGGCTCTGGTGGCTGTGGAAGAAATAGGGGAAGGGCACAGTCCGGCTAGGCATTCAGAGGAAGACCCAGGCCCACCCCCTCTTCATCCTAGGGCACGCAGGGAGGAACGGAGAAGGGAGCAACATGGCTTGCGGGAGAGAAAAGGGCCCTGATTCCCTCCATTAGTTGCAGCTGGGAGAACAGGATATAAGTGGGGCGTGTGCATACAGCTCCTTGCTGGAAGCAAAGCGTGCATTATCTTTCTCGAGGCTTATCTGGGTTTTGGCGTCCTCCCAACTGGGTGTGCTTCGTCCTCTTTTGGAAGTCTGCAATTTATCACCCTGGCCTGCTGTGTTAATGACTTCAGTGTGGTTTGTGTTGTTGTTTTTTTATTTCTAATTATCTTTACTTTGGATTCAGACTGTATTTCTGCCCTTCGTAGACTGCTTTTGGAAGAGTTTGATATCCGGCCGAGGATAATTGGACATTGGGATCCAAGATGGAGGCATTAAAGTGACTTTCTTCTATTTTTGTGACTTGGTTATTTTTGTGTCATGTCCCGGGTCATCACAGATAGCTAAAAAAAAGGAACAACGCCCGGTTTTCTCCACAGGATGGGCATTTAGCCGGATAATGGGAGGTGAGTTGTTCCTTAGGGGGTCCCAAAGATGCTTTTTCAAGAGGCAACAGGACTTTCTGGAAGTTTTCTGGAGCCTCTTGAAAAGAAGAACCTCTGGGACAACCATGACCTGGATGATGGAGAATCTCCATAGACACTTAGCAAGGGGGCTCCTACCTCTGCGGGAGGCTCGGTTTGGTGGCCCCTCTCCAAAGACGACAGAGAAAGGTCCTGGAGTGTTCCCAGTCTTTTTTGAGCGGGTGAAATTTTGCAAGAGAGAAATTTAAAGCGTTTCGGCAGTCGATGATGCCCTGCTGAGCTATTCAGATAACCGTATGTAGGCTCGAGCGAGGCTTGATTTTTTTTTAAAAAAAATATATCTATACATCTTTTATTGCTGCAGCTTTTGTGTTTTTTTATCCCTGTTGTATGTTCTTCCCTGATAAGTTCATGCTGAGCTAGGAGAATCTAGAAAAAGGGTCCATGCTATAAAAAATAGCCTGCAAGTAAGAAATGGTCGGACCATCAAATAGACAAAATAGTAGAAAATGAAGCTCAAGTGCTGCCCTGGGCGTTTAGAATTCCAACAGCCAGGCACCTGCCACATAAAACTCCGAGATTTAACAATTGTTGATAAGAGAGACCCAAAAATAATAGAGGTGGCAGTACCTGGAGACAACAGAATGGAAGAGAAAGAACCGAAGAGAAATCAAGAAATGCAAAGACCTGTAAATAGAATTAGAACAACTGTGGTAAAGGAAAGTGTTAGTGCCAATAATAAGAGGCGCCTTGGGTGCAAACCCAAAACAACTGAAGCTTCTTCGGCATTGACAAATTCACCGTGAGTCAATTGCGAAAGGCAGCTTTACAGAACAGCTCGCATCCTGCAACAATGCCGCGTCTTTAACCCCAATCGAACACTCATGTCCGTCTATCCCGGGTCCTTGCGAAGGACTCGACAGGGGAAGAAAACATGACCAATCCAGTCTAGACGGTGAGACAGACCATCCCAACAGCAACAGCAGTCATGCAAAGAACCATCTGCACACACACACACACACCGCCTCATTTTTTGCAGCGATGCTACTTACACTAATTTGTGCCGAATTGGACGAAAATGCTTCATCATCTTGAGGGCAAGAAAGATACCAGGAAGGAGGAAGAAGGCGCATCCACCCAGGCTGAACCAAAAGGCATTCTGCGGGAAAGGAAAGGCACACGTCACCAAAGGAAAAGTATACGGGTGGGTCTTTTTCCTGGCCCCGAGGAAAAATCCCCTAACTCTGGTGTATAATCTGTGTCCATTTGGTTGCAGCGAAAGGTTCTTTTACTGGAAGGATGCTGGCTGGAGTCAAGTCAGGCCAGTTCTGGGTTTCCCACGGTCCAAAGGTACGGAAAGGTTTCTCCCAGCCCTCCCCTTCGTGACGAGACGGTCTTCAGCCAATCGGAACTCGCCGAAGTGTTTTGAGAACGGCATCATCTTCTGGATCTACCTGTAGTGAAGTCTGGTTGCACCTTTGCGCGCCAGCGAAGTTCATTAAAAATGCACCAGCTTTTATGAGCTAAAGTCCACTCGTCGGAAGAAGGGCACGGATTTAGCTGAAGCAGTGGTGGGGTTAAAAAAATTTTTTTTACTACCAGTTCTGTGGGCGTGGCTTGGATTTGTGGGCGTGGCTTGGTGGGCATGGCAGGGGAAGGATATACTGCAAAATCCTCCTTCCCTCCCCACCCCACTAACCTGCTTTCCAGCTCCGTTCTCCTGGGCAGGGCAACCAAAGGAGACCCAGCCGATCAGCTGGGACTCAATGGGAGGCGGAGAATAGATGGGGTTGGTGGGGCCAATCGGAGGTGGTTTTGGCCGGTTCTCCAAACTACTCAAGATTTCCACGACCGGTTCTGCAGAACCAGTCCAAACCGGCTGAATGCCACCTCTCAGCTGAAGCCGTTTGATAAAAGGTGCAAGGCTGGAAAAACACTGTTGGATTGCTTCAGAGTTTGACTTTCTCAAACTTAAATGGTTCTCCTCCTCCTTCTATACTGTTTACTCCTCAGAATTGCTAAAGAAGTGTTTAATTTAATAAAAACATATTTCTTAAAAACCAGGCTAGGAATATACTGGTCATCCTCAGCTTACCAACACAACAGAGCCCAAAGTCTTGGTTGCTGAACGAGACGGTTGTTAAGTGAGTTTTGCTCTATTTTACAACCCCTGGTTGCCATAGTTGTTCAGTGAATGGCTGCAGCTGCTAAGTTATGCCACGGTTGTTAATCTGGTTTCCCCACTGAATTTGCTCGTAAGAAAGTCACAAAAGGGGAACACGTGACCCCAGGACCCTGCAACCATCGTAAATACGAGTCGGTTGCCAAGCATCCGAAATTTCGATGACGTGACTGCTGGGGGTTCTGCCACAGTCATGTGAAAAATGGTCACTTTTTTCCCAGCGGCCATTGTAACTTCGAATGGTCACTAGATGGCAGGTAAGCTGTGGGCCAGGAAAGGTCGAAGGCTTTAGTTAGGCAGCAGAAAAATTTACCCAAGGATCCAGGATGCGATTGCACAAGATTACCCGGCCATTGTCCAGAGCAGTGGAAAAGGGCTGGCAGGAAGCCACATCCTCAGCCAGCTGGAACAGAACAAACAAAAGGATATTTTGTGTGTGTGTGTGTGTGTGTGTGCGATTGTCAGTGATTTGCACATCGCTGACACAGGGGGATCTGAGGACTGTAAGGGAAGCCAATTCTCACCGTGGTCCTCATCCAGTTCAGGTACTGGGAGATATATCCCAATTCTTTCCTTGCAAAGCAGTCCAACTCCTGGAGGAAAAGGAAAACCGAGTTAAAAGCAGATTTTGTAAAAGAGAAGCCCGTCGTCTCCTGCGAATTCTCCCCGCTCTTGATAAAATGTCATCTAAACCGAGGACAATTTCCACCAACAAATTATATGCAAATGTTGTTGTTTTTTCTGCAGATAGAATCTGCATGCTGGTGCTTTGGGTTAGAAGAGGTCCCTTCCAGCCCTTGGAGTCTACGATTCTTTGCCATTTCCCTTTCTAGATTGACGTGGTAAAAGAAATGCAATTCTCTTGACCAGCCAAAGGTGCTTTTTCAAGAGTCAACTGGACTGTCTTGTTTTTTTCTTCTTTTGTCCCCTTTGAAGGAGTTTTGCTTCTCATCCGAGAAGCTTGGGACCACCATGACCTGAACGATTGAGAACCCCTGCAGACGTTGTGACCTGCCGCTTTCCCAGGGTGTTCACAAAGGCCGCTCCTTCCTGCCAGCCTCCCCTCTTTCTTCCTTCCCTTTGCATCTCCGCCCTGCCTTACTCTTCCCAGCCCCACCTTCCTTGAATTTCTTGTTTCAGAGGGTGAGCTTTGTGGGGAGGGGTGAAGGGCAGCAGAGGAACCCTAACGCTGGATCAGAAAGAAGGCCTAGCTCAGCCATAATTCTGTTTGTCACGGTGGGCCTCTGGGCAGCCCAGAATTGTTCACAAATAGGATTTTCCTCTCTTGTATTATTAATATGCGTCTCTTGGTGCATCCAGCATCTTGCAGAATCCAGGTCAATGAACAGATGCAATTACAGACGCATGGGCCAGCTCTTTCCATGTGTGTTTTGTCTATTCTCTAAACCAGATACCTTCACGTTCCTGCTCTCCAGAAGTGCCTGGAGTTGGTCTCCTAGCATATCTGGAGGACATCAGGTTGAGAAAGGTTCTGGCAGCCTATTTCGAGAGCGATTGAAGGGATCTGATGATGGGGCTGTTACTCCTTGAATAACCCTTCGAGTTTACCTGTTTTCTTCAGACAGCTCACCTGCCTGAGAATCTTCTGGGTCTGTAAGGGGAGAATGGCCTCCACAAGGGTGATCTGGGATTCGGTGTTGTTGAATTGAGCCTGGGGAGAGGCAGGAGGAAAAAGCAAATTATTTGACCGTCAGGGGAAGGTCTGTTGTCGAAGGAAGTAAGAACCTCTGAAAATGGCAAGTTTGCCCTGAGCTCCTACGCTCCACTATCCACTGCAGGACTGGTGGACACCTGGAGGAGGAGGAGGAGGAGGAGGAGGAGGAGGAGGAGGAGGAGGAGGAGGAGGAAAGGAAGGAAGGAAGGAAGGAAGGAAGGAAGGAAGGAAGGAAGGAAGGAAGGAAGGAAGGAAGGAAGGAAGGAGAAGGGGAAGGGGAGGAGGAGAAAAAGGAGAAGGGAAAGTACAAGGAGATCATTATGTAGTGTAGAATTTTATTTTATTTTAGTTGATGCCAGGGATATAATCAGTTACCTACACAAGAATGCAACAGTTAAATCAACTTTTTAGCCACTCAGCACAAAATTATAAGTATCTGTTCTAGTGTGCCGTAGATAGCATCTGGGGTTGCGTGCCCAGGTGCCCACAGGTGTGTGTTGCCAGCCAGAACATTAATGCATGTACTTATCTATTTTTTATGCCTGTCCAATCAGTCACCTTCCATTGTTCGATTGGAAATGTTGTGTGTAGAAAATGCACAAGGCGTTTTACATTTTGATGGAAAGGAGGAACCAGTTTCTCTGTGTTTGATAACAAGGTGTTTTCCCTTTGTCTGTAATTATGGTCCAGCGGGCTGGCTGTCCTCCCCACCCCCAGCCCACAAAAGCAAAGTATCTGCTTAATCTTTAATTGTGCAAGATGTTTTGGCTGCAATTTGCATTCATTATCCTATAATAGGTGAGAGAGGATGAAATGTCCTTCAGTGAAGAACTCAGCCTCCAGAGCAGAACGAAAGCAACGTCTCCTCTTAAAGGCAGGTTTTGCTGGGCCAAACAGGCCTTCTGGTTCATGTAGAAAGCAATGAATTTTCATAGATGAAATAGCTTTAGACGGGCTCATGTGGAAGCACTGTTCAGGTAGTCCTCGACTTTCGACCAACTGAAGGAAAGCTGGAAGATGGACGAGAGAGAGAGATAAAGAAAGAGAGAGATAATGGATGGAGATGAGAGAGAGAGAGAGAGAGAGAGAGAGAGAATGGATGGAGATAGGTAGGTAGGTAGATAGATAGATAGATAGATAGATAGATAGATAGATAGATAGATAGATAGATAGATAGATAGATAGATAGATAGATAGATAGATAGATAGATAGGCAGGCAGGCAGGCAGGCAGGCAGGCAGGCAGGCAGATAGAACAAAAAGATTGCATCCCTGAAATTATTTCACCTGTAATCACAATACCTGGAAGCTAGGTGACATGGTTGTTAAAAACTGGACACTTTCTTTCAGTTGTGCCTATAAATAAAATGAAATAAAACGAATTAATTTGGTCCCGTGAAATATTAATCACATGCTTTCTCTTCCATTGAAACAGAACCAGAAACCCAACCTTCACTTTATCTAAAATTAAATTTTATAGACTATTAATTTAAAATCTCCGAATAGGTTGCTTTGATGGTGGGATTCAGCCAGTTCACACCGGTTCACAAGAACTGGTTGTTAACTTTCTGAGCGGTTTGGTGAACTGGTGGTTGGAAGAAATCGTTAGGGCGGAGAACCGGTTGTTCAATTCTTTGAATGCCACCCCTGAGTTGCTTGCTCTTTCTGTTGAAGTCCTTCTGAGTTTCAAGTCAAGGCTCCTGGGTGTGATTCACTGAAAGCTTACCACGAGGGCCTCCATTGGGAGGACTCCCTGGTTCTGGATTCTTCTCAGCTTGTGAGCTTCCTCCACCAATCGTCCTGCCAGAGTTCTGTCGCTCTGCGGGAAACATCAACATCTCTGGGTTGACTGGGAAGCGAGGGCGGGAATTTAAGAAAGACTCTGCCTCTTTCCCACCCACCCCTATGAATGGCCACCCATCTCAACTGGTTCCCCACCTGAACGTTACTCAACCTTTCAAGATCTACTGCCAATCCTTCCACGTTGGTCTTCACCACAGGGTTGCGCAACTGAAAGAGAAATCATCCGCCGTGTTAAGGGGCTGTGAGAATATCCTTGGGAGGGGGAAGTAAATACCTGAGACAACAGTCTGCAGAAGGAATGGAGGTGCTGAAAGTGTCTCAGGTGGGCACCTCCCTACTTCTCTGGAAGGTTAAAGGTGAGGGGGGGGAGAAGAGCTTTCAAGCTTTCAAGCTTTCATATTTCTGTTATTATGGAGCGTCCCTGCAGGTGCCACCCTGATAATCATGACCAACTTTAGGAGGTGATGTTGATCTCTATTTTTGAAGCCAAAGAGCCAGCATTGTCCAGAGAGGCTTCAGCAGTTATGAGCCAGTGCGACATCACGCCGCAGCATGGAGCACACATCGAAATTCAGAAGGCTGTTACCTTCCCACATGTTTATAAGCTGCTGTAGTAACTTTACAAATAAAGGTATAGAGTTAGTCATGATCTGAGCATCTTGTCTGGACTACCTTGAAGGGCTAGCGCCGAGTGACTTCTGTATCTGTAGTTGTGGGTAGAAAAGAACATCCCGAAGGTCATTTTTTTTCCAAAAGGCAACTGGACTTTCTCGTTTGTTTGTTTTTTCCTTTGAAAACATCTCGCTTCTCCTTCAAGAAGCTTCTTCGGTGAAGAACTCGAAGAACTGAACCGAAGAACTTGAAGAAGCTTCTTTGAGGAGAAGCGAAACATTTCCAAAGAAAATAGGAAAACAAGTAAGTCCAGTTGCCTTTTGGAAAAGCCCCTTTGGGACAACCATGACCTGGATGACTGAGAGCTTCCGTGCTCCCGTAGTCATGAGGACGTCTGCCTCCTCCTTCCCGCAGTCACAGACTCACCTCTGCCGTGAAGTCAGCGTAGTTGACCAAGTCCACCTGGCTCTTTCTGAAGGCCTCCAAGTCGCGCCTCCCTTCGGCATTCAGCAAAACAAGGTCTTCGAAGTGGAAGTTGAGGGCACGGAGACGTTCCTGAAACTCAGCCGTGTACTGGAGCGGAAGGGGAGGCAGGGTGGTGGTGGAAATGGAGGCTGCTTTCACAATGGCAAGTCTTAACGCGGTTATTCGATTTAAGGTTGGACTAAGTTTAATGAATTCATTTTTAATCGTTTTATTTTTTTTTAATCAATGGATTCGTTTCTCTGAATTTATTATAGCCGCCTGACTCCGAGGTCAAAGGTAAAATCAATACTGGGAGGACATCCTGGGGGTGGTATCCCCATTCAGGCTTGTGTAGGCTGAGAAATGGTCAGATTGACTATGAAATCATTCCTTCCGTGCATTTTCCCACTTGAAATAACACCCCGATGTGTTTTTACTGCTATTTCTGTCTTTTCTCTTTTTTTTTTTCTGGGGAGGAAAAACAACAACAAAGAGAACAGATGGCCATGGTCTTCCCCAACCTGGAGCGTCCTTGGGTGGATAATTGTGCCTCCAAAACAAAGTTTGAAAAGATGGAACTGGGTCTCCCAAACAGGGAGCCACATCAAATATATGTCCCGGGGCAGAAGTTTTCTTTAGACTTTACGTTTTAACAGATTAACGGAGTTGGAAGGGACCTTGTAGGTCATCTAGTCCAACCGCCCAAGCAGGAAACCCTGAACCATTTCAGACAGATGGGAATCCAGCCTCTTCTTGAAAGCCTCCAGGGATGAAGCTCCCACAACTTCTGAAGGCAATTTCTGTGATTGTTCTCACTCTCAGAAAATTCCTCCTTATTTCCAGGTTGAATCTCTCCTTGATCAGTTTCCATCCCTTGTTCCTTGTCCTGCCTTCAGGTGCCTTGGAAAATAGCTTGACCCGCTTCCTCCTCTCTGGGGCAGCCCCTCAAATACTGGAAGACTGCTCTCCTGTCTCCCCTGGTCCTTCTCTTCCCTAGACTAGCCAGGCCAGTTCCTGCAACCGTCCATCGTATGTTTTAGCCTCAATCCTCCCCGAATCATCCTGGTTGCTCTTCTCTGCACTCTTCAGTCTCAACGTCCTTTTTATAGTGTGATGACTTTTCTTTTATAAAGAAAAAAGCTGTACAAGCCTGCTACCCTAATCTGATGTTATGTACCTAAGATTCAGAACAGGAGCCTCGCTGATCCTCTAAGCGTCTGCACAGAACAGGAAAAGATTATATTAAAATCTCCCCCTATTTTTTATGGGGAGAGCAAACTAATCGTTGAGAATTCTCCAGTAATAAAGATGGAATGAATTCTCCAAGGAAAAGTGACCTACCTTCTTTAAGAGTGCAAAAGTAAATAAGGTTGGGAGCTTTTGGAGTTTACAAAAAGGGTGGCTAGGCTAATCCTCTCCCCCACAAGTATATTTAAATATAATGGAGAGAAACGTTGCCTAAAATTCAAGCCCCACCCCAGCCGATACTGCAAAACAAATTCTCTGACTATTTTCATCCGACTGAACAGAGGATGCCAGCCTGCAGTATATTTAACGTATTGCTCGATTCGAGAGGGGAGGATGCTGTGATCCAGTGGTTTTCTTCCCCTATTGATAGGAACATCTGGAGAACCTCTGGAAGCCAAGTATTGAAGTAGAGCTGAGCCTGACGGCGTGTTTTTGTCTCCCGAGATCCTCCTGAAGGATCCCAGGGGAATCCAGCCTTGCTTTGCAAAACGGGGTGACCAAGGAGGCAGCGAGAGGCTTGTTACCTTGGCAACGGTGAGATGCTCGCCGAGGCTATAGTGGTCCTTCAGTTGCAGGACTTCCCAGAGGCCCGCACCGTTCTTGCACTGCCTGAAAGGAGATGGAAAGAAATGAAGCCAAGCTCCAACTCGTCACATCCGCTTGCAGTCTGCCTGCTTTATGCGAGATGTCTAGATAACATCAACTCGCAATTCCCAGCCCCCCCCTTCGTTCCTAACGTTTGGCTCTGCCAGGTTAGGGGCGCCAGGTGTTGGGCAGAAGGAGAACACGTCCTCCTTTTCAGCTGCAAGTCCTCCACCTGGCAAGGCAGAGCTTTAAAATCAAAGGTTGTTGAGACAATAGGAGTGTAGGGCCAGCACTCTACTGAACAGGACGGAATAAGAGAGCCGGGAGGGTCTTTGGAGGTCTTCTAGTCCAACCAGGTGACCCTATGCCCTTCTAGACAATTGTCCTTGTTCTCTGATGCCTGTTTAGTTATCTTGTACTAGGATTAAGGGTGGCGTGATGAGAAGCAATGGATGGAAGCTCATGAAAGACAGATACAACCTAGCATTAAGGAGACATTTCCTGAGAGTGAAGTCAATCAACGGGACAGCTTGCCTGCAGAAGTCTGGACCGGAGACCCATTTGACTGGGATGGTATAGGTTCTCCTGCCTGGGCAGGGGGCTGGGATAGAAGATCTCCAAGGTCCCTTCCAACTCTCTTACTGTGTACTCGGTAACCCTACTGAGGCGATGGCCTGGGGGGAGCCAGCCAGTCCAACTCTTTAGCAAAAGGAGCCCTTGGGAAAAGCGGGTACTCACTGATACGCTGACGTGAGGTTGAGATTCTGCTTTAAGCCAAGGTACTGAGAGGCATTCATGGAAGGTGGGAGGTTGCCGGGGGTGTCGATGAACTGAATAATAAAAATAATAATTGTGCATTATTGTCTGTGCAATTGACGACGTTTCCATCTCTCCGTTGCAAAAGTCTACGCTAGAGCCACATGTCGACTATGCCGATGCATTACAACAAGGGGGCTTCTCGGAGGAAGTCAATGCCCATGGAGGAGGCCAACCCTAGTTAAAGATCTGGCAGGTGGGACTTCATATTGTGGACAGAGAATAATAATAATAATAATATCAACGGCACGGTGGAAACCACGGTTGCTAGTCAATGGTGATGCGTTGGGAGAGGTTAATATCAAGAGAGGAACCATCCCTGCTACTGATGGGCTCAGTTGCGGTCATAAACATAATTGAGGATTATCTGTACTCTTTTTGTTTTATCTTTCCCTGGAATTTCTTTAAAAGAAAGGTGCAGACTTTCAGCACTATAAGGTAACACATTTATGCACCTGAAAAAATGAATTGTGTGCAAGTGGGTGTGTGACACAGAAAAAGAAGGGGGAGAGGAGTTGTCTGCACACACTTGTGGACGGATTCTCCCAAGTGCAACCCTTCCCACACCACTTTTTCAAAGGTTTTGGAGCTGGTGTGGATCAGAGTTGGCCAAGATGAAAGAACTATAGTATTCTATGGCTTTGCTGGTTGAGGAATTCTGGGAATTGAAGTCCGCAAGTCTTAAAGTTGCCCAGGTTGGAGACCCCTGTCCTAGACAAGTGACTGTTCAATTTCTTCTGGAAAAACTCCAGTGATGAAGCAGACACTACTTCTGAAGGCAAACAGTTCTACCGATTCATTGTTCTCACTTTCCCCAAAAAATTTCTCCTTAGTCCTTAGGTTGCTTCTCTCCTTGGTTAATTTCCACCCGTTGAGTCTTGTCTTATCTTCCAGTGCTTTGTAAAACAGGTTGACCCCGCTTCTTCTTTGGGGCAGCCCCTCAAATATCGGAACGCTCCTATCCTCTCTCTCCCTTAGTTCTTCTTTTCACTAGACTGGACGTGTCCAATTCCTGCAACCATGTTCTTCGTATGTTTTAGCCTCCAGCCCCCTAATCCTCACTGTCGCTCGTCTCTGCGCTCTTTCTAGAACGCCAACCACAACGAAAGCCAGGCTCCTTTAAAATAAGGCCAACCACTCTTAAAAAACCGCCCTTCCTCGTGTGTTCATGCAGACGAACTCACTCTGAGGATCTCTCGATCGGCCCAAGGTTTGCACACCAACGTTTGGATGTTTCCTCCAATCAGAAAGGTGACCGAGACCAAGAGAATCAGAATCCAGGAGAAGAGGAAGCTGAAGGTGACGCCGCTGTAATCAGATGGACAAACACGTGTCAGGGAGGGGACAAAAGTCACCACCGCATTTCCCCGTCTGGATTGTTGCCCCATCCCAAAGAACCTGGAAGCCAGGTTGGAGCAGAGGGAAGCACCTGACGTCTCTGCTTAGGTGACAGGTACCTAGACATAGCCACGTTCTCTCCTCCTTGTTTTGTTTCACTGTTTTGTTTCTGCATTAAGGACCCCCATTGTCCTCAAATTTGGATATGGAGATGACATGAGGGGTTCTTGATGCTCCCTGCTTGGTTGTTTTCTGGTAGACGTTTCATTACCCAACTAGGTAATATCATCAGTGCTAGAAGGGAATGGGGTTGAGGAGGAGGAGGAGGAGGACTGTGCGGTCCTTGGTCCTCCCTGAGTTTGGTTATTCACTTTCAGACATTTTATTACCCAACTAGGGAATATCATCAGTGCTAGGAAGTAGAGTTTGCAGAGGAGGAGGAGGAGGAGGAGGAGGAGGAGGAGGAGGAGGAGGAGGAGGAGGAGGAGGAGGAGGAGAGAGGAAGAGGAGAGGAGGAGGAGGAGGAGGAGGAGGAGGAGGAGGAGGGGCTGTGGGGTCCTTGGTCCTCCCTGAGTTTGGTTATTCGCTTTCAGACATTTTATTACCCAACTAGGGAAAATCATCAGTGCTAGGAAGCAGAGTTTGCAGGAGGAGGAGGAGGAGGAGGAGGAGGAAGAGGAGGAGGAGGAGGAGGAGGAGGGCTGTGGGGTCCTTGGTCCTCCCTGAGTTTGGTTATTTGCTTTCAGACATTTTGTTACCCAACTAGGGTAAATCATCAGTGCTAGGAAGCAGAGTTTGCAGGAGGAGGAGGAGGAGGAGGAGGAGGAGGAGGAGGAGGAAGAGGAGGAGGAGGAGGAGGAGGAGGGCTGTGGGGTCCTTGGTCCTCCCTGAGTTTGGTTATTTGCTTTCAGACATTTTGTTACCCAACTAGGGTAAATCATCAGTGCTAGGAAGCAGAGTTTGCAGGAGGAGGAGGAGGAGGAGGAGGAGGAGGAAGAGAGGAGGCGGAGGAGGAGGAGGAGGAGGAGGAGGAGGAGGAGGAGGAGGAGGAGGAGGAGGAGGAGGGCTGTGGGGTCCTTGGTCCTCCCTGAGTTTGGTTATTTGCTTTCAGACATTTTGTTACCCAACTAGGGTAAATCATCAGTGCTAGGAAGCAGAGTTTGCAGGAGGAGGAGGAGGAGGAGGAGGAGGAGGAGGAGGAGGAGGGCTGTGGGGTCCTTGGTCCTCCCTGAGTTTGGTTATTTGCTTTCAGACATTTTGTTACCCAACTAGGGTAAATCATCAGTGCTAGGAAGCAGAGTTTGCAGGAGGAGGAGGAGGAGGAGGAGGAGGAAGAGGAGGAAGAGGAAGAGGAGGAGGAGGAGGAGGGCTGTGGGTCCTTGGTCCTCCCTGAGTTTGGTTATTTGCTTTCAGACATTTTGTTACCCAACTAGGGAAAATCATCAGTGCTAGGAAGTAGAGTTTGCAGGAGGAGGAGGAGGAGGAGGAGGAGGAGGAGGAGGAAGAGAGGAGGAGGAGGAGGAGGGCTGTGGGGTCCTTGGTCCTCCCTGAGTTTGGTTATTCGCTTTCAGACATTTTGTTACCCAACTAGGGAAAATCATCAGTGTTAGGAAGTAGAGTTTGCAGGAGGAGGAGGAGGAGGAGGAAGAAGAAGAAAAGGAGGATGGGGGTGGTCCTTGGTGCTCTCTGATGTCTGCTTTCTTGAAGACATTTCATTACCCAACTAGGTAACATCATCAGTGCAGGAAGGGATGGGGTTTGCTCACATTTTATATTCTTGCCCTGTCAGCGTTGGTGGGGATGGACTTGGGGGTTCTTTGGTTGGGCTGTTTACTGTTAGCTTGTTTGGCAGTTCCTTCATGGGGGGGGATTGTTTACTTCTTGATTGTTGGTCTGATGTTAATCTTGGAGCTAATCTATGCTCATCTGGGTGCTGGTGGGGAGCAGAAGTGGGTATTCAGCAGGTTCTGACCAGTTCTGGAGAACCGGTAGCGGAAATTTTGAGTAGTTCGGAGAACCAGCAAATATCACCTCTGACTGGAGATTTTGCAGTCTCCTTCCCCTGCCACACCCACAGAACCATGCCCACAGAACCGGTAGAAAAAAAAAAACTTGAATCCCACCGCTGGTGGACAGGTGTTGCTGGTGGTTAGTGAAACATCTGCAAGAAAACCACCCAGCTCAGAGATCACCAAGGAGCCCTCACTTCTACCCTGAGCTACAAACATTCTCCTTTGCGGATAGAAAGGACACCCAAGAGTTCTTACATGATGAGAAATTTGGCTCCAGCTTCAGCCCGGCTCTCGTAGTCACTGGGATCCTCTCGCACAACCAAGCCATAAGTGCCAAAGGAAAGGCCCAGCACATTACAGAAGACAATCAGCAGGATAATTGTGCATGCGATTGTACCTACAATCCACCTGGCAAAGACAAAAAAACAGGAAGGAGGCAACTTCAGGCTCCAAGTCCGTTCTTTAACGCATCCGCCAGAAACATGGTGTGCTGGTTTCAGTTCAATTAGAAATGTTTAAACTGGGTGGGTGAATGCAAGGGGTGTTTTACAGGCTTGGCATCCATGGGGTTTGTGTCCTTAAGAAAAGTCTAGATGGCCTCTGTGGACCCACGGTTGAAGCCATCGCCTTCTGCTTCTGGCTACCCAAGGCAAAATATTTACACCCTCTAACACTTGTACTTAGTTATATTGGCAACTGGTACAATGTTGGAAGACTTGAGGGACAGAAAAATCTGCCAATGGGGATGCTATTGTAGTCAAAACCTCCTTGATGACTAGAATCATGATTGATCACTTATAGCTTTTATGTGCACTGAGAGTCTATACACTGAAAATAAATTCCTTGTGTGTCCAGTCACACTTGGCCAATAAAGAGTTCTGCTCTGTTCTCATAAATCAGTTGAAATATTTGTGCGTAGATAAAAGTCTTTGGAATTGTTGTGGTCAATGGAAGGTTTTCATGCACAACCCTACATCAACAGTGCGTCCTCCCACAAGATCTCAGGATGATTTTCTCAGTCTTGGGTCTCCTCCTTGGACAGCCTGATACTCCAACCCCTTTTTTGCAGTGCCCAAAGTTCTAGTCCGATCATTTATTTATTTGTATCTCACCTTTATTAGTATTTCTATAAATAACACCTTTATAGAAATACTAATAAAGGCAGGATACAAATAAATAAGTCAAAAGAAGGAACACCAGAAAGCATAGAATACTACGCCTTTAAAAAATGAGCCCTCCTGTTTTTAGGATAGATTTGGGAGGATAATATGAATTGTCATAAAACAAACTAAGTAAATTATGGTTATCTCGTAAAATATGAATGAATCAAACTATAGTCAAATGATTGATTAATAATGATATTAGGGTATCTAACTTTTGATGGATAATATGAGCTTTTATGTAATGTGACTGTAATTGAAGACTACGAAATGGATGCACAAAATAATCTGTAAACCAACCGGCACACTGTTTGTATACCTATGGAAGAAAGTTTGATGTTTTGATTGTTTATGTTTGTTTTTAAAAACCAGTAAAATTTACGGAAAAAAAATAAAAACGAGCCCTCCTAAATCTCTTCCTTTCCTGCAACACCAGGGGGAAAGGAAATTTTCTGCCCGGGCTGGTCAAGTGTGCGCTGTAGCTCTGCCCATATTACATTACCGCTCCATTCACCAGCATTCTCCATCCCTTTCAATGTTAGGAGTGTTGGGTTTCTGGTCAGATAAATGTTTGCCAGGTCTCTGCTCTGCCCAGCTCTCCTTTTTTACCTGTAAGTCTCAAAAGGCTTCAACTGCTTCAGGAATGGGCGGCTCATATTCTCTGCCTTCGCCAAGGCGTCGTTCATGGGACGGGTCTGGTCAGAGATGGGGAAGTCATCTGCAACCAACTGGACCTTTTGGGCAACTCTCTCGACGTCCTTCTTCAGCTCTGCAAGGAAAGCGAAGGGTTGCCATCCACGGCCTCCACCATGCAAGGGGTCACCGTGGTCCTCGTGCCAAAACATGCCCGATGCAGATTTTACATGGTTTGCACAGAGAAACCGTGATTGCCAGAGCCTCCACCGGGCACTTACGGTTACGATGGTACATTGCGGAGTCTTCCTATCTGATTTACCTAGGACCTAGGTGCTAGAGACCTTCTCCAGTCCTTCCTCCAGAAGCTACACTACTCTACAAAAAAGAGGTTGAGACTTTGGGGGGAAAAAGGAGAGCAACTAAGAGGATCAAAGTCCTGGAGATTAAGAATGGCTGCAGAATTTGGGTCTGGCTAATCTAAAGAGAACAAGGACCAAGGGTGACATGATAGGAGTATTCCAGTATTTGAGGAGCTGCCACAAAGAAGAATTGGGGGTCAAGCTATTCCCCAAAGCACCAGAAGGCAGGACAAGAAACAATGATTGGAAACTGATCCAGGAGAGAACCAACCTGGAATTAAGGAGGCACTTCCTGAGAGTGAGGACAACCGACCAGTGGAACAGAAGTTGCCTTCAGAAATTGTGGCCACTCCATCACTGGGAAGTTCTTAAGAAGAGACTAGATAGTCACTTAATCTGAAATGGTATAGATTCTCCTGCTTGAGCAGGGGGCTGGACTAGATGACCTCCAAGGTCCCTTCCAGCTCCTACTCTAGTCTAGTCCAATCATCATCATAATTCAAATTGTCTGTTCCTGGACTGCAACGTGACGTTTTTTTGACACACTCCGGATGCCACGGTGTGAATTCAGGTTATTTTTTTTCCTGGAAAAAACTTCACTCACCTTGAACAATTTTATCCATTTTCATTACTGTAAATTGTGGAATTGCATTGAAACTGTTGTTGGCCTAGAAGTGTAAAATTAATATTTTTAACGGTGAAATTGGAGACAAAAATGTGCGTTTTGCTGAAAGGAGATTTCCCTCAAGAATCCTTCCTCACTTACTTTGTGAATCATTTCAGAGAAATTCGTCTGAGGCAGCCCGTGCAAATTTTTCAAAACTTTTTCAACAGAAGGCACCTGAAGAAAGACGTGGTTTGTAAAAGATTAATCCCTGGGATCCAAGATCAAAGTGACAATATATAAAACAGTATTGACATGGAAAGCAATCACAGCCTAAATCTGGCTTAAATATGAGCCAGCGATGTGCTGCAACCGCCAAAAATGTCAGTGCAATCCTTTATTGCATAAAACCAGAGGTCCCCAAACTTGGCAACTTGAAGACTTGTGGATTTCAACTCCCAGAATTCTCCACCCAGCATAGCTTTAAGTGAAGACTTGTGAAGTCCACAAGTCTTAAAAGTTGCCAAGTTTGGAGACCTCTGGCGTAATACGGACGGATAGAATCAAAATCATGCGCCGTATTACTACCACTTTAGTACCTTGGGAAGACCACACCTGGAATACTACATCCCGTTTTGGCCACCATACTACAAGAAAGGTGTTTAGACTTTAGAAAAAGTGCAGAGAAGAGCAACTGAGATGATTAAAGATCTGGAGACTAAAACATAGGAAGAACGGCCGCAGGGTTTGGGTTTGGCTAGTCTAAAGGAAAGAAGAATTAGGGTTGACATGATAGCAGAACTTTAAATATTTGAGGGGCTGCCCCAAAGAAGAGGGGTGGGGTCAAATTATTCTACAAAGCTCCAGAGGACAGGACAAGAAACAACGGATGGGAAACTAAAAAAGGATAGAAGCAACCTGGAGTTAAGGACAAATTTCCCAACAGTGAAGGCAATTAACCAGGGGAACTTCAAAAATGATGGTTGCTTCTTTACTAGAGGTTTTTAAGAAGAGACTGGACAGTCACTTGTTGTCTGAAATGGTTTAGGGTCTCCTGTTTCAGCAGAGAGGTGGACCAGGAGACCTCCAAGGTTGAAGATTCAAGCCAACCTATTGATACCTTGTTGTACAGTACAACAAGGCCCATTTCGTCTCAGAAGCATATCCCTTAACCAGTTCATTTTTCCAAGAGATGGATGCACCAGAGGTGGGATTCAGAAAGTTCTGACCAGTTCTGGAGAACCAGTCGTGGAAATGTTGAGTAGTTTGGAGAACCAGCCACTCCCACCTCTGACTGGCCCCACCTCCATCTATTCCCTGCCTCCCATTGAGTCCCAGCTGATCGGCTGGGTCTCCTTTGGTTGCCCTGCAGAGGAGAACGGAGCTGGAAAGCAGGTCAGTGGGGAGGGGAGGGAAGGGGGATTTTACAGTATCCTTCCCCTGCCACGCCCACCAAGCCACACCCACTAAGCCACACCCACAGAACCAGGAGTAAAAAAAAAACATTTGAATCCCACCACTGGGATGCGTCATTCTCGTTTGGGTGCCGTCAGGATCCGGATTGGCTTACATTTTGGAAGTCAGCCCCCAACTTCAAGTCCTCAGCTCTGCTGAGGACCCCCATGCAGTACGTGCAATGGGGCTCTTCCAGGAGGGAAGTAAGGCTTTGCCTCTGCTCCTTCAGCGTCGATGCCAGCTCCTCCTGCTCCCAGATCAGGGCCTGGACAGACCCGTGGATCGCATGCAAGTGGCGCACGGAGTTCTCTAGGTCTTAAAGAGAAAAGTCACCCAGGAGATGGGATGTCCGGATGTTTTCATGCCAAGCTATCACAAATTCCATGCTAGCCAATTAACCTCCACAGGTAAATCCGTGACTTACAACCACAACCGAGCCCAAACGTTCTGCTGCTAAAAGAGACAGTTGTGAAGCGGGGTTTTGCCCCGTTTTACAACCTATCTTGCTGCAGTCGTTAAGTGAATCGTGTCAGTGGTTAAATTCATAACATGGTTGATAATAGAATCTGGCTTCCCCGTTGACTTTGCTTGCTGCAGTGGTCACAAGCGTGAAAAATGGTCATAAATAATGTTTTCGGTGCTGTTCTAACTTCGGACAGTCAGTAAGTGAACTCTTGTAAGTCGAGAACTACTTGAATAGTAGTTGTGTCTGACATCTTCACTTTTTAAACTCCCTCCTCTCCAGCCCTTCCTCTATTTTGCTGATGACACCAATTTGTTCAGGTTGCCAAGGTTGGAGACCCCGATCTAAAATATTCTGTGGCATCAGGAGTCAATATGAACTGAAGCAAGTTACGCACGTAAAGTCAATAGACCTGATCCCATCTAGTAGTCCTTGAATTATGACCACAACTGAGCCAAAAGTTCTGCTGCTAAGAAAGACATTCTGTCAGGATTCCGGCAGTTACCCCCAAATAAATCCCGAGTCTCGAGACAAACTTCCAAAACTTCCAAAGGATTGATTGGGAGTTAACATGTCCGGCATTGCCTGGGTGTAGCCGACTCTAAGACACATCATTCATTGTCACCCTTGACCCTGGTTTTCCCCCCACTCCCTGAGTGTATCATAAATCATATTCTCCAACGAGACACATCCATAGCCCAGAGTCATCAATCATGTTTTCCAGTTAGAATTTTGCGTGGCAGAAACTTCGGTCACCTAGAAACTATCTTTGGAAACATTTACGGACTGCAAGCTGCCCGCTGTTCCCCCCTCCCTTTCCGTTGGCAACTCTAAAAAGACCACAGAAATAGTTTGTGAGTTGACACATTCATTAAGTGAATTTTTTCCTCCGTTTTACAACCTTTCTTGCCACCGTTGTTAAGTGAATCCCTGCATTCATTCGTTGAGTGAATCTGGCTTCTCCAAGGACTTTGCCGGTGGGAAAGTCGCCAAAGGGGACCGCAAGACCCGGGACACTGTAACCGTTGTAAGTATGAGTCAGCGGCCAAGCGCCTGAAATTTAATCCCGTAACTGTGGAGATGCTGCTAGGTCACAAGTCCCCCTTTTTTTTCCAGTGCAGTTGTTAACTTTTGAGCAGTCAGCAAATCAATGGTTGCAAACCGAGGAATATAGTTGCATTCGTTTTTTTCCTTCTAAGAGCTCCGCTTGGAATTGGCTACCGTGAGCTGCAAGGGTGGCCGTTTCTACAGCGAAGCTTACAAATTTCATGCCGAAACAGTGGCACCTACTCGTGGTTTCCGTGTCAAAAGAACTCAAAAGGGTTTTAAAAAGAGCTTTAATGCCACGGCTACAGCTGCCACTTTGACACACACGTATATATTATACGTGTATATATTACTATACATGTATATATTACACCCACTCCAGCCCAGGGGGTACAAGAGCATGCCTTAAAAAGACCTGACAAGCACGGGATAGCAGGTGAAAGGCATAACAAGCTGACTTCCTAACAGCTGGCGCTTCTTGTACAACCCTTTGATCCTTTGAACGTGCAGCCCTGATCCATGCTAATAAGCTCCTGCCAAGGCCACCCTCAGGCTATCCTCACAGCTGATGGCAGCAAACTCCCTACTTTAACTCCGAGTTGCCCTTTCATTTATCTGTCTGGTATCTCTCTTTGGAGTTTTAATGAGTGGCCCCAAGTTGCGAAAGAGACAGAAAGAGAAAGTGCTCCCGGTCCCTATTCTACCTATCCGTACACTGTTTCCTTTCATCCACCTTCACTCCAAGAAGATGCTGCCGTATTTTCCCATTAGAAGCGGCTCCAGACTTTTAATTGTCTTCTCTGAAAATATCCCGCGGTTAAGTGGCTCCGGCCCTTTTCATTCTCTCTCCCGGAAAATGTTCCCACTGTTAACCAGGCAAATTGGGAGAGGGGTTGTCCCTATCCAAGAGGGTGGCTTGGAAGAGTTGCCTTGAGTGAATCCTGGCGTAGCCAAACTAAACCCACTTTCCCTGGTCCGATGCTCAGCAGGTGCGTCGAACTACAACTCCCAGAGTTCCTAGCCAGCCAAGGCACACTAAGGAGCCGTTCCTGCCATCCTCGTAAGAAGCATTGGGTTGAGCTAAGTTGCTATCAGTCCTCCAAGGGAGACAAGACCAGAAATCAGGGAGATGAATTCCAACTTTTATTCCTTGTTATTAATATACTGTAATTATCTCACTTATTGGTGAGAAAGATTAAATTACGTTTCTACTCAAGAGTCAGATTGCTCTTATCTACCACGGCCTTCACTGTCCCTCTTGTTCCTCAAGATTATTTCTTCTACCTATTACAAGACTGCGTAGCATTAAGGAAAAGAAACGAAGGGAAAGGAAAGATTTTTTTTTTCTTACCTTGCACCCTGTCCTTGAGGGCAGCCATAGCAGAAGACACGGTTTCCTTCAGCAGGAAGTGAATGGTGCTGCCAATATTCCAGCTAATATCTGCAAGGCACAACACCACCTCCGGTGAAATCTCCGGGCGGTAAAAATGCGTCTCCCACCCATCTCCCATTTGGGACAGGAGCCACGTGCCTCCCAAAATCATCCTCATCTCTCACTGTATCATGCCAACTCCTGAGCTGGACACAACACACACCATGAACATCGTTTTGAATCATTTTAAACACAGGTTTCTAAGCCTTACGGCGGTGGGTATTTGCTTGAAATTACGCAACCTTTTATTTTGATGGCATTGTTGTTGCTTCGCGTTGCACACAACGGCTATTACTTTAAAGCAGGGGTGTCCAACCTTGGCAACTTTAAGACTTGTGGACTTCAACTCCCAGAATTCCTCAGCCAGCAAAGCTGGCTGAGGAATTCTGGGAGTTGAAGTCCACAAGTCTTAAAGTTGCCAAGGTTGGACACCCTGCTTTAAACAATCGTACGGCAGGCTTTTAAAAAATTTCTCTACCTCATGATGGACATTAATTCGGTCATTTGTAAAAGAGATAAAATCCTGCCAGTCCTGGAAAAACAATAGGTTCCTGCTTTTCAGCCTGGGAAACTAATCGGCTCTCTAATCAAGGGAAGCTTGATACTCCAGCTAAACAATTCCACGGCTCTTTCTTTCTCGCTTCCTGAAAGTGAGCTGCTCCTGCCTTTTGATAAAATTGGATGGTTGGGAAAAGAGATTGAACTGCAGTGGTTCATACAGCTTTAATCTCCCATTTAACCCCAAGGCATTCACTCGGGGCCAAAAATAAACTGTTCCCTTTGGAAAACACCTGAACTTTTGTTTGCAAAAAGCAGATGGGGCTGCATTGTACATGTTGTATGTTTATGCCGCTGACCCCAAAACAACAATTATTATTATTACCTTTATTGTCAGAGGACAACATGTGTACAATGAGATTGGCTGAGCCTCCCTTCGTGCACACACACCCACCCACACACACAACACAACTCACAGTGAGGACAGAAGTCCCTAAGTCAGATCCAATCTTACTACACTGTGTGACCTTGTAGCACAACTCACCGGCCCTGCAAGTCTGTCCTACTACGTTGACATGAAATTAGTTTCTGTTCAGGAGTCTGACAGCCCAAGGGTAGAAACTGTTCTTCAGCCTGTTGGTGTGGCTGGCTATGCTTCTCTATCTCCTACTCGATGGTAGGAGAGTGAAGAAGGGCTGACCGGGGTATGAGTCGTCCCTGAGGATTTTCCTCACTCCTCCAAGCCCTAGTGAGGTCATCTAGTCGTGTCAGGGAACAGCCCACGATGTTTTGTGCTGGGCTCACCCCCCTGTAGCGTCTTTCTATCCACGGCTGTCAAGCCAGCGTATCACTCCGTCACACAATATGTGAGGATGCTTTCTATGGTGGACCGGTAAAAGGAGGTTGAAATGAAAGGTTATATTGGTGGGAAAAAATCTCTCGCCAAGGATCCGCAGCGGAAGAAAAAGGGACTTACTGTTCAGGTCACCGAGAATCTGCCTTTGGGGGACCCTAAACTGTTCCACCGTCAGCCGAAGCCCCTGTCGTGGAAGGAGAGAAAAGTCAGGAAGAGGGATTGGTGTCCCCAGGCAGCAGGAAACCTGGAGTGTTAAGCGACTGATGTTCCTTCTTTTTGGCTTTTTGCAAACCTGGCCGGAAGTTTGCATCTTCCTCAGTTTGCATCTTCCCTAAAACGGGGAGATTTGCGTAAAGATTTCAAAGTTGGACATCAAGCGTACAGCAAATGATGCCACTTAGCTAATCTTGGATGGTTTTAAAAACAGACAGGTAGCCCTAGAGATACCACAGTTCATTTAGTGACTGTTTAAAGTTACAACGGCACTAAAAAAAAAAAAAAAGTGACTCGGGTGCATTTTTTTTTCCCGCCCTTAGGACCCACAGCCACCTGATCAAAATTCAGAGGCTTGGCCAGTGGCACATTTTTTTTTTGTGGCCGTCCCAAGGCCAGGTGAGCCTCTTGCGCAAACCTCCAATGAGCGAAGTCCGCGGGGAAGCCAGACTCGCTGAACGACTTGCAGCGATTTGGTTAACAACTGCGGCAAGGAAGGTCGTAAAATGGGCAAAACTCGCTTAACCGTGGTCTTGCTTAGCAGTAGAAATTTGGTGGCTGAGACTCAAAGGTTACCTGTACCGTCTGGGGAATTCTGGGAGTTGAACTCCGCACACCTTAAAGTGGCCAGGGTTAAAAAATAATAAATAAAAATAATAAAACCCCAGGCTTTTTAGATGGGGGAGGTAGGATGGGAGCTCCTGTGAGGCTGAGCCCTTTTCCTTCCCCCTCACACCCAGAGGCAGCCTATCCTGACTTTGAGGAAGCGGAGGGGGCAGATCTTGGGTCCCACTCACACACACCCCCAATTCTCCCTCTCTCAAAGCTTTCCTTTGTGCCACAAAACCCTTGCAGCAGAATTCGAAAGCGCTGCTGGCACCATGGGGTTCATAAGCACCCCTCCCCACTTTTCCTGCCCTGCTTTGCAGCCGCCAGGAGTTTGCAGCCTAGAAAACACCTGCCAAGCGAAGGCGTCACCGTGGTGACAGTGTGACGCTGGGCATGAGTGCCAAGGGAAATGCTCAAAGCACCGGAGCTCTGGAGCACGAAACAAGCTTCGTTTCTGGATTCCCAAACTTCAAAAACAAAAATATCTAGATATGGGTTTTCTCGAAGGGATCGGAAACACGGGGCTATACAACCCACGGGCGGCTGTCAAAGCTCCGCCATTTTGTTCGGGGGATGTAAACAGGCAACCTCTTGACTTTTTTTTTTTAACCCCGGTGAGACCCGCGATCCTTTCAGCCCCGGAGTGGTTTGCCCTGAATAGTAACCTTGTAGTTACGTGATGATAAAGGGAGTGAATAGCCCACCGCCGGCCCTAGGAAGTTTCCTCCTCCCACCTTTCTTACAACCGAGGTCCTTTCCAAATTCGTTGACCTTCCTTCCAAAGCCTCTGTTTCCTTGTTCAACATCGGAGCCAAAATGAAAACCCACAACTTTCATGGCCATTTGTAGATTATTATTTTTTTCCCCACAAATGGTGTGGACCATCCGTAGTCTAAATTTATAAAACCCAGCTAAAATTTCATGTTTCCATTACAATCTCATCATGGGTAAAAATATTCTTTTCAAACATCCCCCCCAATTAGCTTGGCCTTCCATGGTTTCTTCTGCCCAAATAATGTCATTTTTCACTCCTTATTTATTTTTTTTTTTAAAAAAACTTCACCTCTGGCCTCACACCATGGCGCTTTCCCCAACCTCTTGTCCTCCGGTCATATTTGACCTGCTTAACGATGTGGCATGAACACAGCCTCAACGCCCTGAGTTGCCTCGTGCCAAAATGTTTAGCACGAAGTGGAGACAATGATGTTTTAAAACAGATTGGTCCCTTGGATTTTTCCAGAGTCAACTCACGCGAGGAATCCCATTCAGGTGGCTCTTCAATGTCCTCAGGGTGTGGAGTGCGTCTCGGGCACCAGGGTCCATCTCTTCTTTCACCTTCTGGTTGGCAGCAAAAGCACAGATGACACACCCCCTGTGTTGAAAAACAGCAATAGCCGTAGCCCTTAGACTCGTATCCTGCTTCACGGTGCTTTCCAGCCCTCTCTAAGAGGTTTACAGGGTCAGCCTCTTGGCTCCACAACCATCTGGGTCCTCCTTTTATCATACTCAGAATGATTGAAGGCTGAGTCAACCTTGAGCCGGTCAGGATCAAACTGCTGGCAGTTGCAATACTACATTCTAACAGGAAGGAAGGAAGGAAGGAAGGAAGGAAGGATGGATGGATGGATGGATGGAAGGAAGGAGGGAGGGAGGGAGGGAGGGAGGGAGGGAGGGAGGAGGAAGGAAGGAAGGAAGGAAGGAAGGAAGGAAGGAAGGAAGGAAGGAAGGAAGGAAGGAAGGAAGGAAGGGCAAAAGCACTTAGATTTATTTACCGCTTCACAGTGCTTTACAGACCTAAGTGGTTTACAGGGTCAGCCTTTTACCCCTCAACAATCTGGGTCCACATTTTACCTATCTTGGAAGAATGGAAGGCTGAGTCAACCATCAGCCAGTCAGGATTGAACTCCTGGCAGTAGGCAGAGTCAGCCTGCAATACTGAATTCTAAGCACTGCAGCACCATGAAGGAGAAAGAGAAAGGGAATAAGCGGAAGGAAGGAAGGAAGGAAGGAAGGAAGGAAGGAAGGAAGGAAGGAAGGAAGGAAGGAAGAAGAAGAGGAAGGAAGGAAGGAAGGAAGGAAGGAAGGAAGGAAGGAAGGAAGGAAGGAAGGAAGGAAGGAAGGAAGGAAGGAAGGAGCATTTAGACTGATATACCACTTCACGGTGCTTGACAGCCCTCTCTAAGCGGTTTACAGAGTCAGCCTTTTGCCCCAACAATCTGGGTCCCCATTTTACCCACTTCAGAAGGATGGAAGCCTGAATCAACCTCGAGCCTGGTGAGATTCAATCTGCCAAATTGTAGGCAGCTGGCAGTCAGCAGAAGTAACTTGCAGTACTGCACTCTCACCACTGCACCACCGTGGCTCATGCGATAGACCTTGCAGAAAAGAGAGGACTTCAAGACAAGATCTTTAGATTTCCTAGATTTCAGGACTAGATCCCTCTCAGCAACCAGCGTTTCTCAAATTGGGTGACTACAGCTTTGGTGTAAGATTGAGGTGCTGGCCTGGAAAGCAGGAGGCTGTGAGTTCTAGTCCTGCCTTAGGCATGGAAACTGTCTGGATCAGTTACTCACCCTCAGTCCACTGATTTGTTGCTTGCTTGTTATTTATTTGTTAAATGTATCCCAGTGTAAGTCTATTCTAGGTTGGAAAATAGAAAAAAAATATTCTTGTTGGGAAAATAGGAGGAGAAAGGAGCATTAGGTATGCTTGCCAGCATGAGTTACCTACACTGGCTGGGGAATTCTGGGAGCTGAAGTCCACATGTCTTAAAAGTCAACATATCTTAGACCAGGATTGCTATTTTGTTTGGCTTCCCTGTATTCCAGAACAGCATTTCCTGGCTTTTGAATTTACAGTTTTGGCATCTCTCGTGTGCGGCTTCACCTTCCTGTCCTTCCCGATCCCCAAATCTCTATGGGGGCAACACGATGGCAACGGATCTGGCTCAGCCCCTCACACTCACAGGATGAGGAGGGTGGTGAGGAGCAGGCAGACCATGAGAAGGTTCCGCTGGCAGAGCAGAGAGCGACGATAGGCCTTGATCCGTCCAGCACAGGGCCGGTTTCTCTGGAAGCAGCAAAGGCTCAGCCCAACCAGGGGCACCGTCACAAAATAGAGAACCGCAATTGCAGCGCAAATGACATATCCTGCCTGGTAGCGAAGGATCTGAGGAGCAAGGCAAATGAAAATAATAACAATAATCTTGAGAGGACGATTTCTCTTACCCCTCTCCCCGTGCCCTGTTAAATTAAATAGAATTGGGAGGTTGATTGGTGGGCTAGAAACCAAGAGGTGGAGATTTCCTCTGACTACTTCTTCTAAGGAACAGAAGCAACCCTGGCTAAAGGCAACCCCATGATCAAAAGATCCTTCTATCTAATTTAAATGTAATAACCACTTTGGCATAGTAGTTAAGATACAAGACTAAAAACTGGGAGACTGTGAGTTCTAGTCTCCACTCTGGGCTTGAAAACCAGCTGGGTGTCTTTGGGGTGATCACCAGCGGACTGGGAGTTCTAGTCCGGTCTTAAGCCTGAAAGGCGGCTGGATGACTTTAGGTTAGCTCTTAGTTTCCACTCAACCCAGAGTTGTTGGTTGGGAAAAAGAGGAGGAGGCGGTATTAGGTATCTTCACCATCTTGTATATAAAAATATCTAAATGTAAATCTAAAAATCTAAAAATTAAAATCATTCCAATTTCCTCAAAATCTTCTATCGCCCCTTACCCAGTGCACCCATTTAACGAACGCCAAATCTTTACTCATTATCCACCTTGTCGTATATTTCCCATTCTTATATTTCCTATCATTCATAAACAAGTCATTCTCTATAAATAAAGAGGCAGCCAAACTGGGAAGATTCCCAGGTGGGCTGAGCATTTCTCTTGCAGAATTTCCAAACATCCGTCCAGGAATTTTGGGAGCTGCAATCCAGCACTTGGAGAGATGGGGGAGGATTGTTGTAGATGTTGAGTTGTGACGGCCAACAACAGACCCCTGAAGAAAGAGGGGCGGGGGACATTCCACTCTTCCAGGCTCACTATTTCACCTGAGAAGGTGTAGCAGTCGGTGGCTCATTCAGGACATCCTTCAACAGCTCTGTGGAATAAAACAAGGCTATTTTAAAAGCAGAAAGAGAGACCCCTCTTCTCTTGTGATCGGACCTTCTGAATGGGCCAAGGGAAGATTTGGGCTTTTCTCTCCAACCTCCTTGTGCAAGTTCTACTCCTAAGTAAGGCTGCATGAAGGAAATGAGGGGGAAGCAGGAACAGACGGAGTGGCAGGAGGCAATTATTGCCAAAGTTAATTACCTAAGATACTTATCAAAGCTAGACCGTCTGGGATGCCAGGCGCTCTCCTGATCACCAGATCCCCTTCTTTAAGGACTTCCAAGTGAGGCCTAAACCATAGGTTGGTCTTCTTTATCTTAAGCGTGTCTTTCTTCTGGGGGGGCAATGCTGTTTGCTTCATGGAGGGAGAACAAGGACGGCCTTCAGCTCATCCCAGGGTCAGTTCCCTTCGGGGGTCCCCTTTGGCTGCAGGAACTAATAGCTCCTGGAGGGGATCCCACAAGGGATGTGTAACATGGGGTGTAACATGGCAGCACCCGTAGGAAGTTGGGCTGGTCAGCATTGCTTCCCAGAGAGCCCAGAAACCTGGACCTCTCAATGTGCCTGACTTGGCATCATTCCGGTGATTGGCAGACTTTTCCAGTTTCCAGAGATTACCTGTGTCTACTTTGTGGCTTTTATTGAGCTGTGTCAACCCTGAAGCTGACCTGACCGAAGCCATCTTGGAGCTTCCATGTGGCCACCCTAGAGCTGGGGGGATCGAGACAGCTGGGACTTTGTAGCCAAAACAAAATACTTTCTCTTGGGAACCAAGGACATCCTCACGCCTGGTCAGAGGAAGGAGGAGTGATGTCACCAAGCAGGATTGGATCATGTGACTGGTTGTTTTGAAAAAGGGAAAATTTTTCGCTTTTAATTAGGTGAAAACCGCAGGAACCTTCAGTCGGTTTTCACCAGATCTGTGCCGATATGATATAATCAACAAAGCTATGCTTGGAGGAATCTACCTGCCTTGGAGTTCTGCTTGCTATGGATCTATTACTTAGAACCTTGACATGCCGATTATTTGCATTTTAAAGTATCTTGTGCCGGGTTTTATTTTATCTGCCAAAGCCAGTTAAAATCATCTGTTAAATGAATGCTTTGGATCTTATAGCATGGTGGTGCTCCCAAGCTATCCATTTTTTTGTCGGTCCCTCAGTCCCATAACGCTGGGGGATATTGAAAGAGAATGTAATATAGTAATTAATTAATTAGTTTTATGCGTGTAGATGCGATATAATTTGGATATTAATATACAATTCAGGTACAACTTTTCTTTCCCGCAATTCTTAAAAAAGAAAATCAGACTGAACTATTTAACAACTTATGCTCCGTCCTCAGAACAAAATGTTGCAAAATGTTGAGGCACGCAAGTGTAATATACTGGATTTCCCAAATTGTTTGGAAACAAAATATTATTTTTGAATATTCTGACATGTTTCATCAAGTAACATGTTTCTATCCTGCCAAGTCTATCATTAGAAGCTACTGGCTTACATTCTGACAAAAAAAAAAATCATTAAATACTTGTAATATTAATTTGTAATATATACTTGAATGTAATTGCACACATCGCTCTGTCCTGTCTCAAAACTAAGAAAAGAAAGAAGTTTCTTAATCACTAGGAACTAGGATTGAAGGAAGCTTAACTACATTTAAATGAGTTAAAACCTTCCAAAAAATTCCCCTAATGAAGTCTACGGTATGCTTGTATTTTGAGAGAGGAAGAATACAAATATCACTTTGGAAGTTTGGAGGGAAATCTTGAAAACAACCCGGGCAAAGAATTCTCAGGTTGAATTCACACACTGCACCGAGCCTTAATGTGATGTGTAAGGTTTAAGCTCAGCACAACATATGAACCCAGATATATGTGGCTTATTTGCAAGTTAGCAAGACAATGCAAAATGCAAGCCAGTCTGAGAAGGAATAGATCTATACTGGCCTTCTCTAAGGTACGGGAGGAATTGGCTATCAGACTGGAACTGCCCACAGAAATTGCTTCCCAAAGGTTTTGTAGATACATTCTTAGACTCATGGAAGGTCATCTAGTCCAACCCTCCACCTAAGACAGGAGACCCTGTTCAATTCCAGACACATGGCTGCCCAATCTCTTCTTGAAAACTTCAAATAGTGAAGTACCCATAATTTCTTGAAGCAAGCCCTTCCACGGATTAATTTCCTCTCGTTATCAGGAAATTTCTCCTTGGTTCCAAGTTGGAGCTCTTAAATGAGCTTCTACCCACCGCTTCTTCTCCTTCGCTCTGTGCTTTGGAGAGTAAGCCAATCCCCTCTTCTCTGCGGCAATCTCTCAGCTGCTCCAAGATTGCTATCAGGTCACCTCTAGTCCCTTCTTTTCGATAGTCTAGATATACCCAGTTCCCTTAAGCACTCGTGGTAAGATGTGTGTGTCATGTGTCAGCCTGCACATCCCTTATCACCTTCATTGCTCTTCTCTGACCTCTGACCCCTGTCCCCTCCCCAGCAGAGAAGTTCTTGTGCCTTTTTAGATCGGCAGTCCCCAAGTTCTAGCAGGCAACCAATGCTGACCTCCATGCTATCAAAAGCGTCATTCGCCCAATTCTGCTCACTAAACTATTCCTGAGAACACACAACCGTGTTAGTTTCCCCCGCAATTCGGAGCGGCACTTGGACCAAACCTATCAACAAGGCTTACCTGTGGGGAAAGGGTTCTGTTGGACCACATCCAGGTAATTGTGGACAAGGTGATAGAGGGGATCCAGAGGTCCTGGAGGTTGGTGTTGAGCAGGGATACGCTGATCAGCACCCACATCGGCGAACTGGAGGGTCAAGAGTTGGTTTCCATCTGCAGAACACTGCTGGGAGCGGACCAAATCTCGGCGGGCAAAGGCAAAGGCCAGGAAGAAGAGGAGCACATGTCCCATGCCAGGATCCGGCCGGGTCCAAGACTAGCGTCGTGTCGCAAGTGGGCCTTATCCCCAGACACTCTAACAAGGTAGAGGACCCTGGGGAAAACAAGGCCTTTTCTTCCTTTCTGCCCAAGCAAAGGAACCACCTTTCCAGCCCTGTAGATCTTTTTCCAGGCCCCAAGTCCAGCTTGTCCAGGAGAAGACAAGAAGAAGAAGAGCGCTTAGGACCACTTCTGCTGGGCGCTTCTCCGCCTTCAGCCGAGCAAGTCTGTGTCCTTGCTGAACCGCTTCCACTTCCAAAAACGTTTGGGGAAAGCGGGGGGAGGAAAACACACAAACCGGCCGGACAGGTTTGATGCTTTCTGATGACAAGGCCCTTCTTGCTGCTTTCCAGCGAGTGGGATGGAGCAGGGTGGGGCCACCGCGCCGGGTGGAAGGGAGTGAAGAGTGAAGCTGGGTTTTTCCCTCCAGGAGCCCCCAGTTTGTGTCTCTTCCCCCTCTGCTGCACTTTATCCCCGGGGGAGCAGGGGGAGTCCCATGTTTTTGGGAAGAAGGCAGCAGCTGACTCGGTTGGGGAAAAAATAAGCAGGCTGGAGGGAGGAGAGGGAGGCATCCAGACGTTGGTTTGGGCCGGTGCTGGTGGAGGTGAGCTGAGCCAGCTTGCATCTCTCACATCCTGTCTAGCAGTGCTGGGGTCACAGAGGAAATGTACGTGGAAAAGGGTGGGGATACCAGTCTCCGAGGCTTCCATACATCTCAGAAATACCAAATTGGTACTCTGGTTGTGTGCTACAATTCATTTCTCTCCCCAAGTTGTACAAAGGGGACATGGAGGAAATAGGAAATGGCACTCCACAGAAAACTGCCAAACTGATCCTTCCTTCCTTCCTTCCTTCCTTCCTTCCTTCCTTCCTTCCTTCCTTCCTTCCTTCCATCTCTCCTTCCTTCCTTCCTTCCTTCCTTCCTCCATCTCTCCTTCCTTCCTTCCTTCCTTCTTATCCTCCCTCCCTCCCTTGAGAAGTGAAGAAGAGGGAAACCAAAACAGACAAGCAATTTTACACAAAACATACGCTCACATTGTTGGAAGTGTAACCCTAAAAATACATCTTAATTGCAATGATGTTGTTTCTAAATTAGGGCTGCAGGTCGAACGTTCTTTGGTTGCTGAAGCAATTCATGATCTGTCATCAAGTAGCAGTTGACTCTCAATGATCCCATATAGACCTTCTCCAAGAGATCTCTGCCTCAACTGGTCCTTTAGGTCTTCCAGTGGTGCATTCATTGCCTTGCTGCTGGTCCTCCTCCTCCTCTTCTCTTTCCTTCCATCTATCCCAGCCTCCTCCAGAGAGCTGGGTCTTCACACAAAGTGCCTAAAGTAGGGTAATCTGAGCTTGACCATCTGGGCCTCCAGGATAAAGTCTGGGTGAATTTATTCAATGATCCATCCGTTTGTTTTCTTCTCCGCCATGCCGATATCTTCTTCTCAGGCGTCTTCTCCAGCACCAATGTTCAAAGGGATCAATGCTTTCCCTCTTGGGCTTCTTCAAAGTCCAACTTTCACATCCATGGGTTATCTCGGGGAATAATCTGGTGGCATGACTCTGATCTCAGCTTCCGCCTAGGCTGGCTGGATCACCCACATCCTAAAAAACAGGTGTCACTGCAACTAAACAAGAAAATATGTGTGAGACACCAGCCTTTCCGAAAGCCAGTAGAGACTTGCCAGTTCAGATCTTACGCACCAGGAGGCTTGTAGCCAAGTGCTTCTCTGTCTTGGTGCTAATGCCCACTTGGATATCTCTGAAGCTCCTGGGTTTTTCTACCGTTGTGTTTGTGGGTGTGGGCGCCTTCAAGTCAGCTTTTGATTCCTGGCAAAGGCCTGGACAAGTCCCAGCGGTTGGCAAGGTTTTGGAAGTGGTTCGCCATCAACTGCTTCCTGGAGCTGAGAGTGAAGGAAGGATCAAGATCACTCAACTGGCTTCGTGCCAAAGGGTGGGACTAGAACTCATCACCCATGTCATCTTCAGCACACACCACTTCGCAGGCATCCTGCCCCTAAAATGCAAAGGAGGAGGGGAGGAAACTGGGGAAATAAGGAATGGGCATGAGATCGGACCATAAAAAGGAAGGGAAGGACAAGACGACAGGAATCAGAGATGTCGATCCGGAATAAACTGGCCGATCAAGGACAGAGCCTGAGAATGTAATGTGAAAATGATACCAAAGAGGAGCGAAAGCTGTTTTCAAAACATCAGAAGTGAATGCTATTGGACACTGATGGACTGGCCAAGCAGGGAGGGAAAGGGGGAAAGCGCAAACTTTGCAGGGGGAATACTCAAATCCAGCTTGGCTTTAGCAAAAGAAACTTTTACTTCAAAGAAATGGAGCCGAGGGTCTTTCTTTCCTAAACATCCAAGCTGTGACAGGCCTGACAATCTCCTGGTTTCTATCCCAGTGCCTTAACCGCTACTGTCTACTCTACCATAGTGTCTGGATCCTGGTATTTAAGAATCAGGGAAAAAAAATAGATGTCCTCACTTACTGTCACTTCTACATCAGCACATCCCATATTCCTTTACTCTTGCACATAAACATCCAACACCTGCAAATCCTTTTATTTAAAGGAAGGCAGAAAAAAAGAGAGGCGCTAAAAAGCTTTCAATGAGTTGACAGCACATCCTTCAAGTGCCAGGACTCCCACCCGCAAAGGGCTGTTGCAATCTTCAAACTAGGCCAGTTGTGGGGAGCCCCCCTTTGCCAATATTTTCTTTCAAAGGGTTGGTCCTCAAGGATTTCTTGCTGTGTTTTGGTGAAAGGTTGCAAAAGGTTTGTTTCTCTGTTATTGTTGCTCTGTTATTTTTCTGGAAGAGAATCTATGAGATTTCCCCATCCAGATGATTTTAGCAACCAAGCTTAAGAAGTGCTAGTTATGTTTCATGTTTCTCAATCTTTGGCCTCCTCTAATGGCTGAAAGCAGCTATAACAAGAGAGAAGGGAAAAAGAAAGAAGTGGGTATATAATACAGGAGGCGGTGATTTATTATCAGTAATAGAGTTTTTCCCCCCACTTACAAGAATATATAACTCCTTTTTATTTTTAAAAAGATATTATTGTACGACTGAAAAGAACGAAAAAAGAAGGAATATATTAAGACTTTACAGAATATAAACATTGCCTAAGATGTTGAAAGAAAAAGTAACAAAAACACACCACCATTTTCTTTCAAGTAATACTGAACCGGAACAAATATAAACAAAATCATTTATCAGTTTAACACTTTAAGAACTAATATTCCATTCAAAGCAGAAATGAATAAAAAAACATTAAAGATGATAGCATTATCACTCCAATTTCTAAGAATATAATAATTAAAAATAATTTTTAACTTATCTACAAGTTTACTTATACTAGGACAGAATCTAGAGTTTCCAAATGTTAAAAGGAACTTTAATTTCAGATATGACAGAGGTCTGTGCATAAAATTATAACCCATAAGCAAAAATAAAGGTAATAATAATAATTTTAAAAAATGCAAACATTTCTTTTTCAAATTCCTCAGCATCAATATATGGCCATTGGAGTTTTCCTGAGTATCTGTATGTGCGTAGACCATTTAAATTCAGATTTATTAAAATTAAGTTCAAATTCAGAATAGAGCTGGAAGGGACCTTGGAGGTCATCTAGTCCAGCCCCCTGCTCAAGCAGGAGATCCTATACCATTTCAGACAAATGGCTGTCCTGTCTCTTCTTGAAAACCTCCAGTAATGGAGCACCTACCCCTTCTGAAGGCAGGCTTGATCAATTTCATACATCTCTTCCCTGATATAAACTTTATAAAACTTCATGAAGGTTTAAAAACATGACAGCCATGCAGTTACCGGCTCCTTGTTCATTTACTCTTGTATTCGTTCATGAATTCTCTCCACAGAACTGGTCCCTGGGGCCCAAAAGGTTGGGGGCCACTGCAAGTAGAAAACATATTTTTCACTAGTTTTCCCGAATGGCCAAAAGTGAGCAATCCTCACTCTGTTCCAGCTGTGTGGGAATAAGGAGCCGGTAACCCCATAGCGGTCATGTTTTTAAACCTTCTTCATGACTGAAGTGCTATAAAGAGTTTATATCAGGGCAGAGATGTATGATGTTCCAACATCGGGTATCAGTTTTGCCGTCATGCAGGAGAGGCCCCAGTCCTCAGTCCAACACTCATTGATAGTTTGGTGATTATGACTCTGCCTACATTGTAGGCCCATCATAGGAGAACATAGAATCCAAAATGTCCCGTTCTCTAGGGTCATTCCTATGTAGAACTTTGGGTGTTGGCCATCTCCAAAGCCTGCTAGATGGCCTTCCAACCGGCTGTGCCCAACACGGGGACATGGTGTGACTTTCTGACTTGCAGTGTGACTCTCCAGAAGTAGACTGACCACAGGCTTTTCAGCATCTTCCTTTTTGGCCTTTGTTGCTTGTCCTGCTGTTTTCACCATCTTTATATTGTCCTGAGGAGACGGGAGGAAATAACGGGCGGAACATCATGAAAGAGAGATCCATCCTGGAACGAAAGAGACGTTTCCTGACAGTGGGAACAATTCATCACTGGAACAGCTTTCTTCTGGAAGTCCTGGGTGGTTTTCACTGGAGGTTTTCAAGAAGAGTCAGGAGGGTCATTTGTCTGGAATGGGTATAGGGTCTCCTGCTTGAGTGGGAGGCGGGGGGGTGTTGGACTTTTTAGTCCACCTTGAAATAATGGATTAATACAATTATTGAGTATACTTGTCTTCAGGATTTGCATCTAGCTATGTGAAAGAAATTGGAGGCTGCTTTTATAGATGTTTCAATTATTGTCTCATCAGATAATCTGTAAACCTGAACAAAGGATGGGTCTCTTATTTGAGTGGGGTTTGGGGCAACTGCCTCCCCCAAAAATATACACTTAAATTACTTCAAAATATCAACAACTTGCAGACAAAAATGTGATAGCCAGACTTCAGCTGCTCTTGCTGCTATTTGTGCAAAGGAGGAGAACCAGCAGTTTGAATCACCAGGACCCGATGGATTACATCCCAGAGCTCTGAAGGATGGAGCCGGCAGACATGACCACAGAACCAAAGAAACCTAGCTTTTGTTTAAAATAATTTTTATTGCATTTTCCAGAGCGTTCATATAAAAACAACATCAACTAACGATCGAGGGAAAGAATAAAGAGTAAAAAAAAAAAGAACTGGAACAGAAACCTGTAAAAGAAAAAGAAACCACAACTATCTACAAACAATAACTTCCAACTTGGGTACTGAAATGACCGTGATCTTCAATATGCTGGGCCTGCAACTCTCGGCCTGGAACACCTGATCAAGAAAATGAAAGAAAAGAAAGTCAAAATTCCTTCCCTGGTTTCTCTCTCATGAGACCATTAGCTCAGCCCATTACAGTTCAGTCATCCTTATTAACCATCCCTCTATTGTGCATATCATAGGATTTTCTCCAATAAAAGTTGTGCTGCTATAATCACATATAACAATAAAGTACCATGTGATTTCCTCCCCAATATCTTATCCATATATATCCTAACAAAAAGCTTCTGGCCTAAATTCTACATTAATTTTCCAAACTTTTTAAATCACATTGCTAATTTCTATCCAATATTGCTTAGCTTTTTTTTTACAAGTCCACCAAAGGCTCCAATCTGAAACTTACCTTTCCAAAAAAAACACTTATGATTTCAGGGTACCAACTCGTTTGCTGAGACAAACGCTGAGCCACTTCCAGGCTCCCCTATTTCTCCCACCTCTGCTCTGCTCTAGTTCCCTTTCCACCCTTCCTTGAGGTCACCTGTTTCCACCCTTCCTTTTGAGGTCACCTGTTGCACACCTCGGTCAGCAGCTGGTCGGGTACGCCATCGGGGAAAATTGCCAGTGCGCATGCGCCCTTGCTCCGGACCGACGTGGTGGAAGCGGGAGGCTGAGGTGACTGAGGGGCGCGAAGTTTGCCGCGCGGCTGAATTCCAGTCAGAGGCTCCGTCCCTCTCGGGTGGAGGGAGCTCCCTCTTCGGCCGGGAAGGCAGGAATCGCCGCCTCGCTGGCCACCCCGAGGGAAGGCGGCCTTCTCCAGGGGCCTGCGGTCGAGGAAGCCGCTCTTCCGCCCGCCAGCAGCCTAATCGAGGCACCCAGGGCCGCTCCCGCCAAAACCCTGACAGGGCTCTTTGCCCTCAGGATGAGGCCGACATGGGGCGCCCGCCCTGCTATAATGGGGCGTATTTTACTGTTTTCGTGCCTTGCTTTATTTTACGCCCTGTTCAATGAAAGGGTTTTTTTCTTTTTTTCCCCCTTTTAAATGGTTTGTGGTCCCCCAGAGTCTGAAGAGAAGACACGGCGGCGTGGAGTATTGGGACCTGTTGTCACACTCATCCTGGATCTCTTTGAGGAAGAATTAGATGAGAATTCTTTATTGGCCAAGTGTGATTAGGCACATAAGGGGTTTGTCTCCGGTGCGTAAGTTCTCAGTGTACATAAAATCGATCATTATCGTCGCCGTTGTAAAAACGCAACATGACGGTGGGGATGCACCGTTTAAGGGCCTTCTGCACTGCAAGGTCTTCAGGTGGAGAAGCTCGATGGAGGGGAAAAAAAATACTGTTCGGTGTTGGCAAACTCAGTCAGAAGCTCCTTTGGCACATGGAATCCATCTGTGAAGTCTGCCAAGAGTAGCCCTGTACCTTCTGCCTAGGAAGGAGGAGACCTGTGGTCTTTTGCCTGCCCAATATGACTCCCCGGGCACTGAAAGAAAGCAAAAAATGGGAGCTAGGAGTTTGCTGAGACAAAAGATGAGCCACTTGTAGGCTCCCGTATTTCTCCCACCTCGACATTTGCCATTGCTCTGCTGTGAGGACTTTTCTTCAGCTTCTGCAGAACATTCTCCAGGGTGCAACTTCATTCCTGGCTCACCACATTTGAAAAAGGGCCGCCTACAATGGACACGCTTGGCAATTTTCCGCAAAGTTGGTTCAGCTGATGAACACAAAGGGCTATAAAGGGCTGGCTGGAATGAAGCAGAAATGATTTGAACATCCTGGGCGACATCAGGATGGAGCAGCACTTCTTCCACCAGCCTCTTGCAAAGATTCAGAGGTGTAGTAGGGAAGCTCAGCTCTGAGAGACTCATCCCCTTTGGAGTAGTGCAATTGCAAGGAAGCAGTACACAATGGTTCCCGTTTCCTAAAAGTCACCTGCTGAGGAATAGTGAAACACTGTCAGCAATTGGTCAGCCACGTCCACAGGTTGGACGCATCTGCCAGACTGAAAACGGGTGAATGGTTCTCCAGGTTCTCTCCTGAAATACCAGAAAACCACCTGGAGGGCGGCATGTTAATCCCTCACTTTCTGGATTTGAACCTTATGAAAAACCTTATATTTTCATAAGGTGAAGGAAACATTACAATGATTTGGTGAAAGTGACAGGAGTGTTCTATAAACACAAATGAACAAAATATAGCAATTTCAAACTAAATGATGATATGTGGAAGCTTGTAATTAGTCTGAAGGAAACCAATTGCTACCTAAGATGCCAGTTCATGCTGTTTTTCAAGGAAGGCTTCCAAAAGTCATTTTCATATGTCCAAAAGGATTTAATTAGCTATGAGGATATACTAGTGAAAATAGGATATACTATGTGGATACATTAGCGTGTGTACTTGGGCAACTACTGTAAATTTGGGCCTTGCTGAAGAAAGGCGGTTTCGTTGCATGGACTCAAAGGCAACTAATCTGGGAAGAGGCCATCAAAATTATTGTATTACTATATTAAGTTGATCACATCTGATAACTGTCTATTAAAATCTCAAGATGTGGCTGCTCACACTGTTGCCTAGAAACTCAGGCACCCCATATTTTCATGGAGCTGTAAACCTATTTCCTGACTTCAGGAAATAAAACTTTTTTTTGCAAAGGGAATATTTTGCCTGCCCAAAAATATTCATCACCAGTAATTCAGGCAAAGCAAAAAGTGTTTATTAAAGAGGGTCAAGAATTTTTATACAGTACAGAAACAAGTGACCCATACATTCGGTAAAGGTGATACCTCAGAAAGCAAGTGATCATGCAATAAAAGACACTACGTGTAAGAACTGAAGAATGGAAAACAAGGATTCCAAATATTCCACAAGTGGCAAATTTATGGCTTCCATTACTTCCTTTCCCAGCCAGGTTTGTAAATTCCTTAAAATTTGCAAGTGCATTCAAGGATTTCTAGAAACCCCTCTCTCTTGTTTAGTTTATGAATAGGTCACTTGTTGCACATTAAAAAAGGTGGCTTTGGCTAAGAAGAAGCTAGGTTTTCCTCAACTTCAAAAGGAGGCATGGATGCCATGGTTAAATGCTAATATTACCTTTATGAAAAGGTGAATGGTAAGGCTTAAAATTCCAGGTGACTTCCCCAGCCCAGGTGGCTATGCTACCTGTAGACTTTGATGGAATCCCCGTGATGAAACTCCAACCCCTCCCTGGACCGGAATGGAGTGGCTTGTTCATTCCAGCCTAGCTGGTTGGTGGAACTCAGGACTTGTCTCCTAGCAATGCAGAAGAACTCACTAAGGTTGCCTCCTCAGTCTGAACAATAGAAGACAGGTGCCATGGACTGCGGTGCAGGATCAAGGCCCCGCTTGGGATGGCTAATCCCTGTCTTCCTGTCATTGTTGGGGACGTGTGACATGGCAACACGTGAGGAGAAAGCATGGGAAGGGTGGCGTGTAGGGTTTCTCCATGACTTCTATCGCCAGCGCCCACCATAAGGGTTCTCACAATCATGTCTCTAGATCGGGTGCTGAGGTCTGGTCTTCCCAAACAACCTGTTGAAATTTTTGCTGACAGGTGAACTGTGACTGCATCCTTTTGTAGACTGACAACACTCGCCCTAAAAAAGCGAACTTTAGAGCTCACCTAGGAATAAGCCCCACAAAAACAGGAGGCCATACTGTCTGGTGAGGCTAGATTAAGGGTCCAGATGAAAGTTGATCTTGTCAAGCAGCCCTGGAATCTAGCTGGGAAATTATTATATACTTGACAATTACCCACAATGGAGGAATGGTTGAGGAAGAGGATGGGATTTGCAGAAATGGCTAAATTAATTTCTTGGGTGAGAGAAAAAAAGACAGTATCTATACTTATGGCTGACTTGAAAGCCCTTATAGAGTTTTTGCATGAAACAGACAAAAATGTACTGTGGTTATGATGATGCTCAGAAAACAATTATATAATAGAATTAAGTCAGCTTGTTACTGTAATAAGATTGTTATCTGACTTCATCAGGTGGTCTTTAGCGTCCCCCTGGACTTGCTCTTCTATATTGCACTGATGAGGCCATAATGGCTGGAATCCTGTGGCCAGTTCTGTTCACTTGGATACAAAAAGAAAAGATTCTGAGGCCCTAGAAAGAGTGCCCAAAAGAGCAAGAGAGATGAAAAGGAGGCCAAGCAGTATGATGAAAACAGCTAAGGAAACTAGATATGGAAACTCGCCTAAGGAGGGTAAAGCTTAGCAGTGACATGATAACATCTTCCAAAACTGGAGGGACTGTCAGAGGAAAAAGGGGCTCAATTTATTCTCTATGGAACCTGGTAGCAGAGCAAGAAGCAGTGGGTGAAACTCACCAGAGGGTGATCCAGTCTGGAAATGAGGAGGAATTTCCTGGCAAAACAATTAAACATCACGGTTTCCAGAGTTGTGGTTGCTCCATCACTAGGTTGTTTTCAAGAAAAAGATTGGACAACCATTTGTCCAGGATGGGTATAATAAAGACTCATGCCTTGGGTGAGGGTTGGATTGGATTCACTTGTGGACCAGTTCCCAGAATTCCCAGAATAATTCCTCAGCCAGCAAAGCCACAAGTCCACAAGTCTTAAAGTGGCCAAGGTTGGGGACCCCCTGGATTGGAAGATCTCCAACATTCCTTCCAGCCCTGTGACTCTTTGAGTCTGTAAGAGCCCATGACTCAATGAATCTTTCAGTCTACTGCATGAGTCTATGTAAGATTCTAAGATGATTCTATGACTTCATCAGTAGAGTTGCAATTTCCCAAATTAGAATCCCTTAGTACAGTATGGAGACAGCTATCAAGAGACAGTTCAAATTAACAGTCCAAGCCACCATTACTTTAAACATGAATATATATGTTTAATGCAGCCTTGCTAGCTCGGACTGTTGAGAATAGCACTGCAGACATCAGAAGAATGTTCATTTGTTGAAAATTGCTACGGTTGTTTTTTCCTTTACAATCTTTCTTACCAAGTATAGATTTGCATCAAACCTATAATGTAGATTAAATATTAGGGATTTGAAGAAAAGGAATGGCCAAGGTTTAAATGCAATGTTTGGTGGCTATATTTAGTTATGGGTTGTTCAAATTGATCGCATGTGAGCTTAATTTTACATTGAGATTGCTTTAGAAATTCTTCCATAGGAGAAGAGGAATTTGAATGAGAAAGACAGATGGAGCAGGATGCTCTTCTGGTTGTTAGTGAGATGGGCAAGGGGTGAGCAGAGATGTCCTATTTTTTTATTCTGCAGATTGCTGGTGAGAAGACACCAGCAATCTGCAGTGCCCTTAGCTGCCCATATTTTTATGCTATTCCAAGAAGAAACTTGAAGGAACCCCTCCTGTCCCCCCTTTTCCCCCTTCTGGAAGTGATGCAGTGATCAGGAATCAAGGAAAGTCTTGTCCTTGGAGGCATCTTGCTTCCTTGGGATCACACTCAGAGAAATCACCCCTACAGTTTCTTTGCTCCCAGATTGTGACATCTTCTGGAAGTGCCCTTTCTGCCAATTTCGGCCTGACTACAATCCAGCGCGATCATTTTTTCTCTCTCTCTCTCCTTGCTTTTTTGGACCTCTGATCTTTCTGGGTTTGCTTCTTCTCAGTCTGTGGGATGCAGCTCTTGGAGCCCAAACCCCAGGACCAGAAGCAGGTGACGGAGGGTGATCATGCCTTACCTGGGACCTGGCCGTGGCTCATCAGCATCCAGATCTACACTGCCAGAGGACCAAGGCATTCCTGTGATGGAGCCATAATTAATGCCCGTTGGATCCTCACTGCAGCACACTGCTTCATTGCAAAGAGAGAGTAAGAAAGAAGCCAGCATTTACTACTTGCTGAGTATTTGTGGAACAGGGAAGATCTGGCTTTCGTTTATTTTATTGGTATACCATCCATCTAATTCCCAGAGTCAACAGCATGGGTGTCAAGCTCGTCTCATTGAGGGCCTCATCGGGGTTGTGTTTGACCTCAAGGGGTTGGGGCGGGCATGGCCAGGTTGATGTCATTTGTGTTGGGGACCCCTGTGGAGACCCTAGCACTCTGCCAATGAAAATAGGCTCCCAAGCTCCATTTTAGGTTACGATGGCCTCCGGCAACCCTCTGCCACTGAAAACGGAGCTCCATTTTTGCTGGCAGAGGCACCGTGGGTCGGTCCTTCATTTTTTCCAGGGGTGGCCCTGAAGCCCAGATCTAAGCACCCTGAGGGCCATGTTGTGCCAGGTACACATCAGGGACCTTCAGAAGTTGCGTACTGTGGTTGAATTCTTTGTATTTGAGGAAGGGCGTACGGTCCCATATTTTTAGAAATCTGGGGATATAGGCTGTGTTTGAAAGATTTATTGGGGTACTGCACATCTAATGTTCTTTCTTTCTTTCTTTCTTTCTTTCTTTCTTTCTTTCTTTCTTTTTCTTTGCAGTTCCTTGAAATCCTGGAAGGTTGTGTTCGGTGTCAGAGACCTTTCTAGATTGCCGGACACAGTACAGTTACGATCAATAAAACAAATCATCTTCCACCAAGATTACAACCAGTTCACAATGACCAACGACATTGCGCTCATTGAGCTTGACAGTCCTGTGAACTTTGATAACTATGTGCAGCCAATCTGTTTGCCACCCGTCTCCGTGGACCCTGAAGCCTTCTCCAGCTGTTACATCAGCAGCTGGAGCTCTGAGGGTGAGGGAATCAGAGTGGAGGGAGGCACAAGCAAGCGTGGAATCACATAGATGGGTCTTCTATTGTGTAGATTCCCCATGTTCACTTAGAGACAGGCAAATGTGTTGGTATGGGATTTTTTTCTGCTTCTCCCTTAGAGGCTATAAATCCTATAGGCTTTCCCTCATCTCCATCTAACTGTGACAAGGACAAGCCCTCACAATATTGTCCATCTCAGGATGGGGACAACTTTCCATATTTCACCCTCTATGATGGTGGAGGCCAGTAGAGGAGGAGATGAGTGCCAATGCTTGCTGTTACTTTGAGCTGGTGCGTCTCTTTCCCTTTGGGTGCAGGACAGTTTTCTCTGGCCCATTTTCCTTCTTAGTGGAAGTGCAGCTGTGGTCAGGTCCCAGGGAGCTAGCTTTTCCACCATGCCAAATAAGATACCTTGATTACTGAGTAACACACGGAGGTTAAAACCCCTTAGCTCAGACCAGGTGAACTCATCAATTCCAGATGTATAGTTTAGTAAGGAGGTTTGTGTCAAGCAGGCTCTAGATTTGTGATTTGGGAAAGGAGGCGTGTGAGTGTGTGTTAAGGAAGGATCCAACTGAATTCCACGCTTTGGCCACAGGTATGTCTGCTGTTGTGTATGAAGCCAGAGCAAAAATTCTGGAGACCACGACATGCAACGGCAGCAGGTGGTACAACGGCGGGATGAATCCCCACACACTCTGTGCCAATTTGGAGGACAGGGACGGGAGCTCTTGCCAGGTAAAGGGTTCATTTGTCAACTCATAAAATATTCCTATGGTCTTTTGCCAACAGAAAGGGAGAGGGCAGCAGTGGGCGGCGTGTTTTCCCTAAATGTTTTCAAAGATAGTTTCTAGATGATCGAAGTTTCTGCCATGCAAAATTCAAACTGGAGTGTATGATTGATGACTCTGGGCTATGGATGTGTCCCATTGGACAGTATGAATTGTGATACACCCAGGGGTGGGGAGAAACCAGGGTCAAGGGTGACAAGGAATGATGTGCCTCAGAGTCGGCTACACCCAGGCAGCGCCGGCATGTTTACTCCTAATAAATCTTCTTTAAGTTTTGGAAGTTCAACTAGAGATTTATGGTTTAAATGGGGTAAGTGCCGGAGCCCTGACATCAATATTGTGCCCATCAGCAGCAAGAATAGCAAAAGCTGTTTCCATTGGCTCCGTTGGCATCAACCTTGCCAGATAGGTCACCAGACCAGATGAGTTAATCCTACTTTATTGTAAGTTGACGTTAGCGACATCTTGCCAGTCTGAAAAAACATTATTCCCTTCTCCTTTATAGCCCAAGATACTAGGGAGAGTGTCTTCTGAGCCTCTTGTCCTGTCCACATTCTTGCTGCCTTTTATCTGACTGTCCCCTTGGTGGGGTTTCCTCACCCTGTCTCCCAAGGCCATTCCCTCAGTACCATAACATGTCCATGTAAATGTGCTCCTTTGTGAGCTAGTTCTATGGGTTCAAAACTCTCACTAAGCCAGCGGTGCCAAACTGGTGGCCCACAGACAGGGTGTGTCACATGTAGGCCATGCGCACCCCAGCTCCGGAAATGGGAAAAGTGTCATGAAATGTCACGTGATGGCAAGATGACATGGTGAGTTTGACACCCGTGCACTAAGCCATTAACTCACCCCCAGATTTTAGCTGTATTGAAAGAACCCTATTCTGAAGGGAGATTTAGATACCGGTAATTGCCAACGTAGCAGTTCGAAAGCATGTAAAAAATGCAAGTCGAAAAATAGGGACCTCCTTTGATGGGAAGGGAACAGCCTTCGGTGCGCCTTCGGTGGTTAATCCTGCTGGCCACATGACCACGGAGACGACTTTGGACAGTGCTGGCTCTTTTTTGGCTTTGTAACAGACATGAGCACCACCCCTTAGAGCTGGAAATGACTAGCACGTATGTGCAAGGGGAACCTTTATCTAATTGAATGGTTGAGGAAGTTGTTTGTTTTCCAAATCACCGAAGCAAGTTATGACCGTGATCTGGCAGACCATTAGGGAAAAAATTCAGAATAAATCTCTTTCCCTCTCGGGTGGCTAAACTTAAAAAAAAAAAAAGCAGCTTAGGCAATTAAATTATATTTGGATTTGTATTAACCTTTAATTAAAGTTTAAGCATGATGCATTTGGTTCAGCAAATGCATGAATGAATGGAGAGTAATTCTAAACGCATGACTCCTCTCAAATAACACATTCTTTATCCTTTGTGCTGCACTTGATTGGAATTACATTCTCATTAAAATTGAAGAACCTGAATTAATTGTTACTTTAAATTACATTTTCATAATCCAGTACGAGTAGTTCCTGACTTATGACCATAAGTGGGACCAGTATTTTTGTTGCTAACAAGGCGTTATGTGAATCATCCTTGATTTTATGATCACATTTTCCAGTGCCATTGTGTCTTTGAATGGTTACAACTGAATGGTTGTAAGTGAAGAACTATCTGTGTAAGGCACTGAATGCTGTTCACCTCCCATGTATTGAAGTCTTTTCTCCAGGCCATACCGAAATCAAATTTGTCATTTGCCTGAAGAGTTACAATCAATGATTGTAGAGTCTGTGGTAGGACTAGCTAGATCAAACTTCAGTTGCACATGGTCTCTCTCTCTCTCTCTCTCTCTCCTGCCCCCGTTCTACGCATCTGAACAGGCTGCAAAATCTGGACTTAGAATTCTCCCAGACACTCAGCACAACCTAGTGTTCTGACCCAGGCTTCTTAAATCGTAATTATTCACAAACTTGTTTTAAAAGCAAAACCTATTTTATTGCAATGCTGGGAATTGTTTTCATTCCCAGCTGGAATTAATCTCAAATAGTTCCCCAAGATAAGCATACACCTTTCAGTTCTGTGGAATGCTGCCAAAACAGAAGTATCCAATTAACTATAAAAGAAACCAACCAAAGTACAAGGAAAAAAACAACAACCAAAGTACACAGAGCTTCAAGGATCCTTCAGAACTGATCAAACTAATTTGCTTCCTGCAAAGGTTTCATAATTTAGGACTGACTTTTATCCCTTAGGGGAGGGGCAAACACCTCCCAGCCTTACTTCCGAGTTGCCCCTTTTGTTTCAGCTGCTCTCACCTTCTAGCAGCTCTGTGCACATGAGCACTGTGAACAGGCCCCCCTTGGGTCCTCTGCCTTGCTGCTGCCAGACTCCATGTCATGCCCCTGTTGGAGACTGACTTTGAGGGAGAGGAGAAACAGCCGACAGGGAAGGGAAGTGTGGCTCCGGAAGTTGTGGAGGAGGCTGGGGAAGGGCAGAGGCTGGCTAGGCAGTCAGAGGAAGACCCAGGCCCATCCCCTCTTCATCCTAGGGCACACAGGGAGGAACAGAGAAGGGAACAACATGGCTTATGGGAGAGGAAATGGCCATGATCCCCCTCATTGGCTGCAGCTGGGGAGAATAGTATATAAGAGAGACGGTTAAAACACAGCGTTGCTAGAAGCAGAGCATGTTTTATTCCTGGCTGAGGTTTATCTTGGTTGGCATTCTTCCAACAGACTGTGCCTTGTTATCTTCTTGAAGTTTGTAATTAATTATCCTGGTCTGTCATGGAAATTCCTTCAGTGCAGTTTGTTTTGGTTTTTTATTTCTCCATTATCTGTTCTTTGAGTTTGGACTGCATTTCTTTCTTTTGGAGACTATTTTGGAAAGAGTTTAATCTCCAACTGTGAATACTTGAACAGCGAGGACAGGTTGGAGGCATTAAAGGAAATTTATTTACGCTTGGGAATTTATTATGTGTGTGCTGCTTCCTGGGTCAACACACTCTGAAGGTAGCACCCCACTCCCAGATGGTCCTGGCCCCATCTCTGCATCGGACGCAGGACCCTCATCCAGGTCCGCTCCAGACTCCCTGACTGGTCCCCTTTCTTCCCCACTGTCCGATTCCGCTGCCGTCTGCACTGTCTGCCGGCAAACCACAACTCCTAGTTAGGTCAGAATGTGTATCACAGCAAGACAGCAGCCATATGAAAATAGTCAACAGCTCTTTGTCAGAATGGAGATGCATTTCCTGCTTCTATCTCCAGCAGTGTGACATTTTATTTCCATCTTTGCTCCATTTCAAAGATTATTCTACTCTATGCTTCATGGCCTTGAAGCCGGATTGCTGAATCTTATTCCCCTTTTTTTACAGGGAAACTTTGAGGGACTATTGACATGCAGGACATCACCCAAGTCACCGTACTACGTAGTGGGTATCTCCAACTTTCAGACAGACTGTTCCAAGACAAAGCACCCGATAATTTATACCTCCATTCAGCAGTTTGTGGAATGGATCTCCACAGAGGTGATGGGAACAGAAAGAACACCAAAGGAGAAACATCTACAAAACAGTAACAATGAAGACATCAGTTCAGCCTCAGTCACCGATCCCACTAAGGAAACAATTGTCATGGAACCACCACACGTCCCTCAGGAAACCCTTCCCATAATTCTAGAAGCTCCATATGTCCCGGATGAAATAACCCCGTTGCCTCCGGTGCCCCCCTTCATTCCTAAGGAGCCTTCATTTGTTGCAGTTGACAAGTCTTTCCCCTTGAGACCAAAATCAGCAGATAGACTGGAATATCGCTTTCCAGGGACAATTATTTTGCCCCCCCCATATATTCCTCCAATAGCAAAGGTCACTCTGGAGCCCGAATACATCCCGCTAGAGACCTCTGCTCCTCTACAGCCACCGTACTTACCCCCAGAGCCATCCCTCCACATAAAACCTCCATACATTCTTCCTGAAACCACTGCCTCTCTAGAACCGCCATATACTCTGCAAGAGACTACAAAATCTCTGGAATCTCCATACATCCCTATGGAAATGACTACCCCTCTGGAACCACCGTATACACTGCACGAGACCACCAGATCTCTAGAGCCTCCATACGTCCCTCTGGAAACCACTGCCTCTCTGGAACCACCATATACCCTCCGGGAGACCACCAGTTCTCTAGAGCCTCCATACATCCCCACGGAGACCTCCCTTCTTCTAGAAAGCCCATTCATGCCCACAGAGGTTCCAGGTATTCTAGAACCATCATACGTGCCGTTGGAGATCCCTCCATCTCTTGAGACATCATATACGTCTTCAGGGATCTCTGCTACTCTAGAACCTCCATACAAATCTCCCCAAACTCCTATGCCTCTAGAACCTTCATCCTCATCTCCCGAAACTCTTGCTCCTCTAAAAACCCTTGTATATACCCCCAAATCTTCTATTCCTCTAGACCCAGTAAATACACCTCCAGGAAACAACCCCATGTTATAGATGTTATAAAAGTTAGTTATATGTTGGGATACATAGCTTATTGTTATTTATTTTTTACTTATTTATTAAAGTGTTCTATATACTCATCCAAAGTGTATGCGCATCCTTTCTGAGAAAGCTGCCTTACTGCAGCACCTTTCTTCCTACAGGTAACCAGCCCGCTATTAGGAAGGTCCCACTTGAAGGGCCTGGAATTGCTATATGCCTTTCCTCAAGACTGATCTCCACTTAAATATGTTTTGAGAATCATATGCTTTCTGATCATCCTCATAAACTCTTTAAAACAAGAATGTGGACACAGGTGACATATCTCGCCTCTGCTAATCCAGATATCCAGTTGTTCTGCAATGGCCAATTCTCCCCAAAGTGATGGAGAAAGATGTCATTTCTCCCCCCCACTTCTAACTCCAGGCTGATTATCAGCCAAATGACCCATCCCTTCAAATAAGTGCAAGGGCAGGAGATTGGACTAAAAGAGAGTCCCTTCCAACTGTGTTATTCTTTTATTCAGGAACACAAGTTGGCGTAAGTGGTAATGGATGGGCTGTCTACTACTATTACTACTGTATATGGACACCCAACATCAAAAACATCATCAAAAAAGCACTAACTTTTTTGCGCTAACTCAGAAAGCTCAAACTGCCCAAGGAGCTGCTTGATCCAGTTCTACAGAGGAAGGATGGAGTCTGTCATCTGCACCTCTATAACTGTCTGGTTTGGCTCTGCAACCCAAAAGGACAGACCCAGACTTCAGAGGATAATTAGGACTGCAGAAAAAACAATTACTAGCAACCTGCCTTCTATGGAGGACCTGTATATTGCACGAGTAACAAAGAGGGCTGTGAAAATATCTACGGAACCCTCACATCCCAGACATAAACTGTTTCAACTCCTTCCCTCAAAACGACGCTATAGAGCCCTGCACACCAAGACAACTAGACACAAGGGCAGTTTTCCCCCAGCGCCATCATTCTGCTAAACAAATAATTCCTCCAACACTGTCCTACTTATTAGCATGTCTGCATTACTACTATTATTAATCTTCTCATCACTCCTATCACCCATCCCCTCCCACTTGTGACTGTATGACTGTAACTTGGTCACTTGTATCCTTACGATTTATATGGACTGTATGATTTGATTGCTTATTAGTGTCCTATGACTATCATAAGTGTTGTACCTGATGATTCTTGACTCTTTTATGTCCACTGAGAACATTTGCACCAAGACAAATTTCTTGTGTGTCCAATCACACTTGCCCAATAAAGAATTATATCTATCTATCGATCTATCTATCTATCTATCTTGCATCAATTCCAAGAATTGAGGGTAAATGCCTGTGTGTGTTGACCCCCAATCCCAAGACTGCAAAAGGAGCTTGTTATAATTTTCATTCCTTTTCTTAGAAAGAAACAGTAAGTTGCAAATTTTAACAGATACAGGAGCAAGTGGACCTGTCCTTAACAAATCTATTGCTCCTCAGACTACGGTTGAGATACCTTCATCCACATGTTTGGAATTGCTGCATTTTTATCACTTTTCTCATAGTATGAGACACCAGATATAGCATGCACGTCAATTGAATAAATTAAAATACGGAGAAGGCCAGAAAACATTTTATGCTTAAAACTTGAACTTAAAAGAAAAATCTTCAGAAACAAAGCCTAGAGTGTCTGGTGACCCTTAAATCAGGGAGGTAAGTGTGTGTCTTTTAATAATGTACACAAAAACGAGATAGTATTTCACTGGCATCATCATGGCCACCATTTTGACTTTTTTTTTACCTAAATTAACAAAATTCCAGAGCTCCCTGAACACCTCTGAGTTGTAATTTAACGCCTTTGGCCAAATAAATAGGTAGCGTTGTCAACACATGAGGCAGGTAGGTTTCCACAACATACTTTACAGCCCAATTTATTTGAAGAAAGTGAGTTTATTATGCAACAAGATTTATCTGAAGGGACGGCATTCAAGGACAACTGTACTATTTGAAACACATTAAAAATGTGTAGTAGTCGTGCTCAAGAAGAGATAATTTCGTCGGTAGAGAATTGTTTCCTTGCAATGCCACCCTCTTTTGAACTCACATTGCAGATTTCGCATTAGACATTTGTGGATTTACTCCTTCAAAGTTAGGCACTCAACAGGGAATGGACTGAAGTTGAATCCTTTGCAAAATGCAGCCGATAACTGGAATACCTTTCCAGGTGATCTGTACCCAAAAAATGGGCTCTCTTTCCTCTCTTTTTTTGCATGCAGCGTTTAAGTCCCTATTGGAATTTGCAAGTCCTTCTTTCCTGCAAATGCATTTTTTTTTTTCAAATCTTGCCTGGGCTGGAATGTTCCAAATAGGAATGGCGGCATGGGGGAAAAAGACGAGAAGAGTCTGAAAAGCCAAACTTCAGCTAATGAAATAAAATATCCTACAAGCTTGGAACAAATTACAATCTGTTACAAATACGTTTTCGTGGCCTTTTAGTTTCCTGTTATGTTAGAAGACTGTTTTGAAATTCTTAATTATTTTTTATTCATTCAGCGGTGGAGTTTTCTTGAGGGAATCTTGGTAGCCATTTTCAAGAAAATATTTTTTTTGGTATACTTGCTCTCAATTTCTGGCAACTTTTCTTAGTTAAAAGTGGAAGGGGAACAAAAGACTTTTTTAAAAAAAATAGGGTTGTCAATATTGGGATTATAAATCCAGATCTGGTCTTTAAAAAAAAAAAAATCCTGTCCAGAGTTTTAAGTTTTCATTTATAATTCAATGAAATATTGACTTCTCTATATATCATGTTCATATTAAATAGGTATATTTAATTCAAAACCCATGTATTCCATTTTTCATTATTTTATTCATGTAGTATTTGGGTTTATTTGACCAGGAAATTTTTTATGTGACACTATTCACTCATGCAATGCTGTTCTAAAAGAAAATGGGGGCAGAATAGTTAAAAGCACAGATAATTTGAAAAAGTTCTAGTAATTTATTACACTTGGCCTGCTCAAATCCCCATGTTTTGGGATAGTCTACTTCTTAAATGTCAAGGAATACTACTTTGCAAAACCCATAGGCCATCATCCATTCTGTTGTTTCAGCAAAGTTTTAATGACTGTCCATAATAATTTTCTGATCTCTGTATGAAGATTCAAACAGGAAGTGTAGAAAAATATGTACACAAAGCACCATTTTCAGAACCAAATGGCTCTTTCCAACAAAAGTCAGCATTTAGGATGACATCCCTTGGCCTGTAGGAATTGTAGGAATTAAAATCCAGTCCAGTTCCAGGCCAGTAGAAAGGCGATGGAAATAAAATGGAGGCTGACTGGAGGAACTTCGGTGACAGAAGCCCGTTTCTGACAAAATGGCCGAAGGAGTGGATGAATCTTTATAGGTTTCTGGGGTTTTGTGTTTGAGATGCTCAGGGGTTTGTGCAATGTGTCTAAAGGCGGGGTCAATCCTATTATGTCCTTAAAAAATCATGTCCTGTTCTTGGGGGGGAATGTAAATTCTTAATCCCATCAACTGTTTTGTTTATGAATAGGCTGGCCTGGATTTCACAAAATATCCATCTTTAAAGACTTGAGGCTATTAAGAAAGGCTGGGAATGGTTTTTGCCTTTAAGAACATATTTCTCCATTTCTCCTTTGCAGAAATATTCTTTTTTGCTTGGATTTCTGCTGTTACCTTGGGATCATCTCTCTCTCTCCCTGTAGTCCCAATTTTCCAACAACTTTGTGAAATTAGCAGTATCTTTTCCTATTGATTAAATATACCCAACTCTTTGCCTGACAAACATGTTAGCAAGGCTTCTAGATTTCTGATTCAAACTCTTGATAACGGGTTTTTTTTTAGTCTAACAATAAATCTTGGGGCGCCTGTATATTTCTACCGTCGATTCTGTCTCTTCAAAATGTAACTTATTTGGAGTTAGTATTTAGGTATTTACCATTTGAAAAATATTTCATTTCTGTTGCCACCCATCTTGGTTTTAGGGGCAGGCTGGTTCTCACAACTTTATATCCTAATTATTATTTGAAGAAAGTCAATTAATTGTACGCCACAAGATTTATTTAAAAGGATTGCACTCAAGTCCAATGTGTGCTATTTGCATCACATCAAAAATGTACAGTAGTTGGGGTTTAAAGTGAAGCCGTTTTGTCATCCGAGAATTGTTCCCTTGCAAAGCCGTCTCTTTTGAACTTGCATTGCCGATTTGTGCATTTTGTCCTTCAAAGTTTATTTATTTTTTATTTTATGTATTTATTTATTTTGTCAAGCGATTATAAGATAACAGGTATAAGTATAAACATAGTTATGAATACATGAAATACATATAAGAAATATATATAAGGTACACACAGGATACATATAAGAAAAATAAAAAGAAACAAGATAAGACAATGGACTTTTGCAGGACAGATGATCTCTGCAAAATCATGCTGACAATCGCTTTGCATTAAGGGAAGATCAAATCCAGGCAAAAATTGGGCGGTCTTTTTTTCTCTCTTTTGGTTTTTTGCCCGCAACCCACCCAAACTCTTAAAATTACTGTGAAGCTTCCCCGTTAGAATTGACAGTTCCTTTACTGCACACTTTTTGAAATATAGTCCGATCTGGAATGTTCCAAAAAGAGAATGAGGTAGGGTGGAGGAGAACTGCTTGAAAGCCAAACTTTGACCAATGAAATAAAATAGCCTACAAGCTTGCAACGAGTGACATCCATCATAAAAAAAGGTTTCCATCATTTCAGCCAGGAGATTAGATTGGAAATATCCCTTCTAGATATTTTAGACAAAGTTTTCTCTTCTTCGACACCCTCTTTTATTTTGGAGTTGGTCTTGTCCTGAAGCATAAATTCATTTTTGCAAGAATGGCCCCCTGTTCATTGGAGGGTTGGGAAGGCAAAACGGTTGGTTTTTAATTGGAACAATGGCACCTTATTTTCCTTTTGTGTTCAAGGAGCACAATTTCTGCACAATTTCTCTCTATTTTGAGTTCATTCTGTCCTGGGGCTTTCTCGAGGAAACCTCCGCAGCCGTTTTTTCTATAAGATTCAGAAGACTTGCTCTCAATTACTGGCCATTTTTTTCCTGGTTAAACCTGGAAAAAGAAGAGAAACACCTGTTTGCGCAGGGATTTTAAAGTCAGATCTGGGTATTTTTGATACCTGTCTGGGTATCTAAGTCTTTTATTTTAAAATTCAGCAAAATCTAGGCTTTTCTGTGCATCACATTCTATTATATATATTAAATAGGTAAAATTGCTTTAATTCGGACCTCGTTGCATTTTTTGTTATATGAGTTTATTTGAACACAAGATCTTTGGGGGGGTGAGGGGGTTAGGAAACTCTGTTTCTAGGTTATGCAATGATATTCTATATGGAAGAGAAAACCCAAAGCAGGTTGAAAACCATTATCTTAAAGTTCTAGCAATTAATTTTATTTCAGCTGGCCAACTTCAGCCGTATATGTTTTGGGCCAGTGTACCTTTTAAACTTAGAGGCAATTTATGGGAAAGGCCGATGATAGTTCAGCTCTTGTTTAGAAGCTTTGGAAGGAGATACTGGAGCTGTTTCCGCAAATATATATATATATATATAGAGAGAGAGAGAGAGAGATAGATATAGATATGTTGCAGGAATCTGTTTTGGGGGCCACTGCAGCCATCAGAAATGCATACTAGTTGCCAAGCTGCCCCCATTTTAGTCCTGTGGCCACTGCAACAGTCCTAGCTGTGAGGGGATGACTTGTCAAAGCCTGGTCGTTTAAATGAGCTTCTAAGAGGCCAAGGAGGAAAGCCTCCTTCCTCTGTGTCCTTCTGAAGGGTAGCATCCAGAGTTCAAACTGAACCTTTTCCCCCTCATCACCAACGGACAAGGCAGTTTTCCGTTATTCTTGCCTGAGTTCATTCCATCTGCCACAGAGCCAGGAGATGCAAACATGGTGCATGAGAGATTTCTCAGGGGAAATGAGACATGGACTTATGCCTTTGGCTTAGATAGATAGTTAGAGAGAGAGAGAGAGATAGATAGATAGATAGATAGATAGATAGATAGATAGATAGATAGATAGATAGATAGATAGATAGATAGATAGATAGATAGATAGATAGATAGATAGATGATAGATTGATAGGCAGGCAGGCAGGTAAGCAGGGATAGATAGATAGATAGATAGATAGATAGATAGATAGATAGATAGATAGATAGATAGATAGATAGATAGATAGATAGATAGATAGATAGATAGATAGATAGATAGATGATAGATAGATATTTAGCCTGCCTGCCTCCTGAGTGAGCAGTAGCAGCTTTAGAAGTAAAAAAAAAAATGAATTGAATTCTTTATTGTCATTGTATGAATATGCATAGTATGCACATACAACGAAATTCACCTAACAGAGACCAGACTCAACATGCACACACACATGACAATCCCCAAACACCTCCCTATCCACCAAAATCCCCCGCCTCCTAAAAACACACAAGCATTCACACAACAGACCAAGTAACACTGTCCAACAGCTCACACTGGTGGTGGTCCTTAAATTCATTGTTAAGTGCCATTATAGCTCTGGAATAAAAAAAAACTGTTCAGGAAACGTGTGGTCTGAGTTTGAATTGTTCTGCAGAAGACCCTGAATGAGTCTTCTGGAGAAAGGAAGGGTTTCTTCAAGGAGCGAAAAGCCCAATTCCTACCTGCCCCAGTAGAGAAAATGTCTCTTTGATATGATGGGAAAAACTGATGATAATCACCTCCTGTGTGGATGAGCATCCGGGAAAGGCTGGTCAGAAAAACCTGGATCATTTAAAAGGGTTTATGGCTGTCTCCACCTTAACTCTGGGCGTTCTGAGGTCAGGATGATGACGCTGCAGCAGCCCAGGAGCACATCAGCCGTGGCTATCAAGAGCTCAGCTTGGGAGGAAAGCAAATGTGCCTGGTAGGCAATCCTCACTTTCACAGAAGCAAGAAAAAGATTTTCATTTGGGCAGCAGATCACTTCTTCCTCCTTGAATAAAGTTTTCCTGAATGGCCAAAAGTTAGCAAGCCTCACTCTGTTCCAGCTGTGTGGGGACAAAGAATTGGTTCACCACCACCACCCACCTCCAAAGTTGTTAAACCTTCTTTATTGCTGAAGTTCTATAAAGAAAGAGTTTATGTTAAGGAAGGGATGTATGAACTGAAAAGTTCCAAGTTCAGGTGTCAATGCAGGCACGGCCTAGGTGGTTGCGTCCTTAGTCCAACACCCACTCATGGTTTGTTTGGCGATTATAACGCTGCCCTTCATTTCCAGACTATCACGAGAAAATATTTAATTTCCATGGGACATTCCTATGTACGGTTGGTCTTTGCAGACCTACAGAAGTGATGGTTGCTCCATCACTGGAGGTGCTTAATAAATTGAACAGTGATTTTGTCCAGAAGTGAGCTGACCACAAACTTCCAAGCTTCTGTAGCCTTTGTCTCTAATTTTATTGTCTTCATCCTGCATATACTAGGCATTGGGCTAGGAAGCAAGTTGGAATGTGTGCGTGCGCCCACACGCATGTATGTATCCATACATACCCACCTAAAAAGTATAAAAATAACAAGAATTTCCTTTTTTCCTTCTTTGAATGACTATTGAATGGGTTTGTTTTTTTTTTAAGATGCCCTATTTTGAAATAATGAGTAAGACTCATACCAGTCAGATTTTTTTAATTGCATAAAATAAATTAGGTGCACGCTATCCCATTTGGAACATTGGCTTAATTACTTTTTTCCCCTTGATTTCTAATCTTCCACATTCAACACTCCGTGATTGCACAAGTTAGAAATGTAACTTTCTTACAATGAAAAACATGCAGGTTCTAAAATGAGACAAACCAGTGGATGTCACTCTCCACATCCTAGGAGGCTGGCATTTTCTCCTACAGACATGTTGTGGTCCAAGGGAACCAGAGTGCAACTCAACCGGTATTCCCAGTAGCCCCGTAGTTTGTGACAAGGGTGGATGAGGAGAGCATAGGTGGCCCACCTGAGCACAAACATCAGCCACTTGTTCGATCAGGTAAAACTAAAAAGTGTATTGGAATAGTTTTTGAATACTCTTACTCAATATTATGTGTACACTCCGGATAGTATAGATTTTACAGAAAGATTTAGGCACAGAGCAGTTTAAGGGTGAAGTTCTCCAAATTTAAAATAAAGGTATTGATAGAAATATGAGAGCATATGCACCAAGACAAATTCCTTGTGTGTCTAATCACACAAGAATTCATTCCTTCAAATTAATGACACTTATTAACAACAGTTCTGCCTTAAGTGTGGGATTTTTCTCATTGCTTGTAGTTGTAGGTCAGGGTGGAAAGGTGATCCTCAAATTAGCCTTTGCATCTACAGGTACACACTTTGGATGGAAAAGGGGCAACAGATCTAGATATAAGTCATCTTCAAATAAAATACGACTTTCTTCTGAGCAGACATTGACAGGATTTTATTCGGTTTCCATTTTCAATTTAAGCTCAAAACTTCTTTTGTTTAGAAATGCCGCCTCGAGTCAGGCCCACTCAATATTGTTATGGAAGACGGGAAAAGGTAGCCTAAATTATGAGATGCTTTTTATAAAACCATCTTGGAAAGGTAATTGTGTAAGTTCTATGAAATGAAAAAGGAAGGTGATAAAGCTCGACTGTTCACCCTAAATCTTGGTACCAACACCCCCCACACACACACACCCTCCAAAACAGACATGAGTAGATGTGAATGCTTCATCCTGCCTTTCCTCATTTAGCGGAAACCTGACTGCATCAAAGTGTGAGTACATCAAAGTGTTGCTTTGTGAGTAACTACTCAGGAGTTCAGAGGCAGCTGAGAGTATCTCTCCATTATCCCCTAAAAGAAAAACCCCTTAGAAGCAGCAAAGGTGAAGGAAGCATTACAGTGATTTGGTGAAAGTGATGGCAGTGGCCCGTAAACACAAATAACACAAAACAATTTCAGATTAAAATATAATGTGGAAGCCTCTTCTGAGGGAAACCAATTGCTACCTAAGATGCCAATTCATGCTGTCCTCGAAAAGAACGTCTCCAAAAGTCATTTTCATAGCTAGGAGGATATACTAGTGAAAATAGCGTAGATTGTGAGGATATATTAGTGTGTGCCTCTATAGGTAAATTATGTGCAACTCTTGTGTGACCTCACTGTTGGGCAACTTAATTTGGGCCTTGCTGAAGAAATGGGTTTCTGTGGCACGGACCCAAAGGCAACGAATCCAGAGTTCTTGCAAGATACGCCCAAGCGGATAAGGTCCTTTCATATTCTTTTATGGAACCGTCGAATTGGACGTCAAAGTGAACGTGTAACCATGTCCCGGTTGGGCCTGACAGCTGCCAGTGCTCCAGCAGAAGAATAGGAGGGCTGGTGTGGTGCCTGTTGGGGAGAAGTGAGGGGGAAATGACTCGTCCCTCCTAAGAGCTGAGGTCTACGACAATATGCTTGTAAACCAGCGTGTTCCCCTTGAAGCTGGGGGCTAGGAGGACACTCATGGCCTCCAGAGGGATGGGCTGGAAAGCCCGAGGGGCTTGGACGGAGAGTTCCTGAAACTTCACAAACTTTTGCTTCTCTTCATCCCAAAGGTAGATGTGGGTAAAGGAAAAGTCACTCCCCAAAGCCAGGTAAAGTTGCTGGGATATCTGGAACGGCTGCATCACCATAGAGCCTCGGGAAGGCAAGGTCTGCACCTCTGTGAACCGCAACCCTTCCCACCTGACCACCTTGGAGTCTCCGATGTAACGGCTCAGGCATAAGTAGTGGTCTCTCTTCATCTGGAAATGCTTGACCATCTGGACATCCAGCACTTCCGCGACATCCCCCCAGTGGGCAAACTGCTTCTGGGAGCGGTTCCATTGGTAGACGATAGGGGCCTGGGAACTGCTGGAGATGATCAGCCGAGGTTTCCCATCCACCTCCAGGTACTCCACGTCTGTGTCCCGATGCCACGAATGCAGGTCCTGGTGAGAGTAGAAGCCGTTCTGGTTCCAGCGGTAGAGGCTGGTGGAGCCCGCCTTAGAGCTGTCCGCGATGACGAAGAACCACTCGCCGTCAATCTGGAAGGCCTCAATGTCGTTGGGCTTCCGGATCTTCTGGCTGTCTATATCTTGGATCTTAATAAACTTGTCGATGTTGGTGTCCCAGCGGTAAATGTAAGAGCCTCCAAAAAGCTGAGCCACCACAACATACAGGTGGGAGTCTACCACGATTGGCTTGCAATAAACAGCGGAGTGAGCTGCAAGAGAGGAACAAGAAAGCGTTGTTACTGTGGCATTGTGTGGCTTGTGTGTTGTAGCCTGTCGGCCGCCAGACCCTCCAACAGCCAAATCAGAGGAGGAGGCAGCTGCATGGGAGTCAGGGTCAGCATCTGGGCAAACTGGGAGCTCTGAGGGGGAAGTGGGAATGGAGCTAGCAGAGAGAGAGGGGGGGAGGGAGGGAGAGAGAGAAAGACGAAGCCTGAGCCGTCCATCAGCCCTCAGATGGAGAGGCAACAGCCTCCAGGTCTGGAGGTGGTTGATGAGGAAGAGGAGGAACAGCTGGGCCCGGTGCCTGATGCGTGGGTACACAGAAGGCAGAGGAGAGGAGAGCAGAGGAAATCTATGGGCCGGTCCTTGGGACTGAAGAGCCACCGCTGCTAGCGAAGGCCACATCCTACCTCTGGGGATAAAAGGCAGGGGGTGGAGAGGAATAGATGTGGCCAGACGGACTTATTAGCCTGTGTTGAGAGAGAAACTTTTGGCCAGAGCTGCTGATGCTCCTAATAAAGGAATAATTGATTTAACTACAGAGGGTTTGTTGTGTTTGAGGAGCTGGTCAGAACATCGTGGTTGTCATATATATATTGGTATATATATATATATATATATATTTGTGGTCTTCTTGTTTAATATTGTTGAGATAGGCAGTCATAAAAGTATGTTTTTAACTAAGTCTGCAGGGTTTTGACAGCTTTTGGAGAGCCCTGCTGCCTTAAAGGTTTCTCGTTCCAGACTGCAAACGGTTCACCCTCCACCCTTGCCCCGTCACCTGCACCCAATCAGGTTGCTTTCTAGCCACACCGGGGTGAACGATGTCCCGTTTTGCCCCGCAGAGGTGCCTTACCAGGGATGCGGTCGAAATCCCGCAGTTTGCGCTCAACGTAGTCCCACTTCAGGATGGTGCAGCTGCTGGAACTTGGCTGGGCCAGAGCCACGTAGAGGTCGCTGGAGTACGTGAAAGGCTCAGCGGAGACGGACTGGAAAGGCAGCACCTGATGCACCACGAAATCTGGTGGGAAGGGAAGGGAGGGGGAGAACCAAACGTGTTTAGGGGATCCCCGTAAAGCAAGGGTCCCCAAACTTGGCAACTTTAAGCTTTGTGGACTTCAACTCTCAGAATTCATGGAGTAATTAGAAAAAAAACCCTTACATATCTGAATATATGCTTGGCTAAAATGCACTTTTAAACCGAAAACTTTTTGCTTTTTTTTTCCAGTTTCAGGAAGAAGGCTGCTATTCCTAACAGGAAGTTGATAAATTTATTGCAATTAGATTGCCCAACTCCCCCAGCCCCAAATCTGGGATCAATGGTGGGATTCAAAGAATTTAACAACCGCTTCTCCGCCCTAATGATTTCTTCCAACAACCAGTTCACCAAACTGCTCAGAAAGTGAACAACCGGTTCTCCCAAACTGGTGCGAACTGGCTGAATTCCACCACTGGCTGGGACCATCTACCCAAGAAGCTTCATTTAGATAAGGATTGAATGACTGGTTCCATTTAAGCCTGACAAATAATAAAGAAATTTTGGGGTAGCTTGCAGTGAAATGAACTGTGTACCGAGTTTCAAAATCCGTTCAAACTTACTCAATCCTTTAGCAAAAAAAAACAAAACAAAACTTTAATTCAGGGATCCCCAAACTTGGCAACTTTAAGACTTGTGGACTTCAACTCCCAGAATTCTCCAGCCAGCTATGAATTCTGGGAGTTGGAAGTCCCCCAAGTCTTAAAGTTGACAAGTTTGGAGACCTCTGCTGTAAAGGCTGGAGGAATTTACAATCAAGATACCAGAACCATAAAATATACTTTCCAGCCAAGGATCTTCTCCATGCAGGAGCATTGAAAACGCTCACAATAGGTGATTTTTTTAAGTATGTGTCAATTTTAATGTGCAGTCATTTCCTTCCTTTTTACTTAATAAATCTATGATGACTTTTGCCCAATTACAAGGGTTGCAATTTATGTGGCTTTACCATAAATCAGTACAACAAATATTTAAAAGAAGACGACTTCATCAAAACTATTTATTATTCCAGACTGAAAAATATTTTTTTCCTGGTAATGAAAGTTTGAGCGTTAGTGCCAGGAAAGGCCTCTTTAGATAGCACATAATGACAATTTCAAAATAAGTTAATGTCCTATATTTGAACATAATTTGGCCTTCACGTACTATATTTGAAATATCAGCTGATCATAAGGTGCCCTTTGCGAGCAGTGCGGTGGCCTCGCCTCACAATCAGGAGGCTGTGAGTTCAATCCTAGGTAGTAGCACGTATTTTTCTCTCTGGGCACGATGAGATTACCGGTATATCTGCTGAACAAAACTCCACGTTGGCATCAGGAAGGGCATCCGGCCAGTAAACATTAAGCTCCATTCAGTTGCTCAGACTCCACCCCAGAAGGGATTATTAAAAGGGGGTCATTAAAAGACGATGATGATGATGGCCACATTGAAGCTCATTTATATATGCAATCTTCCTTTTTTTTTTTTTAGAAATTCCAGCATCCTCACTGAAAATGTGTCAAATAATACTTTTTAGGTTAACTAACCCAAATCTTGTAATTTTAAAAATAAATCCATCCCTACGCCTGTGACACCTCTGGAAATAGGAAATGTTTGCACCAGCAACTTCTCACCTCACTAGAGAACCTTTATAAATGTTTGGAAGTTGTCAAGGAAATTGAGGCAACTTCATCCTAAGCCCCAGAAGCAGCTGGAGGACAGGTGTGGACATTTGATCGGTCCAATGTTGACCTAATTTGTGAGTTCTGATCCCGTTTCTTAAGACAGCAGCGCCAAGGCCCCCGAATTCCTACCTGTGGTGATACAGTCGAAGTTCTTCAGGGGAAGCTCTCTGATCTTCTGGCCTTGGTACTGCGGGGGACCTCCACAGAAAACGGCAGGCATGCTGGCGTTGGTGCTCTCCATCCACTCGACCAGCCACTTGATCTTGCAGTCGCAAGTCAAAGAGTTGCCCCGAAGGTCTCTGTGGGGATGGAAAATGTGGGGACCGTCATTGAACCGCCTCCGTCTCAGCTCGAGGCCTTGTAGCCCTCAAAGAAAGGGATTGGGAATGCAAGTGTGGAAACGGGGGTCACTTCTCTCATGGAAGAAGTGCAAGTGTAAATTCGGTTCTAGCATCTTTCTCTCTGGTGTGAGGCCTTCACCCCAAAGGTTTGCCTTCACACCAGGGATTGGATTCTACCAGTTCACACCTATTCGCTAGAACCGGTTGTTAACATTCTAAGCAGTTTGGAGAACCGGTTGTTAGAAGAAATTACTGGGCTAATCCTGTAAGGAAGGCAGGAAGGAAACATTCTGGTGTTGCTTACAGAAACTGTCTCTCTATTAACCCTTATTACATTCTTGGCTGGACTAGACTTCCTGTCCCTGGACCTTCTCTGGAGTTATTTTCCCCCTCCTTTGCTGGTACTTTGCTTGTGTGGAGTGACCATTCAAAGTTACAATGGCCCTGAAAAAAAGTGGCTTATGACCATTTTTCACACTTACGACTGTTGCAGCATCCGCACAGTTATGAGAGGCCAGGCGGGGGGATGCATGCCTCAATGTGAGTGATGTTGAGTTGGCCACGCCCAGCCAATAACATGACCACCAAGCCATGTCCACCCAGTCACATGACCACCAAGCCACGCCCACCAACTAAGCCACGCCCACAGAACCGGTTGTTAAAAATTTGAATCCCACCCCTGTTTCACACCACTTGCTTTACTGAACTAAGCCATTTGCTGCACTTGGGTATGGAACCATAAACCTTACATTGTTTGGACAGCCAGTACAAGCTAAACCACATGCACAACCCGGGAATGTTACGGCCTCAAAAAAGTTAGGATGATTCCTGATAATTTAATCAGCAGGATACGAGGACAGAAAACGTTGTGCAATCCATAATGTAGCCCAATACTGTCCATTTTTTATGGAATGTTTTATGTTAGACAAATTAAGGCTTGGAGCATCCTGTTACATACATTGGCTACATGCAAAAGTCTACCTGTAGCCAATGAACCCTGGTTTTTTTTGGGGGGGGGGGTTGGCATTAGTGCCCTCCAGGGAAATGCGAATTCAGCTGTCATTGTCTCCCATTTATTATTCTCTTAATTATATATCGAATTGGGCTGAGGAAGTGTGCAACTTATATCTTTAAAAATCTGGAACAATGTCCAGCCATATAGATTCTCTTGTCTGTGGTTTTAGTGGAAAAATAACAGAGGTGTCTTTAAATTATTTTTCCCTCCTGTTCCATTCATTATTTACATCAACTGATTTTGGAACTTTTTCTGTATTTGTCCCATGTGGCTTGTTTTGTCCAAAGCCTTCCCATTAATTACAACTATCTTAGGTTATTGTACTGATGAAATTAACAACCAAACATTTCTAGTTCCAGGAAGAATTAGCCAGACTATGGTAGAATACACAATAATGTTGCGTGCATCATGAGATTATAGTACAAATGGTGCAAATTATGTAATTTGTGCAATTTGCACGATGATGTCACGTTGCCCATCTAATGGACATCCATGCACTGTTATTCCTGTTCCTGTTATTTTTATAGCATTCACAACCAGAAGAGAGCCTCACAGATCACTAAGGATATCCAACGGCTTCAGGAGATCTCTGGGCAGCGTCTGCAGGTTGTTGTTGGCCAAAGATCTAGAAGAAAAGAGGGAAAGACGACTATGTTATGCCAAACATTTCATGATCCTCACATGAAGATGTAACAAGGAAAGGGAGGCCGGCAGGGTGGGGCTGCAATTGTATTTTTGGAACATCCTTCAACGTGCGAATGTCTGTTCTTTGCAAGAGTGACGAAGGGTTGTGCAACTGAAAAGTAAAATCCTAGCGCTCTTCCACTTTTCATTCAAGGTAGAGAAACTCAGACCTTAAAAATGAGCTGGAAAAACAGGGGCCTCCTTCTCAGGAAAAGAATTCCTTCAACAATCAGAAATTACTTAATTTACCTTAGGGGTCTCGATCACTATGAAGATCGACAGCATGGGGTGATTGTTATTGTTTCACTTTTTACCAAGACATTTGTAAATGTTTTTGGAAATAACAAGATTCCTTCCAACTCTATTAATCTGTAATCTGCCTAGATAATATTTAACATATACATGGCAGGTAATTTTTGTCAATAACAGATAATATTTAACATATAAATGGCAGATAATTTGTATAAATAACAGCTAATATTTGGCATATAAATGCCTGAACATGGGAGACTAAAACATATGTAGAGCGGTTGCAGGATTGAGGTTTGACCAGCCTAGAGAGAAGAAGGACTAAGAGGGACATGATAGCGGTATTTCAGTATTTGAGGGGCTGCCCCAAAGAAGAATTGGGGGTCAATTTATTTTCCAAAGCGCCAGAGGGCAGGATAAGAAATGATGGAAACCAACCAAGGAGAGAAGATACAACCTAGAACTAAGGAGAATCTTCTCGACAATTAACCAGTGGAGCAACTTCCGTCCAGAACTTGTGGGTGCTTCATCACTGGAGGTTTTTAAGAAGAGGCTGGATAATCATTTGTCTGAAATAGGATGGGGTCTCCCGCTTGGGCAAAGGGCTGGATTAAAAAGACCCTTTCCAGCTCATTCTATTCGATTCTATTCCGAAGACACTTTAGCCAGATACGTGTGAAATGAGCGGTGTGCATTTGTGCGGGTGAGAACTCACAGGTGTGTCAGGGACTTAAGCCCACGAAAGGCGTTTTTGGACAGAGACTGGATGTCGTTGTTCTCGATGAACCTGAGGAAATAAAAATAAAAAAAACCAAGATGGCGGGGACATAGTTTGATAGGGTTCCACCGATACGTTCTCCGTCACGCCCCCAGCCCCACTTTCCCTTCACCCATGTTTTTCCAAAGAAGGTCCAGATCAGAGGTGGTCTTCAGCCGGTTCTGACCAGTTCTGGGGAACCAGTAGCAGAAATTTGGAGTGGTTCGGAGAACTGGCAAATTCCGCCTCTGACTGGCTCCGCCAACCCCATCTATTCTCTGCCTCCCAAGTCCCAGCTGGGTCTCTTTAGGTTGCCCCGCAAAAGGAGAACGGAGCTGGAAAGCAGGTCAGTGGGCTGGGTGATCAAGGTGGGTGGGTGGGTGGTCTTTGCTTCGTGGCAAAGATCCAGCATGGGGTTTAATTCAGTGGTGGAATTCACAAAAATTTACAACCGGTTCTGTGGGTGTGGCTTGGCTTGGTGGGCGTGGCTTGGTGGGCGTGGCTTGGCTTGGTGGGCGTGGCAGGGGAAGGATATACTGAAAAATCCCCCTTCCCTTCCCTCCCCACCCCACTAACCTGCTTTCCAGCTCCGTTCTCCTGGGCAGGGCAACCAAAGAAGACCCAGCCGATCAGCTGGGACTTGGGAGGCGGGGAATAGATGGGGGCGGGGCCAGTGAGATGTGGGAGTGGCCGGTTCTCCAAACTACTCAAATTTTCTGCTACCGGTCCGAACCGGCTGAATACCACCTCTGATTTGATTGGTACCTCAGTGTACAGGTGCTCTGTAACCAGCAGAAAGATTGACCGATGTCTCTGCCTATAGAAGGTTATTAACAGGGTCGGTCTTTTTGCAGGCATAGAAGAGCCGGCCTAGGCCAGAGGAAGGATCTCCCCGTGCTAACGAGGAAGTGTCCACCTGCAGTTCTCATGCCAAAGAGGAAGACCTAGGTGCTGTCCTTGAGAAGGCAGAGGAAGGGATCTGGTGCCAGGTTGCTTTCGGTATGTCTGTGTGGGTCGGTGACTTCCAGGTCCTTCCTGCAATTCTTCCCTATTTCTCCAGCTGAGACCTTCATATTTTAACCCTGCATGAGGTTTGCATGCCCTTGTGCAGGTGTGTCCTTTCTCCCACCCCACCCCGCCTGAAAAAAGGTTTGGCCCAGGTCACCCCACATTCTGACTAAGAGACGGAGAAAGTCTGCCAATATTGCGTACAGGTATTGCAGGTGAGAAAGGCCGGTGAACGCATTGTCTCTGATCAAGGAAAATTTGTTGGAATTCAGCAAGCTGCAAGAAACAACAAAGAAGAAGAAGAAGTGTTAAAACCGGCCCGGGGACAACCTGAGACGGGCAAAAGAGCCAACCCAGGTTTCGTTCGAGGTTTCCCAAATAGCAGCGCTGCGGATTATTTTCAGTGCATTTTTCATTGCAGCTCATTTTTTACACTTAGCTGGGATTACTGAACTCTTAACAGGCCCTTTAAGATATCAGGATGTTGGAGGGAGGGGTGATGACAGTGCCCCCCCCCCCCCATTTCATGATCCAAGCACCTCCCTCTTTTATATACATTGGAATAAATACGTTGTATTTTGCATGACTTTTTCTTCTTTTTTGGGTGGGTGTGGGTATATATATATATACATGCATGCACACACACACAGACACACACACACACACAACCAAAAGAAGAAGAAAAAGTCATGCAAAACATACAGATACAATTATCTATGAACCGGCTTTGCTAGATCAACACCAAGCGAATAAATGATAGATAGATTGTAGGTAGGTAGGTAGGTGGGTGAGGTGTTAGATAGAGATAGATAGATAGATAGATAGATAGATAGATAGATAGATAGATAATAGGTAGGTAGGTAGACAGATGATAGGTAGGCAGGTAGGGAGAAAGATGACAGGTAGATAGGTAGGTAGGTATATAGATAGATAGATGACTGATAGGTAGATAGATAGATGATAGGCAGGCAGGCAGCAGGCAGGCAGGGATAGATAGACAGACAGACAGACAGACAGACAGACAGATAGATAGATAATAGGTAGGTAGTAGGTAGATAGGTAAATAGATGATAGGTAGGCAAGTAGGGAGATAGATGACAGGTAGATAGGTAGGTAGGTAGGTAGGCCGATGATAGGCAGGCAGGGAGCAGGCAGGCAGGGATAGACAGACAGACAGACAGACAGATAGATGGATGACTGGTAGATAGATGGTAGATAGGTAGATATGATAGATAGATAGATAGATAGATAGATAGATAGATTGGTAGGTAGGTAGGTAGTTGATAGATAGTCAGAGAGATGGCTCCATTTTAGTACAACACAGCGTGTTATTTCAGTACAATGATATTTATTGCACCCCCACCCCCACTGCGACACACATTAAAGGGCGTGAGGCTTCTCCTGTGTCATCCTACGGCCCTTCTGACTTTTTCACACCCCTTTCCCGTCGTTCTTTGCTACTGCAGCATCCCTTTCTCTCCACCCTCATCTCAGCTCCTTCCAGAAACAAATGACCCACCTAGCAACTCAGGCATATGCAAACGTTTATCTGAACTGGAACACCAGTGACGCTTGGGGTTGGACTAGTAGAGCCAGTTCACGGATAAGAGGCGTGCAGTGTAGCATCAAGGGAAAAGTCTGGAGGTGAAAGGCAGCGCATCTTTCAAAGTCAGCCCCTGCCCCCACTCCAACGGAGCCGCATCCTCTCCAGGAGTGGAAAGCCATTCTGTGCAAAACCTTGTCCTTCGGGTCTTAAAGTGGATCATTGCAAAGGTAGAACTCTTAAGACCTCATATAGGAACAGTTTAATAATTTGATCAGCTCGTCAATGAAATATAAGAACTTGGGGATCCCAAGCCACTCCTCACACCTGGTCCTAGCAACCATCAAAGTCCTTGGGGAGAGTCTTTCAACCTTGGCAACTCCCAACTGGCCGACGAGGAAATTCTGGGCGGTGAAAGCCACCCATCAGAGAGTTGCCAAGGTTGAGAAACCCGGTCCCCAAGAATGCCGTAGTGCCAGAAAGGAAGATTTGTGGCGCTTGCCATGAAAAGACGGGACCTCCTGCCCTCCTGCCAGCTCCCGAGAAATTCCCATTCCCCTGGGGAAGCTCTTTGGTGGGGGCTCCGCATTGACCACCCAGGCCTCCCGTTCCCCTTCTCCAGGCAACCATTGGGCAGAGAGACGTACAGGAACTGCAGGGACGGAAGGTGTGCAAAGGCCGCTTCCTTCAACTCGCTGAAGCCTGCGTTGATCAGGGTCCTGCAAAAGAGGAGGGGGACAGAAATCAGCGGGGCGTCCCTGCAGAGGCTGGTGCCCCAGAGCAGTCCCTCTGGCTGGGCTACCTGCACTCACAGGGTCTGAGGCCACCTGTTGTGGCCTGTCGGCCGCCAGCCACCAAATAGGAAGAGGAAGAGGAGGAGGCATGGGAGTTAGGGTGAGCATCAAGGCAACCTGGGAGCTTCAAGGGGGTAGCGGGAATGGAGATGGCAGGGAGAAGGAGACAGAGGCGGAGCCTGGGCTGTCCCTCAGCCCTCAGATGGGGAGTCAACAGCCCCCCAGGTCTGGAGGTGGCTGATGAGAAAGAGGAGGAACAGCTGGCTCCAGTGCCTGACGCGTGGATGCACAGAAGGCAGAGGAGAGGAGAGCAGTGGAAATCTATGAGCCGGTCCTTGGGACGGAAGAGCCACTGCTGCTAGCGAAGCCCCACCCGAGCTCTGGGGGTCAAAGGCAGGGGGCAGAGATGAACAGATGTGACAGACAACTATTCATCTCCCCAGCTGGACAGACTTGTTAGCCTACGGTGAGAAACCTTTTGCCGGGGCTGCCGGCACTCCTAATAAAGGAATAATTGCTTCCACTACAGAGGGTTTGTTGTGTTTGGGGGAGCCGTCTCCAAAGCCAGCCTGAGAAATGCAACCCTATCAAGATAGATCAACGTCTTGGTCAATTTTTTCCCCCAAAAAAACTTGTAGCCATCAAATGTATAGAACATTGGTCAGCTAGATGGCAGCACCTCACTGGATTTGGCTGCTCTTGAGTGCTAACTTTTTTTCATTTAAAATACTTAATGCTTAATTATCTTAAACCATTTATTAACCTTTCTCTGTATTTATGTCAAAAGAAATATCAATAAATTAGCTGAATAATGTTTCTTATTAAAGCATTACTCACTGGCATTAAAACAAACAACAGCAGTATCGGTATTTCCTGTTTCATAACATTGAAATAGTAAATATTTAAATCAATTACAACAAACAAACATTCAATAACGGCAATATTTCAAAATACGTCCCCAAATCATATTCCGAAATATTTTTTAAAAAAATCGTATTTCAAAATATTTAAATAAATAAAAATTCATATCAATATAGCCCTAGGAAACACCAGGCTGTATTAAACCGTGAAAGTGGGGAGGGGGGAAATATATATCCAAGAATCGACTTTGTTCCCAGAAAATTCCATGAAATTCACTTGAGAGGGAAAAAGGGGAAATTGCACTGGTGTCATTTGCATGATTTATGGAGACATTTGCATAATGTCACACACAGGTGCTTGTCAAAACACCTGCACAGGGACACTGTGAAGGAGCCTCCAGGGGCACAAGCTTCCCCGCACCCCAGAGACTTCAGGAATGCTCTCCTAACTGTACACAGGAGGCCTCTGGGACTACCATCCGTTAGGGTCAAATAAGTCAAAATGGCAGCTCCGCATCCATCACACTGTCCCAGCCATTTTGTCTGAAATGGTAGAGGATTTCCTGCCTGAGCAGGGTGGAGGGTAGACTAGAAGACCTCCAAGGTCCCTTCTGACTCTGTTGTTCTAACTAAAGCCCTCCCCTTGATTGTTATTTTTTAAAAATAATAATTTTATTTATTGTTATTTTCTTTTCAAAAGTGCTTGTCCACCAGTGTCTTCTCTGGGTCAATATACTTTACACACAATTCTGATCATGATAGTACCATTTAAATATACATAATCATCATCTTTCAACTTCTAACATTTGTAGATACGTAGTTGTCCTAATATTTTCTATTATAGTTCAGTAAACATAACACTATTTTCCCAGTTTTTGTGCTTTCTACTTCTAACACTTAATAAAATAACCACCATGTTAAAAAATATTCTATATCTATCCATCATCCCTTGTTCTTTTTAGAATTTCAACTATTCCCTTTTTGGTGCATCTTTCCTGCTTCTCTGGTATCTTGTAACTCCTTTTAACCCCTTGATGTCGGCGTTTCAGCAAACCTTGACTTCAAACAACTCCAAGACAGACATCTTATCAAAAATTCCTTTTATTTGGACGGTAAACTGGCACAACTGTGAGAATCCCGAATCTGAAAATTCCGGGCTTCCTTGAACTACAACTCCATCCCTGCACGTGCCCCAATCACCATCCGTCCCAACTTGAGACTTCCTCTCACTTATGTGCAGAAATAACATGACCTTGAATTAGAAAAAGAATGTTGTTGCATCTAACTACATACACTCCAAGAAATTCCCCCCTCCCACTTTCCCAGGCTCAAGAATGTGGCAGCGTGGGAGCAACTGGTCTCAATATGGCTTCCAAAACTGACTCTTGATTCTTTTGAGCACTCCCCTGTGGACTCCCCTCCCCAAGGCTTCCGGGGTTCTCCCTCCCCCCGCACAAAGCTGGCTTGTGTCTCTGTCCTGTGGCTGAGAAACTGCGCCACTAGGACACCCCCGAGGTGGAGAGGACGAAGCCTTGACTGCTCTCTCTGTCTGCTGTGATTCATGAATGCAGCTTGGCAAGGAGCCCCCAGAGCACTTCAACAAATCAATGCTGGCCCACAGGTGGGCCTGTCGCCTCGCATCCCAACCGTTTCCGGGCGGGTGAGGTTAGTTTTGGCTGGAGAGGCTGCTGCAATGTTGGCCTGTAAGCAGGAGGGAATGCCTGAAGGTGTTTGATATTCTGAATATTTGAGAGGTTCCTCAAACTCCTTTGCACCAGGGTACAAACTGAAGTGGGAGGGGGGGAGGGATATGTTGAATGATGCATGATGGTGTTTTCTGGATTGCTACTGAAGGCTGATGGAAGTCAAGCACCTCGGATGACACTTGGCTGGAGGATTGTCCTGCCCCTGTCGGAGTCTGAATCTGAGGAGGAAGATGAACAGGGTGACACAGGGAGTGGGAGTATGGCTCCGTTGGCTGTGGAGGAAACTGGGGAAGGGCAAAGTCCAGCTGGGCAGAGCAGGGGAGAGGTAGAACAAGGGAGACGGGGTTCAGAGGAAGACCCAGGCCCACCCCTTCTTCATCCTAGGGCACTGCAGAGAGGAATGGAAAAGGGAGCAACATGGGTTGCATGGCTTACGGGGGAGGAAAGGGCCCTGATTCCCTTCATTAGCCACAGCTGGGAAGAGAGTTGATAAGAAAGGCAGGCCTTTGCGTGTGGCAGCTGCTGGGAGCAAACGTGACTTTATCCTGTGTTGTCGTGGCTTCTGTGTTCCTGGTGTCTTCCCAACTGTGTGAGTTTTGCGGGGCCTTCAAGCCTGAGATTCCTGCTCCTGCCTTGCCAAACTAATTACTCCAGTTTGGCTTGTTTGGACTTTAAGTTGCAGTTTGTGTTGCTCATGTTTTGGACTTAATTTTCTGCAGTCAAAGGCTGTTCCTGGGAGAGTTTTTCTCCAGCCAGAAGGTAACCAGGACATTGGGGGCAAAGTTGGAGATAATAAAGGGACACTTATGGATTATCTGGCTGTGTTGCCTGTGTGCCACGCCCCTTTGGGTCATCACGAGGAAAAGGAGGTTGGAAAGCCTGCGGACACCACCCAGAGATCCCAATGTGACCGTAAGGGCACCCCAACTAAATGCAATCAAAATTGTATTCCTTTATCACATTGCTTCAACTCATAAGGTTGATGGTAGGAGAAGAAGCAACGGGTGGAAACTACTCAAGGAGAGAAGCAACCTAGAACCTGAAATTTCCTGACAGGGAGAACAAATAATCAGCGGAATAACTTGTCTCCAGATGTTGTGAATGCTCCAACACTGGAAGTTTTTAAGAAGACGTAGGATAACCCTTGGTGTCTGAAGTGGCGTAGGGTTTCCTGCCTAGGCAGCGGGTTGGACTAGAAGACCTCCAGGGACCCTTCCAACTCTGTTATTCCATTCTATATTCGAAGATGACCGATCCTCATCTTTTCAAGTGAGAGTAGGAACTATTTTTCAAAAATGCTAAGGATGTTAAGATAGCAGCTACCTATGGCAACTGCAGGTGCTTGCAAAATGCTTCAGTGTCACTAATGGTTATGTATTCACATGAAACTTGTGCCGGTGCCACCGAGTGGCAAATTCTGGGCATCTGGAGGACCCTGCATACGAGAGTTTGATATTTTATTTTCTAGTGTATCTTAAAATTATATCCTAGTGTTAAACAAGTATAAGACTTCTTTTTCTAAGGTCCCCCAAAACAACAATCTGAGAGTGGTTTGAGCTAAGAATAACCATGGCTTGCTTTATATGCCATGTTAAAATTTAAATCTGTATTAAGGAAGCGTGGCTACTATGTTCGTATGCCACAAAGACCCACACAAATGAGCATATACATAGACATGCATTGTCCATGACAATCTGCAAATGTAATGCATCCTAGAATTTTCTAGAGTTGAAAAGAACCATTTGGTCATCTGGTTCAATATGAAAAAGGAACTGGGCCTGGCTAGAGAAGGACCAGGGGAGACGGGAGAGCATCTTCCAGTATTTGAGGAGCTGCCCCAGAGAGGAGGAAGGGGTAAAACTATTTTCCAAGGCACCTTTGAGGGCCAGACAAGGAATAATAATGGATGAAAACTGAACAAGGAGAGAGATTCAACTTGGAAATAAGGAGGAATTTTCTGACAGTGAGAACAATCAACCCATGGAACTGAAGTTGCCTTCAGGAGTTGTGGGAGCTTCATCCCTGGAGGCTTCCAAGAAGAGACTGGACTGCCATCAGTCAGAAATGGTGTAGGGTCTCTTGCTTGGGCAGAGGGTTGGACTGGATGACCTTCAAGGTACCCTCCAACCAGTGGTGGGATTCAAATTTGTTTTTACTACTGGTTCTGTGGGCGTGGCTTGGTGTGTGGCAGGAGAAGGATATTGTAAAATCTCCAGTCACAGGCGGTATTGGCCGGTTCTCCAAACGACTCAAAATTGCCGCTACCGGTTCTCCAGAACTAGTGAGAACCTCTGGTAGAGTAGAGTAGAGTAGAGTAGAGTAGAGTAGAATAGAATAGAATAGAATAGAATAGAATAGAATAGAATAGGCAGTCCAGTCTCTCCTTGAAAGCATCCAGGGATAAAGTTAGAAGGGGACCTTGGAGGTCATCCAGTCCAACCCCCCCCCCAAAAAAGAAGGAGACCCCAGACCATTTCTGATAGATGGCAGTCCAGTCTCTTCTTGGAAGCCTCCAGGGACGAAGTTGGAAGGGGACCATGGAGGTCATCTAGTCCAACCCCACCGCCCCCGCTAAGCAGGAGACCCCAGACCATTTCAGACAAATGGGTGCCCTTTACAACCCTCCCCCTCCCAACCCCGACCTCTCTTCCTCCCCCCCACCCCCGCAAGGGACCTCCGCGTTGCCACTTACAGGGAAATCACGTCCCGCGCCAGGTTCTTGGGCACCGCCTTGGAATCCACGCAGAAGGCCGTGTCGCGGGTGCAAGAGCAGCTGGCCGGGCACGGGGGCGGCCGGGGGGCTCGGCGGGAGGCGACCGGCCCCCAGCAGCAGCTGCCAAGCAGGCCCAGCAAGGCGAGGAAGAGGAGGAGGGAGCGGCGCCCTTCGCTCCGGCGCTCCGGTCCAGCCATCGCCGCTTCGCTGCTGTCCAGGTGCTGCCCGTCCGGCGGAGCTTTGGGTTCCCCGCAGCCGCCTCTGGGCCGGCCGGCTTTGCTCCGGTGCTGGCCGGCTGGCTGGTTGCTGGTTGCTGCGGCTGCTGGCCGGGCGGGAGGATCCTTCAGCCCTGCAACGCTCGGCTTGTGCGCCCGGCGCGGGGGTGGCAGCAGCCGGAGAGGGAGGCGCGGGAGCGGGCTGCAAATGCCAGCCTAGAGCGGGCGGGGGGGCAAGGAAGCGCTGGGGACTCCCGAGGGCATCGGGATGGGTGGAGGGGAAAGAAGAGCCCGCGGCACCCGCGGCTCCTGGGGTGGGAGGGGGGGGGGGTTGAAAGAGGGGGGGGCCTTCTCCGCCAACTTTGGAGCCGAGACAAAGAGCCCTTTGAGGGAGGCCGAGGCACGGAGGAGCCGCTGGGGGCTGCCCAAGACGCTTAAAGGGGGGGACAAGTTGGCTTGGGTGGCCCAGAGGGGACGAAAGCAAGAACCAAAGACCCTCTTTCGGTCTGTCCACTGGGTGTGTCCCCCTTGTGCACATACTCATCCTTGTATACGTTTCCTACTAAGTTTACATCCACACTGCAGCCGGTTCAGCATGGTATATCGTTATAACAATGTCATTTAATTTCTCACTTTATTTTCCAACCATGGGATTTATTTGAGTTGGGATTTATTTTATAAATGGTTGCCACCCAAGAAGGAGCCACTTAGTGCTGGCAAAGATGCTGAAAAGGGCCAGCTTGGGTTGGGCTGCACAGAAGAGAGAGAGAGAGAGAAGGATGGATGGATGGATGGATGGATGGATGGAGAGAGAGAGAGAGAGGGAGGGAGGGAGAGAGAGAGAGAGAGAGAGAGAGAGAGAGAGAGATAAATGAGAGAGAGAGAGAGAGAGAGAGAGAGAGAGAGAGAGAGAGAGAGAGAGAGAGAGAGGGAGGGAGGGAGAGAGGGAGAGAGAGAGAGAGAGAAAGATAAATGAGAGAGAGAGAGAGGAGGAGGGAGGAGAGAGGGGGAGGGATGGATGGATAGATAGATAGATAGATAGAAAGATAAATGAGAGAGAGAGAGAGAGTGATAGATAGAGAGATAAATAAGATAGATGGATAGAGAGATAGAGAGATAAATAGATAGATGTAGATAGATAGATAGATAGATAGATAGATAGAGAGATAAATAGATAGATAGATGGATAGATAGATAGATAGATGATAGATGGATGGATGGATGGATAGATAGATAGATAGATAGATATATTGGTTGATGGAGTTGAATCAAGAAATGACAACACACCACACCTCCCCACCAGATATATATATATATAAAATATTATTTTTATATAAGAACAAAACAAAACCATCTTTCAGTTATACAGTCAGTGTGTCAACTGGGTACATAGATCTTGTGCACATGTTAATATTTGTATACATTTCTTACTAAGTTTACATTCATATCACAGCCTATTCAGCATCCTATATCCAAATGAGCAACCGAACGTACACACAGGCAGTTCTCAACTTACGACAACTCACGAGTGAACGCAAAATTTTCTCTTGGAATGTGAAATAGTGGTCGAATGCGTTCGGCCCCATTTTACGACTTTTCTTGCTGCAGTCATTAAATGAGTCTGCTTCGTTGTTGATGGTGCTGTTTGGGATCCCATGAAACTGAGCCGCTTGCAAACCGTCATAAACACAAAGAGTCCCAAAAGGCACCGGCTTTTGTGGGTTGCAAACCTTTTCCTGAGATGCATTATATATGACCTGCATCTTCCCTCCCACTTCTCCCCACCTGACCCCCCCTCCCCACTGAATTCTTCAATTAGCCGAGCTGCCGTGCGCCTCCTCGGAGGACAGGAACCACAGCTGAGGCCTTTGAGTGGAACTGTCAGCTGGCGAAGGGACCCCCCTCTACCGCTCTTGCCATCTTCTTCACACAAGGAGAGGTTTGTTGGCTGTTATTGCCAAGGTTTATTTTTCCCTAGCCAGCACTGGGGGGAATGAACTGCGTCCTTTGCATCTCAGAATTTGCTCCCTCTTGGTGAGACCGATTTCCAAGCGAGTCCAATTTCCAGATGATTTCCAGGGTCAAAGGCTTGCAAGACGCATCTAGGTTCCAATCACAAGTGCTAACGCTACCTTTGTTCCAAGGTGATACTAGCAGAATCTTGCAACTCTCGAAGTACCTTTTTTTTTTTTTTTCAAGAGGCGACTGGACTTTCTGGGATTTTTTCTTTGAAGAGGTTTCGCTTCTTCTCCAAGAAGCTTCTTCAGGTCTGACTGGATGGAGGGGAAGGGAAGGACTGATATTCCTTGCAGACAGAGCTGGTTATTTGCATCCTTTTGGAGAGTTGTTGAGGCCACTTGGAGGTTTATCTGTTGTCTCAGGGACAACCATGACCTGGAAGGCTGAGAATCTCTACAGCAAGGGTGTCCAACCCTTGCTAACATTAAGCCTGGAGGACTTCAACTCCCAAAATTCCCCAGCCAGCAAAGCTGGCTGGGGAATTCTGGGAGTTGAAGTCCTCCAGACTTAACGTTAGCAAGGTTGGACACCCCTGCTCTACAGATTTCTGGCCATACAATTTGGGATGAAGACCCTTTGAATGATGTGAGGGTAGGAATGTATTTCCAAAGGGGAAAAATTATAGACTACAGGAACCATTTGCACCACTCAGGTGACCCCGAGGACACAGATAAACCTCCAAGTGGCCTCAACGACCCTCCAAAAGGATGCAAAGGACCAGCTGCTTGCAAGGTGTATCAATCCTTCCCTTCCCCACCATCCAGTCAGAGCTGAAGAAGCTTCTGGGATGAGAAGCGAAACGTCTTCGAAAGAAAAAAACCAGAAAGTCCAGTTGCCTCTTGAAAAAAAATGCACCTTTGGGACAACCAGGAGACCTGAAGGACTGGGAATCTCCATGGATATGTTTCAAAGTACATATCTTCCCACACACACACACACACACACACATCTCACCTTTCCAACACAAGAAACTATGAGTGGTGTCCTTTCCGAGACATTTTCCACACCTCCATTGCTTTTGTGGGCTTAGCTGCCTCTTATCTGACTAGCTTCCTCCTCCTCTTCCTCCTGTCTCTTAAACCAGGAGGTCTCCAACCTTGGCAACTTTAAGACTTGTGGACTTCAAATTCCCAGAATTGCTCAGCCAGCAAAGCTATTAGGAATAATAAAAAAAAACCTATACTAGAAAGACAAAATATCTTACATTACATATATTAACAGCAGCAAGAATTTCATATGCTCAGTACTGGAAGAAAAAACTCCATACCACCAGAAGGCTTAATAATAATAAAAAAAATTGGAGACCCCAGCCTTAAATAACATTTCCAGTCATCTTTACATACAGTCCCACTAAGCCCTCTCTGATTTTGGTGTGCCGGTATCTTCTGGAAAAGTCCTGATGCTGCTTGGAGACCTGGATTACGCTATTTGCATATCCAGGTGTTTCTGATTTATTTTTTATTTTTTATTTTATTTATGTGATTTGTCAATCGCTTACAAGATAATAGGTATAAGTATAAACATAGTTATGAATACATGAGATGGGAACATATAAGAAAAATAAAAGAAACAATAGGACAGGGACGGTAGGCACGTTGGTGCGCTTATGCACGCCTCCTACAGACCTCTTAGGAAAGGGGTGAGGTCAGTAGTAGACAGTCTAAGGTTAAAGTTTTTGGGGTTTGGGGAAGAAACCACAGAGTCAGGTAGAGGATTCCAGACATTGACCTCTCTGTTATTGCTGAAGTCGTATTTCCTGCAATCAAGTTTCGTGCGGTTAACCTTGAGTTTGTATCTATTGTTTGCTCTTGTGCTGTTATGATTGAAGCTGAAGTATTCATTGACAGGTAGGACGTTGCAATGTATGATTTTTATACTACGATACTTAGATGGACCGAAGGCGGCACAATCCTAGATTTTCTAGGTCTAGAAGTTCGAGTCTGGTTTCTTTGCTCCTTTCACAACCAGCTTGTCGCCAGCCTCGGTGGCCGCCGTGAATTGGGCTTCTGGCTCCCACCATGGTTATTGTTGTTGCTTCTCACCTTCCCTCCCTCCTCCATTGTGCTGGCGACTGAATTGAACCCCCTCGCGCCCAGGAGCTGCTGCGAGGGCAGCGTGTGGCACGGGCACAAACCTCCCTTGTTCCAGGCACAGCTGCGTCCCAGACAACAAAGGGCGAAGTGTGCCAGGGGGTGACTTGAGCCGTTGCAAGTCACGTTTTGCAAGCCAGCTGAGATGGACACGGAGGCTCCTGGGTCAAGGCTGAGCAGAAGCTCAGTGCTTGGAGGGTGGTGGGGGGGGGCGGCAGTCTGCAACCCCCCCCACCCCCCCATGGCTGGGTGGGAGGGAAGAAGGAACAAAACTCTCAGGGTGAGAGTGTTCTGTTCTACATTTGTTGCTAGGAGAACAAAAAATCTTACTCAGTTTTAATCCCAGGTTGGCTGAGAGACTGTTCCGTATCCACAAAGCTACACCCGAACAAATGAAGTACGTTGTACTGTCAATATCAGGGTTCACAGAAGGACAGAGGTTCCCGCAGGGGGTGTGTTGAAAACAGACAAGCTGGCCGCCACCATCGCACAACCAAAGCTTTGCCTTCTTGAGTGTTTTGGGGTGTGTTTTTCTTGCTCTCAAAATTACAAGTTGCATTTAACACTTGCAGGAAAGTCTAAAGTGTGCAGTCCTGAAATTACTAACAGCACATCAGCAAAGGTAATTTCCATGAGTTTATTTCTGGTTAAATTTGCACTTAGGTGTCGTAGAATCATAAGCCTGGATGGGACCTTGTAGGTCATCTAGTCCAACCCCCCAACCGCCCAAGCAGGAGACCCTATACCATTTCTGATAGATGGCAGTCCAGTCTCTTCTTGAAAGACTCCAGGGATGAAGCTCCCACAACTTCTGAAGGCAACTTCTGTTCCATTGGTGGATTGTTCTCCCTCTCTGAAAATTCCTCCTTATTTCCAGGTTGAATCTCTCCTTGTTCAGTTTCCATCCATTGTTCCTTGACTGGCCTTCAAAGGTGCTTTGGAGAATAGCTTGGCCCCTCTCCTCCTCTCTGGGGCAGCCCCTCAAACATTGGAAGACGGCTATCCTGTCTCCCCTGGTCCTTCTCTTCCCTAGACCAGCCAAGCCCAGTTCCTGCAACTGTTTGTCGTATGTTTTAGCCTCCAGCCCCCTCATCATCCTGGTTGCTCTTCTGTGCACTTTTTCTAGAGTCTCAACATCTTTTTCTATAGTGGGGTGACCAAAACTGGATGCAGTACTCTAGGTGTGGTCTTACTAAGGCTTTGCAGAGTGGTATTAATACTTGTCTTGAGTTTGGTTGAGTTTCCCTGCCTAAGCCTGAGGAATTCTTGTGCTGGTATGCCCTTAAAACAGCTTCTATATTAATAAATTGTAAACGAGAAGGAGTGACAATAGTAGTAGTTAGATATTCACACTAAAGATTAATTGCAAATATGCCACAAAATGATGAGATAAATAAGATAAATGTATGTTGACGATGTAATCATTTTTAATCGTTTACCCTTTTTTCTTCGATGTTTTTCTTTCCTTTTCCAATCTATGTGTTATGTTATTTGTATATCTTAACTGTAAAATTTAATAAAGTTTATTTTTTTTAAAGAAACAGCTTCTATTCATTTTTCCCTTGATATACGCAGGGGCATTTCCTGGAAAGCTGTGGCTTAAACAATGAAAGAAGAAACTTCCTTTAGACCTTTCCCTTCAGCAGCTGGACTATCTTATTGGCAAGCTCTGAAGAAAAATATCGTTGCACAGCCCCTCTTCCCAGCGACTGAATGCGTGTGATCATAACACAAGGTGGCAATGTCTCTCCAGAACTGTTTTAACTTCAATTCCCAGCGTCCCCAGAGCATTAACTATGATGGTGGGGGTTATATTAGAACAGCAGTTCCTCACCCCTCTCTTCGGCTCCAGATTTCTTTCCGATAACACGACCCCCGTTCTCTCAACGCTATTGCCGTTCTCAAGAAGCTCTGGCTTTCGTGTTTTGGGCAAACATCTCAAGAACTTCTCAAGGAGTGATTTGAAAGCGAATGAGGAGAACTTTGTACTTCCCAGATTGACTGTAGAACAAGTGGAGTTCAAGGCTTAGGAACCATTGTTCCTAAGGACCACTTGTTCCTCGAAGGTCCTTCTGTTTATGGACAAGGGTCTTCAGGAACTCTTGAAGGACACACGTCCAAAGAACGCTTTTTGAGTGTTCTGAGAAGAGTTGGCGAGAAACACTCCCTTAAAAGTAAGACGGGCTGCCAGCCAACGGGAGTTGCAATGTGGGCTGGAGAGCTAACCACCCCCGGAGGAGTTTAGCCTCAGGTGCATAGTATAAGTAGACATTCTCCTGCCTTCAATGGTCCAGAAGAATAAGGAACATTCTCCACTGTAAAGCGAAGGACCAGAATGGAAGGGGATTACAAGATGGATGATAGCAACAAGTTGGCCCTAATGTCCGAATCGCCTCCGGTGAGTTTCACTCCTCTTGGGAAAAAAAGGTTTTGTTCTTCCAACTTTAACTTGGAACAATGTACGGGATGAGAGAGAAAACAGAGGCAGCCCACAGTCGATGATAACCGAGGTGGAGAATTTTAATGACTCAAGTCTTCAGCCAATTAATATGGTGGGGGTGTCAACTAAAAAGATTACTCCTTTTGTCCTTTTAGCTGCCAGAAAAAGGAAGGGGGGTGGTGGGGGGTAAGCAGTGCATTCCTTAAATGCCTCGATAATCACCCTGGCAGCCCAAAGTTGTCTGAGCATAAGAACATTACGGGAGAGCATGATTGATGACTCTTGGCTGTGGATGTGTCCCACTGGTCTCTTCCAACTTGGTTATTCTGTAATTCTGTTATGCTGTCTTCCTTCCTTCCTTCCTTCTTTCCTTCCTTCCTTCCTTCCTTCCTTCCTTCCTTCCTCCCTCCCTCCCTCCCTCCCTCCCTCGCTCCTCCCTTCCTCCCTCCCTCCTGCCTTCCTTCCTTCCTCCCTCCCTCCCACCTTCCTTCCTTCCTCCCATCCTCCTTCCTTCCTTCCTTCCTTCCTTCCTTCCTTCCTTCCTTCCTTCCCTCCCTCCCTCCCTCCCTCCTTCCTTCCTTCCTCCCTTCCTTCCTTCCTCCCTCCCTCCCTCCTTCCCTCCCGCCTTCCTTCCTTCCTTCCTTCCTTCCTTCCTTCCTTCCTTCCTTCCCTCCCTCCTTCCTTCCTTCCTTCCTCCGTCCCTCCCTCCTTCCCTCCCGCCTTCCTTCCTTCCTTCCTTCCTCCCTCCTCCCTCCTTCCCTCCCGCCTTCCTTCCTTCCTTCCTTCCTTCCTTCCTTCCTTCCTTCCTTCCTTCCTTCCTCCCGCCTCCTTCCTTCCTTCCCTTCCTTCCTTCCTCCCTCCCTCCCTCCTTCCCTCCCGCCTTCCTTCCTTCCTTCCTCCCTCCCTCCCGCCTTCCTTCCTTCCTTCCTTCCTTCCTTCCTTCCTTCCTTCCTTCCTTCCTCCCTCCCTCCCTCCTTCCCTCCCGCCTTCCTTCCTTCCTTCCTTCCTCCCTCCCTCCCTCCCTCCCGCCTTCCTTCCTTCCTTCCTTCCTTCCTTCCTTCCTCCCTCCCTCCTCCCTCCCTCCCGCCTTCCTTCCTTCCTTCCTTCCTTCCTTCCTTCCTTCCTTCCTTCCTTCCTTCCTTCCTCCCTCCCTCCCTCCCTCCCCCTCCCTCCCGCCTTCCTTTCTTCCTTCCTTCCTTCCTTCCTTCCTTTCTTCTCAATCACTGGAGGTTTTCAGGAAGAGACCGGGCAGCCCCTTGTCTGAAATAGTCTTAGGGCCTCCTGCTTGATCAAGAGGCTGGACTAGCAGACCTCCAAGGTCCCTCCCAGCTTCTCTTCTGATTCTGAGGTGAAACCCAGCCCCGTTGAGTGAGGAAGGCTCATGGCTGTTTTTGGTCCTGCAGGATTACACCGAGTCGCCCAAGCCTCCCGACCTTCCTTGGGGGAAACTCTTCATCATGGCGATGGCGGTCGTGGGGATGGCATTGCTGGCCCTGACTTTCCTGCTGGCCGGGCTTCACATAACGGAGAAACATGCAGAGGCGGTAAGGCCGGCTTGTTGGGGGCTCTTGGGGTGAAACCCTGATTTCCAGAGAAGTTCATAATCATTCATCGTCACTAAAGCCACCCCAAAGAACCAGGACGATGGCCGTGATTGTGCGGTTGACACCCTACCCCTTGTTTACGTGAAGATGTCCTAAAAGCAGAGGTGGGATTCAGCTGGTTCTGACTAGTTTCTGGAGAACCAGTAGTGGAAATTTTGAGTAGTTCGGAGAACCAACCAATCCCACCTCTGACTGGCCCCGCCAACCCCATCTCTTCTCCGCCTCCCGTTGAGTCCCAGCTGATCAGCTGGGTCTTCTTTGGTTGCCTTGCACAGGAGAACAGAGCTGGAAAGCAGGTTAGCCATGCCCACCAAGCCACGCACACAGAACTAGTAGTATACAAAAATTGAATCCCACCGCTGCCTAAAAGGTAAATGTAAAAGTTCCCCTCGCACATCCGTGCCAGTCATTCATGGCTCTAGGGGGCGCTGCTCATCTCCGTTGCAAAGCCGAAGAGCCACCGCTGTGCGAAGACGTCTCCGTGGTCACGTGGCCGGCAGGACTCAACGCTGAAAGCGCACAGAACGCTGTTACCTTCTTCCCACCAAAGTGCTCCCTATTTTTCTACTTGCATTTTTTTTTTTATGTGCTTTCGAACTGTTCGGTTGGAGGAAGCCGGGACAACAAATTGAACACGGACCGGTCTCTCATCCCCTAAAAATTGTCCCCCAGCATAACTTGCCCAACAGTCAGGAATGAAGGGGATTGGCAATTAAAACATCTGGAGAACATCCCATGTTCCACCTGGAGGAAAAACGTATTTAGTATTCAGCAGCCAGCCATTAAAAAGCAATTCATGCTCCTTTGGGTCTCAGAAGTACCACTGGGAAATAACCTTATTTTAACCAATAAAGAGCCTGTAAACTTTTAGTGTTGCCAATGGCTGGGTTCCCATCACGGGTGAAAACCAGACTCAAATGGGCCTGGCCAGCTTGTGTTTTGTTTATGCTGTGGGGAGCCAGCCATGGTCTGAGTAGGTAACGCAAGCCAGGCCGTTGTGTGAATCCATCTCTCGAGTTATTTATGCGGCATTGTTGGCTCAACAGGTGGTTTTCTTAAACCAGGATGAAGTTTCGATGTGATGCATGACACCCAGTCTTCTCTTCATCCTTTCTGGAAGTCCTGATGCCCATTTTTCTTCCCTTTTGCTTTGGCTTCTTGGCGATTCCTAGGTCCTGCAAATGACCATTCAAGGCCTGGACGGCAAAGGGTCCTCCCAGCACCTGACCATGAGCCAGAAGGAGAAACTGGCCATATTTCCCATCCACATGAAGCTCAACTCTTCGGCCACGGTGGTTTATGACCACAGCAATGTAAGAGTTGTCCCGTCTTCTGCCTTCACCTGCCTTGGTCAAAGGTTTGCTTGTGTGCCTGACTGGCACCTGTTCGGAATTGAAGTATTCTCCCCCGCCTTTCGAAGTAAACTTCTAGTTCTTGTTGTGACACAATGGAATCTTCTTTATGGGTCCACTGGAAAGCTCCAACCCAAAGATACGTCCCAGGTTTTTTGGGGGGGAGGGTCTTCCTTATTGCAATTCAGTTAGAGAGGAGAATGGATGAATAATCAATGTCTTTTAATAACCCCATAATCCCTTGGGGAGGTGGGGTGGAGTTTGGGCAATTGAATGGAGCTAGCAGAGTATTTAGTGGCCGGATGCCTATGTTCTATTCTATGTTCTCTTCCATTCCATTCTGTTCTATTCTATTCATTTCTTTTCTTTTCTATAGTCTATTCTATATTTGGTTTGTTCCATTCCATTCTATTCTATTAATTTCTTTTCGTTTCTATAGTCTATTCTATTCCCAGGAACTGCCTAGAGGGGTGATAAAGGGTCTTTATCTGGGGAAAGTTGTCTCAGGAAGGGAGGCTGTGAGTGAGCTCTGTGGTCGGATACAGGGGTGGGATTCTAGCTCGGACCGGTTCTATAGAACCAGTTGTTACAATTCTGTGTAGCTCAGAGAACCGGCAAATCGTGGCACTGGCTGGCCCCTCCCTGCCCCTCCCCGCCTACTCACTCTTTACCTGGCATGCGCGCCATCCAACTTGCCTGCGTTGTGCATTTGCCTAATTTTTGGTAAGTTGCTATTTTTCCTTCCCCCCCCCCACCCAACCATCAGCTGTTCCAACTATCAGCTGTGCTGGGAGATTTAGATTATCTAAAAAGCAGGGAATCGTTGGATTTCTTGCTTTCTAGCTAATCTAAAAGCAGAGCTGAACCTTCCTTAGGGCTGAAGCTTCTATTTTTCAGTCTAGACTCAGGTAGCAGATTGCAGATAGGTAGATCTCTGAGTGAATCTGTGATTCTGCGAGCAACTCAATCTGCCTGCCTGCTTTGCCTGATTTGGGGTCAAAGTTGCTCTTTTTTTAATATAGAAAATCCAATATTTACATAAATATTTACAATATTTACATACAAGCCACACCCTGCCAGTCACGTGACCACCAAGCCACATCCAGTCAGTCATATGGCCACCAAGCCACACCTCCAAATTAGGCCATGACCACAGAACCGGTTGTTAAGAAATTTGAATCCCAGCCCTGGTCAGACACCCAAATACTTGACACTTGTGAAGGTGGCTTCTGCCATCGCAAGCTCATCTCCACACTCTGCCTTTGAACAGCTGGTGATCGGCTACAGATCGTGGCCAGGAAAGTCCTGCTATGTCACCAGAATGAACCCGAAGGACATCCAAAGCCTGGATGCCCTCGCTGAGATCTTCCAGCATGTCCAGGTGAGTAAAAAACGGGGTGGGTGGGGGGAAAGTGAGGGCGTTCATGGTGGGAGGGTGAGAGAGCCATTCAGGGCTTAGGAACAATCGCTAAGTGCATGGTTATAATTTGAGTTGCAGGTCCCAAAATAAGGCCATGGGAGACCCTTTCTCCTGCCCACCAGGAGGGAGAAGCTGCTTGCTCTTGAGTTTCTTTCCTGGTAGAGCAATTCTTCCTTCCCTCCACCCCTTTCCTCTTGCAGGAGCCCCCTCCCCTGCTGCCCCATGAACAGGGAGAGAAGCCAGTGGAAAACCTCTCGGCAGTGCCAGCTCAGCGTTCAACCTTGGGAGTCGCCATCAACCTTCTCTGCGGCAGCCTCCCCGTCTACTGGGCTTAACGGAGTCAGGATGAGAGGCAGAGCGGCGGGCAGGGAAACGATGGACTGCCTAGTGTCTATGGAGAGTCTCCATCCTCCAGTCGCGTTGTCCCAAAAGTGCTTCTGTCAGCGTTCCAGCAAACCTCCACTCCAACCAATAACTCCGAAACAGACACCCTCTCAAAAGTTCTGTTTTGTTTGGATAATAAACTGGCACAAACTGGGGAATCCCGAATCTGAAAGTTCCAGGCTTCCTTGTGATAATCCGTCCCTTGCACCCATCATTGCATCCCATGCCCCAATCATCACCCCCGTCCCTACTTGAGACATTCTCTCACCCAGGTGCAGAGATAACATGACCTTGAATTGGAAAAAGAATGTTGTTATGTCTAACTGCATACACTCCAAAAACATTCCCCGCTCCCACTTTCCCAGGCTCAAGAATATGGCAGTGTGGAAGGGTCTGGGGCTAAGATGGCTTCTAAAGCTGACAGCTTCTTCCACAGGCGAGTGAACTTTCTAGTTTTTCTTTGAAGACGTTTTGCTTCTTATCCAAGAAGCTTCTTCCAGTCTGGCTGGATGGTGGGGAATGGAAGGAGGGGAGGGGTGGGATACAACATTACCTATCTCCAGTCTATAACACAGTCCTTTCAGCAGTTCCAAGAAGGCCCCACATCCCTTTGCACCACTCGGGCGATCCTGAGGACACAGATGAACCTCCAAGTGGCCTCAATGACCCTTTAAAAGGATGCAAATGACCAGCTGTTGCAAGGAATATAAATCCTTCCATTCCCCACCATCCTGTCAGAGCTGAAGAAGCTTCTTGGATGAGAAGCGAAACATCTCCAAAGAAAAACCAGAAAGTCTAGTTGCCTCTTGGGGGAAAAAGCACCTTTGGGATGAACCACCACAAGCAAAATGGCTGCCCGTCACCTCTCGATCATCCAGACTCTGCTTTTTCAACCGGCAACTGGGCCTTCTCGGTTTTGCTCTTTGGAAAAGTTTCACTTCTCATCCAAGGAGCTTCTTCAGTTCCTCAGGATGAAGGACCCATCCCTTCTTGACCTGAACTGCCAGAAGCAACAGAAGGAAAAGGCAGCCTGGCCTTATTCCTCATGCTAACAAACAATGGCTTGTCTATCAAGGCTTGTTCTGACGATATAATTCCCTCTGTGGTTTGCAATTTAGACCCCTGACCTTTGGGATTAAAAAGAGTTAAAAAGGGGGAAATCAAAACGGCAATTTGGAAATAATAATTTGATGTTTTCTTACTTTTTTCACTTTTTTTTCTTATTTGCTATCTTCTTTCATATTCCTTTGGTTTTTCTGTACTTTTGTTGTATCGGAAAAATAACAATAAAATCTTTTTTTTTTAAAAAAAGGTAATAATCTCACCTTGTCTGGGACCTTCTTTGATGTCAGACTATAAACCAGGGAGATGAATGGTTAGAATATATCTTAGCCAGCACTTGGCTCAAGTCTCCGCACACTTTTTGTGCAGACTATGAAGTCCTGGGTGTTGTGTTTTGTTTAGGCGGTTACGCCTCCCTGAGTCTCAATAAATCTCAATAAACCAGGTTGTTGAAAGCAAATCAGGGATGCCAGCTTGTCAAAAAAAGCTGCAGAGGCTCTGGAAGATGGTTTACTACAGGTTTCCTAAAAGACAGAGAGCAGAAAGCCCCAACCAAACACTTGTGTTGCACAAAGAACACACCTCCGGCATTGGAAAACATCCCTTGCAAGACAACAGCTGACGAGAATGGCACTCCTTTTCCTAAAATATTGAAAAGCAGAGCACACTGAAGGAGATGAGCAAATGACCATTCACAGGCCAGCTTTTTTTAAAATAAACTTTATTAAAGTTTTACAGTTTTACAAACACATCATATTTACACTTTTTGCAATACATTGTGACAGGACTTAATGGCCACTTAATGCTCATAACAGGACATGTAGGTATCTATTTATTTAGCCACCAAATCTCTGATGTACAGTTACTACATAAGGGAAATTTAATCCCAGCAACCTAGCATTTGGGGATGCTGCTCAGGTGCCAACTAAAATCGTATGGGTCTGCTACTAATGATATGTGGGAATGACCCAGGGGTGGGATTCCATTTTTTTAACAACCGGTTCTGTGGGCATGGCTTAGTTGGTGGGCGTGGCTTGGTGGTCATGTGACTGGGTGGACATGGCTTGGTGGTCATGTTATTGGCTGGGCGTGGCCAACTCAGTATCACTCACACCGAGGCATGCATCTCCTTGCTCGGCCTTTGAAGACTGTGGGGATGCTGCAACAGTCGTAAGTGGGAAAAATGGTCATAAGTCACTTTTTTCAGTGCCATTGTAACTTTGAATGGTCACTCCACACAAGCAAAGTACCAACAAAGGAGGGGGAAAATAACTCCAGAGAAGTTCCTGAGACAGGAAGTCTAGTCCTGCCAAGAATGTAATCAGGGTTAACAGAGAGGCAGTTTCTGTAAGCAACCCCAGAATGTTTCCTTCCTGCCTTCCTTACAGGATTAGCCCAGTAATTTCTTCTAACAACCGGTTCTCCGAACTGCTTAGAATGTTAACAACCGGTTCTAGCGGATAGGTGCAAACTGGTAGAATCCCACCCCTGGGGCAGACCTTGGGAGAAAGGAGGAAGTGCCACAGATTGGGTAAGGATTAGATAAGAGGGGGCTGAGCCCACAAGGGGAATAGGGGTGTGGTAAACATCTCAGAAGAGACCCTCCCTAGTTTCTTGGACTTTATATACTTTCAGACTAACAAGACTCAGTTACTCTAACCTTGCAATACAGCTAGTATTGGGGAAAATAATATATAGGAAAAATAATAATAAAATAATATAATAATAATAATGTATCGGAAAAATAATAATAAAATCTTTTTTTTTAAAAAAGGGTAATAATCTCACCGTGTCTGTAATAATCTCACCTTCTCTATTCTATTCTATTCTATTCTATTCTATTCTATTCTATTCTACTCTACATTCTATTCTATTCTATTCTATTCTATTCTGTACTCTACTCTATTCTATTCTATTCTATTTTTATTCTATTCTACATTCTATTCTATTCTATTCTATTCTACATTCTATTCTATTCTATTCTATTCTATTCTATTTTTATTCTATTCTATTCTACTCTATTCTATTCTATTCTAAAAGGAATGTGAGTCAAGAGGAGAAGGGAGATAAATAAGGGAGAACGGAACTGTCCTTCACTGGGATCTTGGATTCTTGTCAACACAGCAGGCCCTGCCTTCTGGTTATGTAGTCCAATGCTCCAGGAGCAGGTTGGAAGGTGCGTCAAACCCAAGACCTCACCGCAGCTGCTTCCTCCTGTCCATCCTATTTTGAACACCAGCTTCATCAGTCAGGAAGACAACTTTTAAGCCCCGCTCCCCACCAACTCCTGTGACACTTCTTCAGCCTCAATCACAATAACACACAAGCAAACAACCAATAGAAACTCGAGGTAAACTCCTCCAAACTCGATGGCAGAAAACACAACTTCAGCCACAGAGTGGTCAACGCCTGGAACGCCTTACCCAACTCCGTGGTTACAGCCTCAACTCCTCATAGCTTCCACCTCAAACTGTCTACTGTGGACCTAAGAGGTCTTCAGAGGGGCCATGCATAAGCGCACCAGCATACCTACCGTCCCTGTCTTACTGTCCCCGTTTACCTGCATTTACTCCCTTCGTTCTTGTTTATGTTTATACTTACACTTGTTATCTTGTACATGTTTGACAAACAAACAAACAAATAAATAAAATGTTAAATAGGGGGCCCTTCTCAAGGTAACCTTCCTTGGCCAGAATGAAGAATAGTCATAGCACAGCTGGAGTTGGGGTGTCATCCTGCAAAAAAACTCAACATGATAGCTACTACTGTGTGATCAATATACTACATACATAAGAAGGGCAATGCTTCAATTGTTCCGTGGTGAGTGCCACCATGACCCCCCCAAAATCCTTCCCTACTTACTCCTTCAAGAAGTAGGAACATTCAGCCTAAGGACGTTCTGGGTTCTTTCTGAACATATTTATGACTCCATCTCTTTTCTGGCACACGCTTGGCACAATGAGCAAAGCGATTGACCAACTTCCATTTGTCTTCTTTGTAAAGCCATTAGGCAGGACAAGGGAGCTTTGCCCAGCTTTTATTTCATAACAATCTTCTCTTGGAAAAGGGTCTCCTTGAAGACTAATTCAACTCAAGTTTTTTACGAGTCATCCAAAGCAAAGAAAAGATTTCTGGCCAGAAAATTATGAACCAATAGTCAACTCCTCACAATGCATCGAGTATTCAGCGTTGGGGAAGGAAGTACTTCAACTCAAACCCTCGTGATTGAAGTGTAGGGTGGAAAGGACACTTTCAGCTCCTGGCTCTCCACGGCAAGACCAGGCCCATCTTGGGCAACTTCAAGGAGAGTTTTAAGGACACCGAGAGAAGGTTTGAAGGAGAAAAGGACTCCAAATAGTTGAGTTATCAAAAACATGTTGCAAGGCAAAAAAAATTTTAAAAAAACACACACAAGGTGGAACTTTGGTGACAGCAAAAAGACCACTTGGGGATTTTTACATTTGACTGAGGCTGCTGAATTATTCAAGATGTATGCGAGAATTCAGTATCGGGGAACGCTGGGGTTGTTGGTGTTAAAATGCCAAGATGGTAGCCTTCCAGGGAAAATCCTGGAAAAGGTGTATCAAGCGGAGGATTTGTGAGCACCTAGAAACAAACAAGGGGATTACTAGAAGCCAGGCTGGGTTTGTTAAAAACAGATCATGCCAGGCAAACTTTATTGCCTTTTTTGGACAAAGGAACTAAATTAGCGGATCAGAAAAATACCATGGACCTAATATACTTATACATAGTATACTAGTATAGGGCATAGTATATAGGCTCTAGAAAAAGTGCAGAGAACAATAAACATGGTTACTGGAGGCTGACATGGGTATGTCTAGTCTTTTTTTAAAAAGAGAAGGGCTAACGGTGTCATGATAGCAGTCTTCCGGTATCTGAAGAGCTGTCACAGAGAAGAGGGAGTCAACTTATGCTCCAAAGCAGGACAAAAAGTGACAGATGGAATCAACCTAGAAGTTTAGGAGAAAAGAAGTGAGAACAATCGACGAGTGGAATTGCTTGCCTCCAAAACTTCTGGGTGCAGGGGGTTGGACTAGAGCAGTGGTCACCAACCAGTGGGCCGAGGACCACTGGGGGTCCATGATAAAATGTTGGTGGTTCGCAGAGAAATGTGTCCCCCCCAAAGCAATTAATCCAGGCTGCGCGGGAACACAAGGCTGAGGCGCCCACATGGCCTGCGGGAACACAAGGCTTGCGTCGCTTGCACTGCGAACAACACGAGGTAGTGAGGGGAGGGTGGAAAGGGTGGAAAGGGGGAACTTGCCCCATTCACCCCACGTGCCTGGCCTGGCCACCGGGCTGCTTCTTTCTTCTTCTGCTTTTGGCTGCACGCAAGGAAAGCAGCCAAAGTCTTTCTTTCTCTCCCCCAAACTCCGCCAGAAATCAGTCTTTGGGACCCTGCAAGGCCTCCTGCTCCAAGAGGCTGCACCGGCAAAGACTCATTTCTGGCGGAGTTTGGGGGAGAGAAAGAAAGACTTCTGCAGCTTCTGCTGCTTTCCTTGCATCAAGCCAAAAGTCTCTCCCTTTCTCTCTCTCTTTCCCTCTGAGAACGGAGCTGGAGACAATATCCTGCGATCCCAAATAAAGAACGATCAATCGGTAGGAAAACGGGGTGGGGATTTTCCTGCAGACTTTTTTGGGGGGATTTTCCCAGGGTCTCTGGTCCGTGGGATTTAAAATGATGAGTTTCCCTGAGGTCCCAAAAGTTGGCAGCCCCTGGACTAGATGACCTCCAAGCACCCTTCCAACCCTATTAATTCTGCTATCCGCTTGCTTCAAACCTGCCCACCATGCAGACCCCACTATAACCCATCCCCCAAATAATATTGTCTGCCCCAAAACCAAGCGAGCTGAGGAGATGGGAGAGAGAGGCCATTCCTTACCACGAGGGTGTACACTTACCCTAAGGATGGGGCCACCCCTCACAAGGCTCTCATTTGGTTCCCAAGGCCTGATGTTTGCCACTTTTCGGGCTACCCAAGGGCCATCCAGCTGGGGACAAGTGTCCACTCAACTCCATGAAGAGTCTTTTGAAAGACGCCATGTGTGTTTCACAAGAAGTTGGCCCTGTCTCAGAGACTTGGCTGAGAAGGACGGAACAGCGGAGAATCCGGGTCTCAAGTCCAACCAATGAAGAGAAGGTCTGTCTCGTAGCCAGAGAAATGGAGTGGGGGGGGAGAACCACTCCCCTCTCTTTTAGAGTAGTATTCCTGTGTGTGTGTGTGTGTGTATATATATAAAACTTCAACTCTTCCCACTTCAGTAACTGGCGAGGGGGAGACCTCATGTTGAGGCGAGAGCCCAGGGATGGAGATGGCGGAGAAGATAGAAATTGTCACCAAGGAGGCCTTACTCAAAGCACCATCAGCTGTGAGTCCCTTTGCTACATATCTACGCTTCCTTCCCCTTTGGGCTTTCTTTTTTTTCCAAATCGCAGAGGCTTAGATTTAAATTTAAATAAGTGCCTGGATTATCTGAACCCCTGGGATCTAAAACAGGTTTTGTTGGCATGAAGAGAGACGCCACTCTCTACTTTTGAAAAGCCCCATTAAAAACTTGCCTGTCTCCAGATGCTGGAAATATTATTCAGGATTTCTTGATGAGGGCTCACTGCTACGATTCCGACGCCCGAGGTTAGAATTAACCCCGAATTCTTTGAGTTACACCTTGGAAATAGATACCGGAGCTTTAGAAATCTTCAGACCAAGCAAATATGGGGATGAGCTGCAGTGGTTTTTAGAATGGAATGGAATGGAATATAGAGTAGAGTAGAGTAGAGTAGAGTAGAGTAGAGTAGAGTAGAGTAGAGTAGAGTAGAATAGAATAGAATAGAATAGAATAGAATAGAATAGAATAGAATAGAATAGAATGGAATGGAATGGAATGGAATAGAATAGAATAGAAATAGAGTGGAGTGGAGTGGAGAGGAATGGAATAGAATAGAATAGAATAGAATAGAATAGAATAGAATAGAATAGAATGGAATGGAATGGAATGGAATGGAATGGAATGGAATGGAATGGAATGGAATGGAATGGAATGGAATGGAATGGAATGGAATGGAATAGAATAGAATAGAATAGAATTCTTTTATTGGCCCAGTGTGATTGGACACACAAGGAATTTGCCTTGGTGTAAATACTCTCAGTGGACCTAAAAGAAAAGATAAAAGGTTGTGAAGGATGTTGCCTCTTTTATCTCAGTTTCAAGTAGGTGCTTTAGAGAGGCGGCATTTCCCCGTCTGTTACCTGCTTTTCCAACTTGCTGAGTGAGCCCTCGGTACCGCCAAGCAGGGGTCTCCAACCTTGGCCACTGTAAGGCTCACAAAATATTCTATGGTCTTTTAGAGTTGCCAATAGAAAGGGAGGGGGGGAAAGGGGTTTGGAAGAGCAGTGTGGCAGCTTGGAAATCGAAAGTACATTCCATAAATAGTTTTTCAAAGATATAACTAGGTGACTGAAGTTTCTGCTGAGCACAAGTCTAACTGGAGAGCATGACTGATGACTCTGGGCTGTGGAGGTGTCCCATTGGAGAATATGAATTAGGATACCCCCAAGGGGGTGGGAGGGAAACCAGGGTCAAGGGTGACCATGATTGATGTGTTTTGGAAGTTTGGCTCGAGACTTATGATTTTATTGGGGCAACTGCCAGAATCCTGACTTTGCTGGCTAAGGAACTCTGGGAATTGAAGTCCACAAGTCTTAAAATGGCCAAGGTAGGAGACCCCTGGTCCACAGCTGTCTCAGGACATTCCTGAGGGCAGCGTGTTCCTGTTTAAGGACCACCCAGAAGCAGAGCCACAGAAATCGTCTTCCCCTGCAGGCCTCCCAGGGTCTCCTGGGCACCCGCTCTGGGTCTCAACAATGGAGCAGCGTCCACTGAGAGGTTCTCAGCACTGGCCCTCTCGGGTGGTTTGGATGGTCTCCATGCTGACCCTATTGAAATGAGCTCTTAATGCCAAGACTTGGGCTAGAGTTTGGCGGGGGGGACCCACAGTGAAACACCTGGTTTGATATTTCCGTGTTTTTTTCAATCTTTTCCCTCCCATGGATCTCCCATAATATCTGTCTCTCTGTCTCTTCCTTCCTTCCTTCCCTCCCTCCGTTCCTTTCCTTTCCTTTCCTTCCTTCCTTCCTTCCTTCCTTCCTTCCTTCCTTCCTTCCTTCCTTCCTTCCTTCCTTCCTTCCTTCCTTCCCTCCCTCCCTTCCTTTCCTTTTCTTCCTTCCTTCCCTCCTTCCCTCCCTCCCTCCCTCTTTTCCTTTCCTTTCCTTTTCTCTCTCCTTTCCCTTCCCTTCCCTTCCTTTCCCTTCCCTTCCTTCCTTCCTTCCTTCCTTCCTTCCTTCCTTCCTTCCTTCCTTCCTTCCTTCCTTCCTTCCTTCCTTCCTTCCTTCCTTCCTTCTCTGTCTCTCTCTCTCCTCTTTTATCTATCTCCATAGGCCTACCATGCCCTGGATCCAGAGTTGGGGGGCTGCTGTGATCTCTGCCCTTGCTGTGGCTTCTGTCCGGGCTGCGGCTCCTGTCCAGGATGCGGCTCCTGTCCAGGATGCGGCTCCTGTCCAGGATGCGGCTCCTGCCCAGGTTGCGGCTCCTGTCCAGGATGCGGCTCCTGTCCGGGATGCGGCTCCTGCCCGGGATGTGGCTCCTGTCCAGGTTGCTGCTGCCCCTGCTGTGGTTGTGACTCCTGCCCCAGCTGTGACTCCTGCCCCAACTGCTGCTGCTGCTGCCCCGATGGCTGCTGCCCCCCGAACTGCGACTGCTGCTGCCAGCTGTGCTGCTGCCTCCCACGCCTGCTGTGCCAGCTGCCCAAAATGATCGGCTGCCCCGTAAACATCAAGAGGTTCCTGATCGTCCTGGTGATTGTAGGTCTTGTGGTGCTGGTTGTCGTGGGGGCTCTGCTGATGGGGCTCTACATCACCCAGGCGCATACAGAGGCTGTAAGTAGGGGAGCGCTGGACCCCAGGGGACCTGGGCTGGGGAGGGGCTTTCCTTCCCTGGGGCTGGGCTAGCTGTGTTCTGGGGCTGCCTTGCACCAGCTCAAGAGAGCGGGTGGCTACATTTTCAGGGATCTTGTGAGCTGTTTAAAAGCAAAGCTGATCGAGGTACCTTCTTCCATATGTGGTGGCAATGCCCGGAAGGCCAAAAATATTGGACCAAAATACGGAGTTGGTTACAAGAAATAATGGAAGACCAGACAGAGTTCAAACCTGAACTGTTCCTTTTAGGAATAATAAAGGGGAAATATAGTAAATAAAGATTAAATACGTGATACTACACATAACGACAGCAGCGAGGATTGCATTCGCACAATGTTGGAAGCGAGATAGAATGCCCCCGGAGGGATTAGTAATTCAAAAGATTTTAGATTGTGCTGAAATGGATGAACTCACACTAGAGCTAAATTATAAGGAAAGGTCAAAGTATTATGCGGTTTGGGACAATTGGTACAAATGGCTGAATAGTAGAAATAAGAATAATAGAGACAAGAAAATCATAGATAAATGTATATGAATGTATGGAGATTTGTATGTGTAATAATGATGTCACAGTATCGTTAAAGATGAGAATAAGGTTTGTAAAACATGAAAAAACACAATAAAAATGAATAAAAATAAAAGCAAAGCTGTGCCAAATCCAACTCTCTACAGCAAGCGGTGCAGAGACAACAGCACAGCTGGTTCTTCAGCATTTACCAACACACCCTTAGATTCTCCCATTATCACAGTTCAGGTACATGTACAAATTGCTCTCCATCTGGTTTGTTCCTTAAAAAAAACCCTGAAATAATATCACAACCACAACAATTAACAATAGCAGCCCCCTCTAACTTTCCAATCTTCCCAGACAATAAGCTACCCATTAGAAACATTGCCTGTTGTGGCCTGTCGGCCGCCGGCCCCTCCAACGTCCAAATCAGAGGAGGAGGAGGAGGTGGTGTGGGAGTCAGGGTCAGCATCAGAGCAACCTGAGAGCTCCAAGGGGAAAGAGGGAATGGAGCTGGCAGAGAGAGAGAGAGAGAGAGAGAGAGAGAGAGAGAGAGAGAGAAAGAGATGAAGCCTGAGCTGTCCATCAGCCCTCAGATGGAGAGTCAACAGGTCTGGAGGTGGCTGATGAGGAAGAGGAGGAACAGCTGGGTCCAGTGCCTGACACACAGATGTGCAGAAGGCAGAGGAGAGGAGAGCAGTGGAAATCTATGGGCCGGTCCTTGGGACGGAAGAGCCACTGCTGCTAACAAAGCTCCCCCTAGCTCTGGGGATAAAAGGCAGGGGGCAGAGTTGAATAGATGTGGCAGACAACTATTCATCTGCCTTCTGGATGAACTTGCTAACTTTCTGAAAGAGAGAAAAATTTTGCCAGGGCTGCCAGCTCTCCTAATAAGGGAATCGTTGATTTAACTACCGAGGGTTTGTCGTGTTCAGGGAGCTGGGTCAAAACACCGCCAAGAGGAAATCAGGCACCACCAGGGTTGGCTCCTCTCTCCTGTCAGGTCTCGAATCACCTCCCACCTGATTTAACGCTCTAGTAATTGTTGGTGCAAGCAAGCCGAAAGGTATCTCTTTCTACTCCGCGCAGCTTCTGCACATGACCGTTGGCGAGTTGGATGGAAGAGAATCCCAGCTGAAGTTCTCCATGGATAAGGAAGAAGTAGCCACTTACTATGTAGATGACGGGATCCACAACCCAGCCACAATCATTTATGATTTTGCCAAGGTGAGTGGCAGCTGGGGAAGAAAGACAGAAACCCAGGTATTACCTGGATGGAGGAACAGTCAACCCAACGGAGGAATGTTAGGACCTTTTAATAGCAAACCCACTGCAGCTCTCACAAAGACCAGCACTGCAGTATTAGATGCTAAAAAGATGCACATAAACCATGTTTTACCAAGGGCAACGTAACGTTCGGGCAAATTTGATGGTGAACGTTTACAATCAGCGTATGTGCTACGGAAATGTACTGCAAGGACTAAACTGAGAGTAAATGAATCTCAATGCCTTGTTCACAGCTGCTGATTGGCTACAAGCCTGAACATCAAGAAGCCTGTTACCTTGCCAGGATGGATAAGGAAAACATCCAAGGACTAGACACCCTCCTCAAGGAATTCCAGGTAAGGATGGAACCTTGACAGGTAAAGATGGGACCCACAGGTGAAGCAAAGGCTCCGCGATAACACAGCAACCATCAGCAGTAATGGAGAGGAACTCAGTTAGTTTGCAGTGTGGAAAAAGGTAATGATTGTCCCACAGAATCCTGACCAGGGAGCTGTGGGAGGGTCCTACCTGCTTAGCTTTTCTCCTTTTCAACAAAAGGAAAGGGTGGGTCCAGCTATGTTGTCATCTCTTGTAGGCCAAGTTGTCGGTCGCGCATCTCATGCCAAAGGGGAAAGAGAAAGAGCAAGAAGAAGAATTCCTCACATCCCAGGTGGATCGTTCGAACCTGGGAACCACCATTAACATCCTGTGCAAACACATCCCCATCTTCTACACTTAGGTGAGTAGCAGACAAGGGCGTTGGACCCAGGTATAATTAAAATCTCAGAAGATCCAAGGTCGACCAGGAACACTTGTCTGTAGCTACAGGCTTACACACACACACACAAGTACTTATCCTGCTGCTTTTCAGGTATGCTGGACAGGAATTCCCGTAGTTCAGAGCAGTGATGGGATTCCAATAATTTAACAACCGGTTCTCCGCTCTAATGATTTCTTCGACAACCAGCTCACCAAACTCCTCAGAAGGTTAACAACCGGTTCTTGTGAACCGGTACGAACCGGCTGAATCCCACCACTGGTTCAGAGGCACTCAAATTATATCGCTACTTGCTGAACTTTATCCAACACATCTAGCAGATGCCAGCCCTAATTCCTGGGTCCACAATGGAGTTAGAATAGAATACAGAGTTGGAAGGGACCTTAGAGGTCTTCTAGTCCAACCCCCTGCCTAAGCAGGAAGCCCTACATCACTTCAGACAAATGGCTATCCAACATCTTCTTAAAAGCTTCTCAGTGTTGGAGCATCCACAACTTCTGGAGGCAAGTTTTTCCACTGATTAATTGTTCTAATTGTAAGGAAGTTTCTCCTTAGTTCTAGGTCGCTTCCCTCCTTGATTAGTTTCCACCCGTTGCTTCTTCTCCTGCCTTCTGGTGCTTTGGAGGATAGCTTGACTCCCTCTTCTTTGGGGCAGGCCCTCAAATATCGGAAGACTGCTATCATGTCTCCCCTAGTCCTTCTTTTCATTAGACTAGACAGCTGGCTGAGGAATTCTGGGAGTTGAAGTCCAGAAGTCTTAAAGTTACCAAGTTTGGGGACCCCCGGTCTAGATGATTCCTGGCTACCACCTATGGTAATGTTTTCTTCCTTTTCCTCCTCTTCTCCTTCCAGGTAGAAACCTGGATTGATGGTCATCCATGGTGAGCGTGGCAGGAGGAAGCTAGTGGACATCACAGCGTCAGCCTACAAATGAAGCCTACAAATGTTGAAATTCTTTCCTCAGAAACTATACTGCGGTGACGCCTGCTCTCCCTACTTTTATTACGACTCTGTTCCCGACCCCCTTGGAGATAATGGGTGACAAAACCTAACAGATTATATGTAGCTTGTGCCTCTGACTTGGAATACTAAATAATTACTAATCAAAATATGTAACGCCTTATGCAACTTAGTACAAAATTCTAATAAAACAATTTGACACAAAATGAGTCTCTGTATTTCTAAACACACACACACACAAACACATGAGTCGTGGCGGCGCAGTGGTTAGAATGCAGCACTGCAGGCTTCTTCTGCTGACTGCCGGCTGACTGCAATTTGACAGTTCGATTCCCACCAGGCTCAAGGTTGATTCCGTCTTCCATCCTTCCCAGGCCAGTAAAATGTGGTCTCAGGTTGTTTGGGAGCAAGAGGCTGACTCTGTAAACTGCTTAGAGAGGGCAGCAAAGCACTGTGAAGCGATATATAAGTCTAAGTGCTATTGCTAATGCTACACACACACACACACACTTTAAATAAGTAAATAAAGTTTAATAACAGTCTCCCTCAAGCTTTCCTTACTCCACCAAAAGTGTGGCATTGAAATGAGGACAATCTTATGGAAGTATGGAAGTCAAAAGGTAATATCGGTTCAGATCTGTGGTTAGCTCAAAGTGTCTTCTAATCCCCATTTGTGGTTAACCATGTTACCCAAGTCCAAAATGGCCGAAAACTAGGACTTTATCTTATGGATATATATGCGGTTCTGGAACCACCTAAGGAACTTTTGGTTAAGGAAACAGATAATTCCTCTGAACTCACTGTGAAAATCGTTTCCACAATAGTCCATAGTTGGCTACAAAAACATCAACCTGTCCTTGAATGTGCATTTGTGGGCTTCTACCTCGTTCTGCCTTTAGAGGGCAGCCTTGTACAGATCATTTGCCCGCGAACTCTCTTGGATTTCTGTACTCCCCACAAAAGTTGAAACTCTTACAACACAGATACTATATAGTAGTTTGTCAATGTACTCCTTGCATTCAGAACATGCTTTTTACATAAGGATTGCTTTAAATTCACTGTTGTGAATTTAACACACTGTTGTGTGTGTGTCCATTGAGGGATTTTGTCCTCCACCTCTAGGAATAAAAGCTTAGATAACATGCGCCAATTAAAGGCTGAATTTGGATTGGCCATGGCAGTGGTGAGATTCAAATTATTTTACTACCAGTTCTGTGGCCATGGCTTGGTGGACGTGGTGTGGCTTTTTTGGTGTAGCTTTGTGGGCGTTGCAGGGGAAGGTTACTGCAAAATCCCGTTCCCTCCACACTGCACACACCTGCTTTCCAGCTCCGTTCTCCTGTGCAGGGCAACCAAAGAAGACCCAGCTGATCAGCTGGGACTCAGTGAGAGGTAGAGAAGAGGTTGAGGTTAGCGGGGCCAGTCAGAGGTGGGATTGGCCGGTTCTCCCAACTACTCAACATTTCCGCTACCGGTTCTCCAGAACTGGTCAGAACCTGCTGAATACCACTCCTGGGCCAGGGAAGAGGACCGTTTATATATACAGGAAACATGTTTTTCCACAATAACTGCAGAACCAGAGCAAACAGAACTTTTTATTATTGTGAGGTTGTTTTTTTTTCACACCAAGCTATTTATGCCTTTCAAAATAGCTAAACAAAATATACTGCCAGATACAAATATTGGCTAATATTTTCCTTTCCACCTAACATTTTGCAGGCCACCTGTACAAAAAAAACTGGTTGAGGTCGAAATCAGAGAATAGTTTAAAAATCCATTCTATTAATATTACTACTATATCACAAGTACTATACTATACAAATACTACTGTATATCACCGAACCGTTGTTACACCGATTGAATCACACCGCTGCCCGCAAAGCTGCTGTTTGTAGTGAGACGGGATCTTACATTCAACTTTACACTTGAGGCAAGAAAAATAAATATTTATTGGTCACCCACTCGGGCTTGAACTGCACTCAGTTATATTCGGGGTGCTTTCAACCCGTCGGCCTTTCCACTCCAGCACCCCGTGTCAACACTCGAAAAGGCACAAGGAAGCGAACTCTTCACCACTGCAAAAAAAACCAAAAATGGCAAGATACGCAACTCTTGGCCAAGCCGGGAGGCCCCCACAGCCCATTCTTAGCTCTGGAAGAGGGATGTGGTGAGGCCACACACTAGCAGGGAGAAGGCCGGGAGGCTGGGCCCCTTCAAGGCCCGGCTGTGGACTTGGCCTTTCACCATCACCGCCGAGGAATTGAGGCCCTTCTCTCTGCCCCCCCAAGGGGAGCCGTGCCCTCTGTGGCCAGAGTGGGACTTGCCGAGAGAATTCAAGCTGTATCCCATCGCTGCACCCACTGCGGCCAGCCCGGCTATTTTCGCCCCGTGGCCACCTCCGCTTTGACTCTGTTTGCTGCTGCTCTTTGGCGTTGAGTTCGCATCTCCTTTGCTCGCGCCTCCTCTTCTACCTGCCCTGCGGGAAGAAGCAGCGCCGCTGAAAAGGACGAGTAGCAGCAACACGATGCAGTAGCAGGTAATCCAGCCGTACCTCATGGTGGTGCTTCTCCTGGAACAGAAAGACCGAGAGATCAGGGCTCTCTGCCCGGTTGCTGGGTGGGCGTGGCCATGGTGGGTGTGGCCTAGTCAGTCTCCTGCACCGTGGTGGGGAGGGGGGCGTTTTTGCCCTCCCCGGGCTCCCGAGGCTCTCTGGAAGCCGCAAACAGGCCCATTTCCGGCATTCCTGAACTTCCGGGAGGCCCGTTTGTTTGCCCGCCATGCGCGCCTTGCACTTCCTGGCATCCAAAACGGGCGTGGGGACTCCTAGGAGGGGCAGGGAGGGGTGGCATTTGGGGGGTTCTCCAAAACGCGCAGAATCTTAGCTAGGGGACTCTCCCGAACCCCTGCGAACCGCCAGCAGCACCCCTGCAAGGGATTGACGTGGCTTCTCGGCTGGCACTGGGGTGGCGGAACCGCCTGGAAGCTTCTGGAAATTCTGTGCTCTTTGACTCTTCTGGACCTCTGAATTCTGCACTCTGAATGTCCTTTGGGCACCTGCAGGAGTTTACCTCTTTTGCATCAATAGTGCCCTCTCGGGAACTGTGGGCTAAAAATGGGGTCTGTGGTCTAATCTGGGGGTCCCCGACCTGTGGGCCGCAGCCTATTCGCCACCGGACTGCGGGAGTGACGGGCCGTTGTATGTGCACACAGGTGTGAACTCAGCCCCACTCACATGAGCAAAGGAACTTGGTGTTGGCAAAGGGACAAGAAAAGATATTTGCAACAGTGATGGGATCCAAAAGATTTTACTACCGGTTCTGTGGGCGTGGCTTGGTGGGCGTGGCAGGGGAAGGATACTGCAAAACCTCCATTCCCCCGCCATCCTACCGACCTGCTTTCCAGCTCCGTTCTCCCATGCAGGGCAACCAAAGGAGACCCAGCCAATCAGCTGGGATTCAATGGGAGGCGGAGCATAGAGGAGGGCGTGGCCAGTCAGACATCCTATTGGCCAGTTCTCCAAACTACTCCACATTTCTGCTACCAGTTCTCCAGAACTGGTCAGAACCTGCTGGATATCCACCTCTGGTTTGCAGTCAGCGGGCAACCCTGGCAGACAGAGGAACTGGGGAAGCGGCAGGGATGAGGAGGGCAGTAAACTAGGAAGCGCCACAAGGGTCTGAAGCTGATAATCTTTCTGCCAAAGGGCCAAATTGTTAGGTAAGAAACCTACAAACGAGACCGCACCATCTAGAAGTCTATTTTTACTTCACTGATTATAACATGGGAAATCTGCGCTGGCAAAGGTAGTTGATATATATATATCGCCATAGTAGTGGAGGTTCCATTTTTATTTGTTATTTTATCTCGGTTATGCAATTATTTTATCTCACCTCTTTGATTTCACTTGAGAGCTGTAATTTTGTCAAACGTTGCTGCTCGTTGGCCAAATAAAGCACCAATTTTGATTCCGAAAGCAAACAGGCCGCCAGTTGGCTAATCCAGAACTGCCCAGCTGGGCTTTTTCCCCGAAGGAAAGGTCTTGCTCAGCACAAATTCAGGACTCGGGACACTGCAGAGCCGAAACTTCTGGGAACTGGGAACACAAAAGGGATGGAGAACGGTGTGCACTCATCCATCCCTACACACAGACACACACACACACACACACACCTCAGCACGTCCCCTGGTGTCCCTCACATGACTGCTTTGTGCCTCGTCCGAGTGCCAGGAGCAAAGGCCGTTTGCAGCAGCTGCTATCGAGAGCCAGGAAAAAGGTGAGTTTGGGATGCAAATTCTTGCTGCAGGGCCCACAGCAAAATTACAAGAAGCCTGGAGCCAAAATGTTGAGTGTCCTTCTAATTGAGGGAGAGGAAGGAGAACTGTTCTTCTCGCCTCGTTTTTTTCCATCTCGATTAAAATCATTAAATCATTAAAATCTCGATTAAAATCAGCGGAAATAAAATAGATGGAATCCTTATTCCAAGCAGCACCTGAACGCTTAGAACGGAGGCCCCCAACCGTGGCAACTTTAAGACTTGTGGACTTCAAAAGGTGTAAGGAATTCCAATATATTATATTCCATATAATAAGTGCAGCAAGAATAGCCTTTGTCCAGAATTGGAAAAGTGACAGCTTTCCCTCCGATATTATGACAATAAAAAAAGGTTTTAGAATGTGCAGAAACGGATGGGCTTTCAATGGAAACGAAGGAGGAAGAAGAGAGGGTACCGTGGAAATTTCGAATTTATGGTATAATTGGTTGCAAGGTAGACACAAAATGAGAGACGAATGAAAGGTGAAATAATATGAGATGAAATAATATGGCATGAATAAGCATAAGTATGTATAATTATGCATAGATATGTAAATAATTACGTAAATGTATGCAAATATGATATAAATCGAATGTAAAATAATTGTAATAATATTGAGTAATATTCTATATACTTAAGAATATGTCAAAGTGAGTGAATGCTACTAGAAATGCGCTGCAATGAATCTAAATATGTTTTTCATTGTTTTTCATTGTAGAGTTTGTTTAATAAAGATTATTTTAAACAAACAAACAAAAAAGACTGGTGGACTTCAACTTCCAGAATTCTCCAGCCAGCTATGCTGGAGTTGAAGTCCACAAGTCTCGAGCGTTGCCAAGTTTGGAGACTTCGGATCAAGAGCTTACACCGGCCCAGCGTCTGGTTTTTTTCAACATAGACCATCCTGTCCTTGGATATGGGTGGGCTGGACATGAACGTTTGAACCACTAGAGGTCATATTTATTTGACATACACTCAATAAATAAAAATAAATAAATTGAGGAATTCTGAGAGTTGAAGTCCACAAGTCTTAAGAGTTGCCAAGTTTGGGCACCCAGTCTGGCTTAGAAGGTGACAGAGAAAGAGTAACCTTCAAGGGGCACCTCCTGAGCCCTGGGGTGACCCAGAAGTTTGGGCCAGTTTTTAGGCACAAAAGGAGAGCTAAAGGATGAGTGGTCCTGAACACCAGTGGGCGGGCTCCAGAGAGTGCCCTGTCCAATAGGAGCAGGCTGTCCCTCCACTGACACTTCCATGGGGAGCTGGTTTGCAGCAGACAAGAAAAAGAGGCCAGGCGGAGTCTTTGTGATGGGCCAGGGACGAACAAGAAGGGTTAATTTGGTCTGTTAAAGCAGCTTTATGGATTCTCTCCTGTTTTTCCTGGCGAGTTTCTCTTTAACCCCCCAAGAGATTTTGTTTCTGGACACAGCATATCCTGCAAAGAGAAAAATCTGGAGGAAGTCTACTTGTGAAAGAAGTTTCACAGGACCAGTTGCCAATATATGGTGCATGAAGAAAACTGAAGCAATATTATGCATCTCACAGGAGTGAGAAGTGGAGAGAAAGTGGAGCCAATTTTCTGAGAACTGGGCTCATCTTAAAGCAGAAAAGGATGCAGGAGTTAAGTGCAAAGATTATGGAATGAGGGTGAAAAAAAATATTATAAGGACACTGCAAAGAAAGCTAGAAAACACACACCAGCTCAACTGCCCATCACTTACTCACTTACTGTCTGCCTGGATTAACCATCTGTGGATGTGGAACCTCAGGAAAGGGAAATGGTTCGTCTCTGGAGGTTATGGAAGACCATGCAGTCTAAGAACATGTTGGGACATCCGTGCAAAATCCAAGCTTCACCATCGGACTGTTTGCTAAAGAAGGCTGAGCTCCTTTGAATAGCCGGCCTGGGTAGCTGCAATTTCAATAGAGGTCACAGGACTTTGCAACACAGCCCACAATTCAGTGGAGGTGGACCCTTTGTGGGGGGTGGGGGAACTATCAGCCCTTTGTGGCTTGCATAAAAAGTGGGAACTGCAATCACTATAAGCTATTAGGCTTTGCTTTCATTCATTTCTTTCAGATAAATGATTTGGAGACGGGATTCAGTGAACAACAGCTCTGATTTTAAAGTTGTGTTGTTTCACAGTTTCCCCCCTGCCAACTCTTGTAATCGCATAACAGAATAACAGAGTTGGAAGGGACCTTGGAGGTCTTCTAGTCCAACCCCCTGCCTAGGCAGGAAACCCTACACCACTTCAGACAAATGGTTGTCCAATCTCCTCTTAAAATCTTCCAGTGTTGGAGCATTCACAACTTCTGGAGGCAAATTGTTCCGCTGATTATTTGTTCTCCCTGTCAGGAAATGTCAGGTTCTAGGTTGCTTCTCTCCTTGAGTAGTTTCCACCCGTTGCTCCTTGTCCTGCCCTCAGGGGCTTTGGAGAATAGCTTGACTCCCTCTTCTTTGGGGCAGCCCCTCAAATACTGGAATATTGCTATCATGTTATTCCCCACTCCTTTTCATTAAACTCGACAAAGCAGACCCTGCCACCTCTGTTCACACATTCAACCAGTGGTGGGATTCCATTTTTTTTTTACTACTGGTTCCGTTGGGCGTGGCTTGGTGGGCGTGGCAGGGGAAGGATATACTGCAAAATCCCCCTTCCCTCCCCACCCCACTAACCTGCTTTCCAGCTCCGTTCTCCTGGGCAGGGCAACCAAAGGAGACCCAGCCGATCAGCTGGGACTCAATGGGAGGCAGAGGAGAGATGGGGTTGGCGGGGCCAGTCAGAGGTGGGATTGGCCGGTTCTCTGAACTACTCAAAATTTCTGCTACCGGTTCTCTAGAACTGGTCAGAACCGGCTGAATACCCACCTCTGCTCCACACCCAACCCTCTCCATCAAGGCCTGAATATCTGAATATCTGAAAATCCAGCAAGAATAGAGTCAAGAGCGTCTCAGGCAAAAAAGGACACAGCCTTCCATTCATGTTTTTTATCATTTGGCAACTGCAGAATTCGAACAGTGCCGTTCTCCTGTGTACTGCACCACAGCCATGAGCTGCCTCCAAGAAAACACCGGCAAAAGAAAGTCCACACCCTGGACGGACAACCATTCAATGTTGCACCCTCCGAGCTATGCAGGAAAACTCCCCTCTTGATGCTTTCTTGCTGCCAACCTGTCTTTTTATTAAGAATTTGAGACACAATCATTTCTTCCTTCTCTAGACAACACATATTTTATTAGAAAAAAACCAAACATGTTCACCCCTTTGCCCAATGTGCATTATCTCCCAGACTTAAGCTAAATGAAACAAATGACACGAGCATACACTTGGGAGTAAACAGAGCGTACAGTTCACAAATGGGGCTACGACTAGCTTTGTGCTACTCAACCCCTGAAGGAATGTTTGGAGTCGCTTCCAAACCGTTTCCTTGAAAGATCCCGAATTTAGTTTGTGCTACTTTGTTCTTAAATCTCGCCAAAAAAAAAAAAGGAAAAAAAAAACACATTTCTGTATAAATTATTGCTGTAACTTTCTTGTGCATGTGATATTTGGCATATATATCTACATCACTTTACTCCTAACATCATTCTCCTGCTAAATTTCACAAGATTTATCTCTGGGGGGGGCGGTTTTCAGACCATTTCACAATCCATCTCGTGAAATTTAGGAATACAGCGACGCGAGGAGGCGAGTTTAGAAGAGAAATAAGAGAGAAAAGATTGGGAGCTTTCCAAAGTTTCCACAGTCTAGTGCAATTTAGGTGTACTTATATATTATATTAAATATTAGAAAGTGATCCGGTTAGAAACGCAGACATGCAGGGCCCTTTATCTGGGTAAGGGACTCGTGGCTTCAGTGGGGCTTCAGGAGGGTGGAGTTCCCCAAAAATTTTGAACCCTTACCATTGTGCCTTTTTTTTAAATACACACACACACACACACACACACACACACACACACACACTCCACAGACACCCGTTGGGTAAACTTCCTGGTAAATTTATCCTGAATAACATTGCAGTCCTTAAAAAAACGTCACCTCTTTCAGTGAGGTTCATTCCAGAGGAATGGTCTACTCTAAACCATTTCCACCCGCCTCCAACGTGGCTACTTTAAGAGAGCTGGACTTCAAAACTCCCCGCCTTTCCCAGCCAGCCATTCCTGGGAGTCAAAGTCAACGTATCTTAAGAGTTGCCGAGTTTGAGAAGAACTGGGCTGAACGGGGAAAGGTGTATGGCGGAATCATTCCCTCAAAATTGTCTAAACCAGGGGTCTCCGACCTTGGCCCCTTGGCCTTGAAGGCTTGTGGACTTCAATTCCCAGAATTCCCAGCCAGCCAGCATTGCTGGCTGGGGAATTCTGGGAATTGAAGTCCACAAGCCTTCAAGGGGCCAAGGTTGGAGACCCCTGGTCTAAACTGAAGCTGGACAAACAGGAGAGAAACTTTTACTTGGGATGCATGTCAGGTGACTCAGATCTTGACGAATGTATATTTTTATGTATACTGAGAGCATTTGCACCAAAACAAATTCCTTCTGTGTCCAACCACACTTAGCCAATAAAGAATTCTTTCTATCTATCTATCATCTATCTATCTATCTATCTATCTATCTATCTATCTATCTATCTCCATGAAGACCAAATGCCACAGAAGTAGGAGGAGGAGTAAATACCGTTTCTAACGCATCTGCTGTTTGGCTACCTATTACAGCTCCTCACTTTAACTACAATCATCTTTTTAATGATTAATTAATGGGACTTGCATATCTAATTCCCCCCCTCCCCTGCATTTCCTGTGATCCATATGGCCTTTACAAAATGGATGCACTCCAGTGTATTGTGGACCACAACATTCTTCTCTCTATCTCATCCAGCGCGTGGCCGGCAATGAATACACCTGCTTTGCAAAAGAGAAGATCCTTAGGGTCAATCCACGGGATCTCCAGGTGGATCTGCAAAGAGTCCAGTTTCCCTGGGAGGGGGTTGCTGCCTGTCAGGGCTGAGGATCTCCACCAAAGTGTCTGTGATGTAACTCGGTGGAACCTACATTCACACAGGTTAGTCCAAATCACTAGGTCAACAGGATTACTAGATTTGTATCTCATGCAATGCCCCCAATATAAACCACCTTAGGGTGATCGGGCCATGGCTTCACTCACAAGACAATGACTGGGTTCTCACAAGCAATCTAGCTTGTTAGCCTAGAGCAAGGCTCTTCCAACTTGGCAAGTTTAAGACTTGTGGACTTCCAACTCCCAGAATTCCTGAGCTAACGTGACTCGAGGAGGAATTCTGGGAGTTGGAAGTCCATAAGTCTTAAAGCTGTCCAGTTGGAAGACCCTTGGCCTAGATCAAAATTTTGTGCAAAGCCAGCCGCTGTGCAGAACTCCAGCATTCCTGAGAATAACCCATAACGTAGCATTTAAGGTGGAAGGGACATTTTCGAACAGGCCAGGAGCGAGCATGCTTGCTTACTTATCCATTATTCCACATCATTGTCCCTGCTAACAGATTGCACAGTCTGTGGCAACAGAGGGTATCCAGATCCAAGTCAGCAGGAACTTCAGGGCCTCCAAGGTTGCACGGACCCGGCTGGGCCGGGATGCACCAAGAAGGGCTGCAGAAGAGTGGGGTGGTCTTGCCAGGAGCCCCCTCCACACAAAAAAAAGGCTTGCCAAGGGTCGAAGTTCTTGAGCCTATAGCTGCCAGCAGCCAACACCACCCACCCAGTCGGGGAATTCACAAACCCGGGACAAAACGAGTACCGTATCACATTGAAGTATTGAGGAATAGCAAGGGAGCGTGAAGAGACGAAGCAGCGGCTTGGAGAAAGGCAGAAGTAAAAGGGAAAGGAAAGGAAGTATTTTTGATTCTGACTTCCCTCCTTCCGAGGTGGGTAAAATGAAGCCCCCAGATGGCTGGAGGCAAGAGGCTGACTCTGTAAACCGCTTAGAGAGGGCTGGAAAGCGCTGTGAAGCAGGATATAAGTGCTGTTGCTTGGGAAGGGAAGGGAAGGGAAGGGAAGGGGAAGGAAGGGAAGGAAGGAAGGAAGGAAGGAAGGAAGGAAGGAAGGAAGGAAGGAAGGAAGGAAGGAAGGAAGGAAGGAAGGAAGGAAGGAAGAAGGAAGGAAGAAAAAGGAAGGAAGAGAAGAAGGAAGGAAGGAAGGAAGGAAGGAAGGAAGGAAGGAAGGAAGGAAGGAAGGAAAACAAGGAGAAGGAAGCAAGGAAGCCATGTTGGTGCAGTGGTTAGTGTGCTGTGTTGCAGGCTAATTCTGCCCACAGCCAGCAGTTCAGTCCTGACTGGCTCAAGATGGACTCGGCCTTCCCTCCTTCCGAGGTGGGTCAAACGAGGAGCCAGATTGTTGGGGGCAAGAGGCTGACTCTGTAAACTGCTTTAGAGAGGGCTGGAAAGCACCGTGAAGCGGAATATAAGTCTACAGCTGTCGCTATGATTGATTTCTGGAGGCTCTTATGTCCTGTGCCCATCTGGGGAATCTCGACCGAGGAACCAAACAAACGGAGAAGATTTCCTATGTTGGGCAGGCAACGCTTCACCGCTTCAGGTGGCTTTAGAGAACTTGGGGACCAAGGCAGGAAAGGTGGGAAAAAGTCTTCAGTTCAGAAGAAGACATGAGAAGTCTTCTAGGTCAAGGTCAGGCATTGTACCAAACCCAACATGGCCATTGCAAACGTGGCAATGAGCAAGGTGGGAGAGGGAGATGACCACCAAGGCCAGATGTGGGTGGTTGGATGGGGAGAGATGGACAAGGTGAAGAATGCAAAGCATTTTAGTACTCTGACTCCACCAAAGGTCCACAGTGACTACTGCTAAGTTGAGGAAGTCAAATGAAGGGAAGACCTAGTTTTCCATTAAAGCATCTCTTTTATCCCCGCCATCTTCTCCCAAACCCTGGATAATTGTTTAAAAGGGCTTGAGGAGGAAAGAGCTGCTCTGTGGAAGAAACTTCTGGATGGCTTCTGGAGGCTTCTCATCCATCAAGCCTGGTTCTAAAGGACAAGCATCAGCTCCAAACGACGTCGAGAAGACCTGCTTTCAAACCCTTGGCGCTGAGAGGTTTCCTCCCCAGCGTCTTCCCAGATTCTCCACCGAGTTCATCGTTGTCAAAGGGAGAAGGAGCGAAGAGGGCTGGTGCTCAAAGTGGCTCTCATTCTAGTCCTTGGAAGAAGAGACAACCTGGTTCCTAAGAGCGAGGGAAGGATTCTGTTTCCAGGGTGCCTGGCTGGGGGCCCAGAAGGCCTCAGTCCTTCAAATCAAGCGTCTACATCATTGCGGGACCTTCAGAGATTTCTTCCAACCGCTGCTCGATCATCACACGTAGCACCGAATACCTTAAAGGGATCCAAAATGGAAGAGTTATCCATTGAGAGCAGCTAAAAGGAAGTGTCTACGCTGGACTAAGCAAGGGAGGAAGAGAACGGGATGGAAATGACTTCCTTCCCTGATTAATGTTTACGGAGATTCTCCATCCCCCAGGTCAGGGGTCTCCAACCTTGGCCATTTTAAGCCTGGAGGACTTCAACTCCCAGAATTCCCCAGCCAGCAAAGCTGGGAGTTGGACCACCAGGCTTAACGTGGCCAAGGTTGGAGACCCCTTATCATGGTGTCAGCGTTCCAGAAAACCTTCACTCCAACAAATAACTCCAAGACAGACATCTTCTCAAAAGTTCTGTTTCATTTGGATAGTAAACTGGCATATCTGGGGAATCCCGAATCTGAAAGTTCCGGGTTTCCTTACAATAAGCAAAACCTACAAATCCACCCCCTGCACCTATCATTGCATCACAAGCCCCAATCGCCATCCGTCCCAACTTGAGACGTTCTCTCACCCAGGTGCAGAAATAACATGACCTTGACTTAGAAAAAGAATGTTATTATGTCTAACTACATACACTCCAAGAAATTCCCCCCCCACTCCCAATTTCCCAGGGTCAAGAATGTGGCAGCATGGAAGCATCTGGAGTTAATATGGCTTCCAAAGCTGACACGTGGTTTCTCTCCTCATCCCAAGAAGTTTCTTCAGCTCTGAGCTGAGCTGAAGAAGCTTCTTGGATGAGAAGCGAAATGTCTTCCAAGAAAAACCAAGAAAGTCTTGAAAAAAAGCACCACAAGGTTTTTGTGCTTCCGTGTCAATGTTTGTGTTGTTCTTTCCAGAAGATAGGGGGACATCCTTCATCTTGGGAAGCATCTATTAGATCCTGAAGCAAAACCAGGGGGCGCATTGACATGCCCAATCCCTTCCATTTTCGTATCCTACCTTTCTCCCCAAAATGAAAGTGATGCGTTGCCTCTAGTAAATCCTTTGAAGTTTGTTGAAGAAATAACTTACTTGTGTTTTAATTTTTTCACTTCCCGGTCTTCCTCCTCTTCAAGTTTTTGGATAAAGCTCTTTAGAACTGGCATTTCAAATTTAATATACTGAGCAACCTGGATAGACACACAAAATATGGAGAAGTGAAGCAGACAGTTTGGGAACACCCAGTTTTTGCAAACCTCACGCAGCCCAGTGCTGTGATGGCGAATCTATGGCCTGAGTGCCACAGGTGGCATGTAGAGCCATTTGTGCTGGCATGCGAGCTGCAGGAAAACTTACCTCACTGCACATACGTGCACCTCACAGCTGATTTTCAGCTGGTTTGAGGCCCTTCTCGGCCTCCCAGAGGCTTTAGGAAGGCTTCTGCAGGCTTTTCAAGCAAAAAACTAGGCCCGTTTCATCACTTCCTGTTTTCCCGGAAATACCAGAAGTGACAGAATGGGCCTAGTTTTCGGCCTGAAAAGCCTGCAGAAGCCTTCCTAAAGCCTCTGGGAGGCCGAAAAAGGCATCAAACCAGCTGAAAATCAACTGTGAGGCGCAGTGCAAGTAAGGGGATGGCGGGGGTGGGTGGGTGGGGATTGCGTGCGCATGCGTAGGGAGCACGGGAGCACACGCATTGCCTTTTGGGTGCTGGCATGAGAGCGTGCAAGCACGCGCACAAATTTTGGCACAGGAGCCCCCAAAAAGGTTAGCCACCACTGGTCCAGTGGGCTCCTTTTGTATAGGTGCAGAGAAGAACGCTCCTCACTCTCTGTTCCAGAGTTTCTCAATTCTGGCAGCTTTAAGATGGGTGGACTTCAACTCCCAGAATCCCCCAGGCTGCAAGGTTGAGAAACACTGCACTCCAAGCCGTTTAGGCACCACAGCAACAAAATAAGGCTAACAGTGGGGAAATGGAGGCTCATTTTATCCCTCGGTGCTATTTCTGAAGCACTTGTGTCCCTCTGCACTTGAGGGAATAAAGCCCCTATAAACTGGACCTTCATGTCTCACATTTCCTCCAGAACCCAAAAAGTTAGAGACAGCACCACTCTTCTCTCACAACAAACTAATTGTGCTAAGATATAGTTAAACACCCATCTCTTTAAGGTTTGAATGAGTAGGTTTTGTGGCCCTGGAAATAAAAAAAGCAAAAATAAGAATGTGTGACCCCTTGAAATAAATGTAGCAGCAAGTACTCAAAATCGTTCTGAATAATGTATAAGCAATTGAGTTATTAATATAATGAGAAATAATTACACCAATAAGTGAGGAGCTATCTCCTGAAGACATGGCGGTTTTGGGAAAGAGCCCAGTAAAAGTTTTAATGGTGGGGCCCGGCATATTCCTCTTCCAAAGACGTCGGACCCCAAGGAAGCACTTCCATGTGATAAGCAAAAGGATGGATTCCCACCACAAGACGACTCACATCATACGTGACTTCTTCCACCTGGTCCTTCTCCATCAAAAAAACCTTGGAAACCTGTTCACACGGTCCCTGCAGAATCCGGGCAATCAGCGGGTAATCTGTGGCCCTGAGTTTCTGCTTTTCTGCAGGAAATAGAGAAGAGGGATGAGGGTTGGGATCCAGACCTCAAGGACAACTCATGAGGAGAAAGGAAATGACCTCCTCTAACACACAAATCCAAGAAACTCCTCCCAGTTTACCCAGCATGCATGAAACCATAGCGCCAGTTGGATTCCCAGCCAGCAAGTTCACGCATCTTAAAGTCGGGAAATGCTCAATAACCAAATAGGCAAATACAACAACTGATTTAATGTTAACGTTTGTTCCGTCCCTTTAAATGTCTTTATCATGACTTTATCCAGAGTGGGCCCCAAGAAAGGACCTTGGGTCCAAAAAAACCACACCCTTGTATAGATGCCCTACCACTGCAAGACAGAGAAACATCCTTCTCACCTCCACTGGTGTGTACAATGTACAGAGCAAATTCTTCCGCCGAGTTCTCAATCTGAAAACAGGAATGAAAAAAGAGAGGATTGGTTCTCTGTGCACGCAGCCCTGATCCATCGCCCCAAAGGCTTCTTGTTCCAAACAGGCCAAGACTGGGTCCCCTTGCCAAAGGATGAGAGTTTTAGACCTAGTTCGAGTCCCAGTTCGGGCACAACACCTGGCTAGAGGACTTTGTGCCGATCACCAGAAGACTCTGAGTTCTAGTCCTGCCTTGGGCAAGACGGGGTTGTGGTTATGGGAAAAATTGGAGGAGGAAGGAATATTAGGAGCGGGGAAACGGGGTCATGGGGGACTGTAATTGGCGGGTGCCAGAGTTGGCTTCATTCAGGGCGGTGCCGGTATGTCGCCTCTAACGGATCCTTGGAAGTTTATGGAAGGTTGGCTGGAGAATCATGATTTAATTATGGCGGTTGCTGGAATCCTGACAGGTGTATAGAGTCAGGAGGGGAATCATTAAGAGAAAGAGAAGAGAAGCTGAGGTTTGGTGTTTGAACCCTAAGTGAGAAAGCTGGCCCACCCCTGACCTCACCTGCACCGGAAACCAACCGGAATAAGAACCAAACATGCCTTAAATTTGTTGAGCAGCAGCTTCAGAACTTGCGGTGTAGTCATGGTGCTGTTGATCCGGACGTTCGTGACGGAGCCATAGGCTGGGGTGAAGACGGACGTCTGAAGGAGGAAGCAGGAGGAGAGAGAAGGGTTTGAGAAAAAGAACTCAACCTCTTTTTTACAGATCTTCTTGCTTGGTTTTCCCAAGAGATTCCCCTCCCTGCCAGCCCCCCCCCGCCCCACCCTGCCCCGGAGGCTCACTTTGTGATTGTAGAAATGCCCGTTGATGGAGAAACGGTGGCGCTTGATCCTCCGCTGTTCGCTGGGGGTGCGAAGGTTCCCTCTGCGGCGCACGCCCACATCGCTCCGTGTCCGCATGAGTTGTGGGGTCTCTTCTAGTTGAGCTTTGAACTCCTTGTCCTCTGAAAGGCAGAGTGGCAAAGATGGGTTAAAAGTAGGCAAAACATCCGAGGCATCCGAAGAACCAGAGGCCTTTCTCAAAGTGACAAAAACAGGGTGGGTACCACCACCCTCTTTGGGATGCACATCCCACCCCATTCCTAGGTGTCATCCATGCCTGCAAAGTGGGGAGGGGGCACTTTGCAACACTCCCAGTTGCTGCAAGTCAGATGCATGCAGGGTAGTGTTGTGGCCTGTCGACCGCTGGCCCCTCCAGCAGCTGAATCAGGAGGAGGAGGAGGAGGAGGGGGGGAGGGAGGGAGGGAGAGAGAGAGAGAGAGAGAGACCGTCCATCAGCCCTCAGATGGAGAGTCAACAGCCCCCAGGTCTGGAGGTGGCTGATGAGGAACAGCAGTGCCTGACGCGTGGATGCACAGAAGGCAGAGGAGAGGAGAGCAGTGGAACTCTATGGGCCGGTCCTTGGGATGGAAGAGCCACCGCTGCTAGCGAAGCTCCCCCCATCGCTCTGGAGATGAGATGAGGGAGAGGAGGGAGGGGGAGAGGAGAGGAGAGGAGAGGAGAGAGAGAGGAGAGGAGAGGAGAGCCATGGAAATCTATGGGCCGGTCCTTGGGACGGAAGAGCCACCGCTGCTAGCGAAGCTCCCCGCATTGCTCTGGAGATGAGAGGAGAGGAGAGGAGAGGAGAGGAGAGGAGAGCCATGGAAATCTATGGGCCGGTCCTTGGGATGGAAGAGCCACTGCTGCTAGCGAAGCCCTTCCCTAGCTCTGGGGATCAAAGGCAGTGGGGGGCGGAGGTGAACAGGTGTGGCAGGCAACTATTCATCACCCCTGCTAGACAGACTTGTTAGCCTGCGATGAGAGAGAAACTTTTGGCCAGGGCTGCCGGGCGCTCCTGATCTATACAACCCTCCTCCATCCCGTCTGTCAAATACAGAAGGACACTTTAAATTATGGAAAACACACACACACACACAATGTGGATGTACAAAGACAGACAATATTCCCTTTGTTTTGCCTCCTCTAGGAAGAGACACATCTCAAGTCCCAGCTTGAGCAGGGAGAACCGTCTGATGACTGGACGCCTTTTAGAGAGAGGAGCCAACTCTCCGTTGTTACGTTCTTCCACCCCCCCCGCCCCCCCCGCCCCAAAAAGATGCTTTTGACATCCAACAAAGGCCACGTTATGTGCACAGAGGATTGTGTGTGCAATCTGCAAAAGGAGATTTGCTACCCGGGGCTCCCTTGGATCTTCATTTCACCCTTATAAGGGGAGCAGAGGGCAGAAAGCAATCCGAATTAATTGGAATTAATTAATCTCCCCTCCGTGGGGATGCAATTAAATCATGCTGGAATTCATCAAGCCCACGAAATCCTCCTCGTGGTGCTCGGACCGTCCCAAGGAGGCCCGGCAGCCGACTTCTTGCTCTCCTTTTGTGGCCTGGAGCGGCGCCACTATTGTGCGATGAAATTCACAGACGCCGTTCTGGCAACCAGACGGCAAAGCTCGGCCATCGTCCGATTTCTGTTAGAGGCCTGAAAAAGTGCCCTCGGCTTAGGCTTTCTCTCCTGTTTGGGCTTTTCAAGTCATTTCATGGCTCCCTTGCAATTCTACAGCCTGGGGGTTTCATTACATTTATTTTTTGCCACGGGACAGCAATTAGGTAACTCCTGGAATTATTGGTGGATTGTTTTCTAATCCATGAAATTAAAAGGCAGAAGGGGGTGTGTGGAATTTTGATATCCAGACGCTTCTGGGGTTCAAACTTCCCTGTTAGGAAATGAGGAGCTCAGTTTGAAGCCTCTTGCAACTACCCAGCCTTTGTTGCGCCTTTCCAAAATTATTTGGCCCTACCTATTTGTTTTGTTTTTAAGTATTTCTGTTAGAATTTCCCAATGCAATGAAAGTATGAGGAAAGAAAGTAAAAGAGATAAAATAAGACGATGGGAAAGTAGAACACCGTTTCCCTATTTGTTCCCCTTTTTCTATCCCTCAAACTTTCACTCCAACTTTCAAAGCAGCCAACGCTGTCCTCCCTCTTATTTTGCCTGCACAACAACCCTGCAAGGCAGGCAGGCCTGAAAGCAACCTGGAGATTCATGACTTCCTCTTGTTATTATATCCTCGTAGGGGAAACTAACATTTTCCTGGGGCTCCCCAATGCCCATATGACACCCTTCACATCACACCGCCCTGATCCAGTTCTACAGAGAAATGACTGAATCGGTCATCTGCATGTCTATAACTGTCTGGTTTGGCTCTGCAACCCAACAGGACAGATACAGACTCCAGAGGAGAATTAGGACTGCAGAAAAAACAACGGCTACCAACCTGCCTTCCATGGAGGACCTGGATCCTGCACGAGTCAAAAAGAGGGCTGTGAAAATATTTACAGACCCCTCACATCCTGGACATAAACTGTTTCAGCTCCTTCCCTCTAAACAACACTATAGAGCCCTGCACACCAGAACAACTAGACACAAGGGGAGTTTTTTCCCCCCGAATGCCATCACTCTGCTAAACAAATAATTCCCTCAACACTGTTCAACTATCCACGAAGTCTGCATTACTATTACTATTAAACTTCTCATCCTTCCTTATCGCCCATCCCCTCCTACTCGTGACTGTATGACTGTGACTTTGTCTCTTGTATCCTTATGATTTATATTGACTGTTTTCTAGTATGATTTGATTGCTTATTGTACCTATAACTGTTATTAAGTGTTGTACCTGATGATTCTTGACTCTTTACGAATGTATCTTTTATTTTATGTACACTGAGAGGATTTGCACCAAGACAAATTCCCTGTGTATCCAATCACTCTTGGCCAATAAAGAATTCTATTCTATTCTATTCTATTCTATTCTATTCTATTCTATTCTATTCTATTCTATTTTCTTATTGTACCCTATGATTTCTATTAAGTGTTGTCCCTGATGATTCTTGACTCTTGACGAATGCATCTTTTCTTGTATGTACCCTGAGAGCATTTGCACCAGAGACAAATTCCTTGTGCGTCCAATAATCACACTTGACCAATAAAGAATTCTATTCTATCCTAATGCAACAACATGCAATGTTGTTAATGTAAATAAATGGGCTCTGTTTTGAGGATTCAGGTCCTGGCGCAGCAGAGATGCCCATCCTCCTCCCATCTGAAGAAGGACCCTTCTGCTTCTGCAGTAGAGACTGTGGCTGCCCCCCGCCCACCCGACTGAACTGGGGAAGGGGCTCCAATCTATTTTTCTATTTTTATTCTATCCCCGGAGAGGTTTGTGGGATTCCTGGTGCAAATCCCTAGCATAATGAAATTCTGCTAATCCATTTTTAATTGCCTCCTCCTCCTCCTCCTCCTCCTCCTCCAGCCTTGGTTTTTGTTCAGAGATCATGACTGGCCAGCTCCGCTTCAGACCACAGAGCAGCCAAGCGGGTGGGGTGGGGGAATAACGCAACGGGTTACGGAAAGGCAAGTCTCCATCCCAGCTGCCATGCAGCTAGTTCCAAAGCTGACACCTTTTTCAACATTGCAAAAAAAGGTCACAAAATAGAAGAACAGAGATGGAAGGGACCTTGGGGGGGGTCATCTAGTCCAACCCCCCCACCCAAGCAGGAGACCCTACACCATTCCTGACAAATGGCAGTCCAATCTCTCCCACAATTTCCAAAGAAGCTGATTCCATGGGTTGATTGTTCTCACTGTCAGAAAGTTTCTCCTTATTTCCAGGTTGAATCTCTCCTGGGTCGATTTCCATCCATTATTCCTTGTCTGGCCTTCAGGTACCTTGAAGAAAAGCTTGACCCCTTCCTCCTCCTCTTTGTGGCAGCCCCTCAAATATTGGAAGATATTATCCTATCTCCCCTGGTCCTTCTCTTCCCTAGCCTAGCCAGGCCCAGTTCCTACAACCAATGTTTTAGGGTCGAAAAGCCACTTATCGTTCCTCGTTTAACTAGCACTGGTGATGTTACCTAGTTTGGGTTATGAAATGTCTTCCAGAAAACCACCAAGCTCAGAGGGCACCAAGGATCTCGTATTTCAAGCCCGATCTATAGATATTCTCCTTTATTTAACAAAATGGGGCTGGGGGTGGGGGGGAATGGAAAGGCCTCTGAGAATGAGGGAGGAAGGGCTTAAACACGAATTGACTGAGATTGGATCTCTGTAGACATTCTTGGTCCTAGTTGTCCCAATTGTGCTTTGTTTTTCAAGAGGCAACTGGATTTTCTTGCTTTTCTTTTGAAGATGTTTCGCTTCTCATCCCAGAAGCTTCCTCGGCTCTGACCGGATGTTGGGGAAGGAAAGGATTTTATACTCCTTGCAGACAGCTGGTCCTTTGCATCCTTTTAGATGCAACAGTTAACAGGACACAGATAAACCTCCAAGCGGCCTCAACGACCCTCTCAAAGGATGCAAATGACCAGCTGTCTGCAAGGAGTATCAATCCTTCCATTTTCTCCACCATCCAGTCAGAGCTGAAGAAGCTTCTTGGATGAGAAGCAAAATGTCTTCAAAAGATCAAACAAGAAAGTCCAGTTGCCTCCTTAAAAAAAAAAAACCGCCTTTTGGACTCAGACTGGATCGTCTGCTTTCTCTCTGAGTTTTAAAGCCGCTGCTACCGAAGCTGCCCTCTGCAATTCGCTCCTTCCCTGTTCAAGTGTTGCAACGGCTCTTTGATTGCAGGACTCCTGCCGTTAAGGGAGGAAGCGCCAAGAGGAAGTTATCAGCCACTGTCAGCCGACGATAAGATCAGCAAACTCTGCCTGGCAGCAGGACCGGCCTCAGCTTCCTCCTTGTTTGTGTGGGGCCAGCTCAGCAGCCCTGGAGTCGGCCTGCAAACGTGCAATTGCCACATCGTGCACAGCCCAGCATGATTCATTCCATGACTGCAGGGTGGCTGGAGCCAAAACTTTGCCCGGGGAAGGGGGGAAAGGGGAGCAAAATGCATTGCTTATGTTTTGCAAATGCTAACCAGAGCAACTACTAGTCCAGGGGTCGGCAACCTTTTGGGCCTCAGGGACCACCAAACTCATCGTTTTATATCCCGCGGACCAGACACCCTGGGAAAATCCCCCCAAAAGGCTGCAGGGAAATTCCCCACCCCGTTTTCCTACCGATCGATCGTTCTTTATTTGGGGTCTCCAGCTCCCTTCTCAGGGAGGGAGAGAGAGACTTTTGGCTTCATGCAAGGAAAACAGCAGAAGCTGCAGAAGTCTTTCTTTCTCTCCCCCAAACTCAGCCAGGAATGAGTCTTTCCCAGCGCAGCCTCTTGGAGCAGGAGGCCTTGCAGGGTCCCAAAGACTCATTTCTGGCGGAGTTTGGGGGAGAGAAAGAAAGACTTTTGCTGCTTCCCTTGCGTGCAGCCAAAAGCAGAAGGAAGAAAGAAGCGGAAAGAAGCAGCCCGGTGGCCAGGCCAGGCGCCTGGGGTGAGTGAGTTCCCCACTCCGCCCTTTCCCCCTCCCCTCACTACCTTGTGTTGGGCACAATGCAAGCGACGCAAGCCTTGTGTTCCTGCACAGTCCGGATTAATTGCTTTGTGGGGGGACGACATTTCTCTGCGGACCACCAACGTTTTCTCATGGACCACCAGTGGTCCCCAGCCCACTGGTTGGTGACCACCGGCATAGAGGATGGTGTGTGTGTGTGTGTGTGTGTGTGTGTGTGTGTGTGTGAAGGGGTTCCCAAGAGTTGAATAGATGGGTGGCTGCTTTCCTGGGAACAGAAAGCAATTTTCTGGAATGGGAAGGCCCTTCTGGGAGAGGAATGCACAATGATAGGTCTTCTAAACACACACACAAACACACACACACACACACGGTACAGCAGGAAAGCCGGCATGTACGTCAACGTCTCCGGGAGGCCGGAGATCCAAAGGCTGCTTCAAGGCTGAGAAAAGTGGCTCTTCATTCTTCATTCTAGGAGCTGCTGCAGTGAGAGGCCGGCTTGTCACTCCTAAGGGAAGACGGTCACTCGGGTGGCCAAGAAAACTCCGGCCTTTCTCCAGCCGGTCGGCGGCTCTGCTGTTTTCTCAAGCAGGAAGGAGAGCCATGGCAACTCTGAGGAACAATGCCTTGTGTTGCAAAGGAAGGGGGGGCTCCTCCGTTGCCAGGGGGGGGGAGGGGAAGCCAAGATGATTCCTTCACATCCCTGGGTGCCAGATGTGTGTTTGTGTGTGTGTGTGTGTGTGTGTGTGTGTGTGTGTGTGTGTGTGTGTGTGTGTACAAGCTTAGTGTCTGGTGCTGGCCTTGAAAATTCCTAAGCCCTGGAGCTGAGCTGGTTCACATCAAAGGGCTGTGGGGTCTTCCATTCTCCCCAGATGCCACAATCCCACACAGGCAGGCATCTGCCCATATGTGCGTGATGTGTCTTTGTGTACGCATGTGTGCACACCGACAAAGCCCTCCTCCTCCTCCTCCTCCTCCTCCTCCTGTAATTTCCCAACCGATCGCATATTCTGGCAGATAATTCAGGGCTAAGCAATCACTGTTCTGTCTACCACAAAACTCTCTATTTTTAAAACCATCCAAGCTGGAAACTCTCTGAGAGCAATTCATCCCCAGAGTTGAGCAGAGATGCTCACTCCCAATCCTGAAATGAGACATACACTGCCACCTTCTCCCACAGGAAGGAAGGAAGGAAGGAAGGAAGGAAGGAAGGAAGGAAGGAAGGAAGGAAGGAAGGAAGGAAGGAAGGAAGGAGAGAAGAGAAGGGAGAAGGAGGGAGGGAGGAAAGCAAGGAAGGAAGAGAAAGAAAGAAAAGAAGGGAGGTAGGAAGGATGGAAGGAGGAGGGAGGGAGAGAGGAAAGGAAGGAGGAGAAAGAAAGAATGAAATAAAAGAAAGGAGGGAGGGAGGAAGGAGAGGAGGGAAGGGAGGAAGGAAGGAAGGAAGAAAGAAAGAAAGAAAGAAAGAAAGAAAGAAAGAAAGAAAGAAAGAAAGAAAGAAAGAAAGAAAGAAAGAAAGAAAGAAAGAAAGAAAAGGGAGGGGAAGGAAAGAAGGAGGGAGGGAGGGAGGGAGGGAGGGAAGAAGGAAGGAACGAAGGAAGGAAGGAAGGAAGGAAGGAAGGAGGAGGGAGGGAGGGAGGAAGGAAGGAAGGAAGCCAGACTCAAGGTTCAGTGGAAACTGGGCTGCCAGAGTAAACCTGAAGGACCAGGTTGCTGGAAACAGATGGAGAAGGTTTCTCTAAGTGGTCACTAGGAGTTGAAAATTACTTGGATGGCACATACTCAATTTGGGGGAAAAAGGAGGAGGAGGAGGAGGAGGAGGAGGAGGAGGAGGAGGAGGTCTATGCGAAGTATGCCTTAAACTAAAGGAAAGGCAGGGTATAAATCTAGCCAACCCTTGTGACAATATTATTATTATTATTTTTCTTTCTGAAACAATACAAGGAGACCCCACGGGTGGAAATGTCAATGAAAGGGACTGTCCTTCTTCCCTTCGCCCTCCCCCCCCCCCCCTTGGCCCGATCTTACCTGTTTTCTCATCCGTGGCATCCCCTTCCGGTGTGGGCTCGGCCTCCGTTACCTGAATGTCAGGCAAAGTGCTGGGCTTAATGACAGACCTGGGGAAGAGGAGGGGGGGGGGTGAAAGAGAGAAAGAAGTAAAGACCCCAGTTGAGGGGGGAGAGCAGGAATAGCCGAGGGGTCCTGGTCAAGTTTTAGGACGCAAGTCGTTCTCGTTAAGGCGCCATCCGGTCAAAGGACCTTTAGCCCATCCGTTGGGGGTTGGGGGTTGGTCCAAGGGACCCCCATTTGGGAAGCCCCGCAGAGCTGGCCACAGGTCTACCAAGAGGGAGACGTTCACTCCAGGGGTGGGATTCCATTTTTTTTTTTACTACCGATCCTGTGGGCGTGGCTTGGTGGGCGTGGCTTGGCGGGCGTGGCAGGGGAAGGATATACTGCAGAATCCCCATTCCTTTCCCCACCCCATTAACCTGCTTTCCAGCTCCGTTCTCCCGTGCAGGGCAACCCAAGGAGACCCAGCCGATCAGCTGGGACTCAATGGGAGGCAGGGAATAGATGGGGTGGGCGGAGCCAGTCGGAGGCGGGATTGGCCGGTTCTCCCAACTACCCAAAATTTCCGGTTCTGTAGAACCGGTCAGAACCAACTGAATCCCACCTCTGATCTGGTTGACCTTGAGCCAATCCCCCAAAATCCCCCAAACGGCCTGGACTTCATGGACAGTTACAACCACGGAGTACCAAGATCAGGTCTTTGATCCGCTGACTTACTGAATCGACAAAACTTCCCCACGTTTGACGGGCCGCTTTCTCTGCAGTAAGAAGCTGCCAAGAAGCCCCCCCCCCCCATTGTGGGGCTGTCCACTTCCAAGGGATCTGGGCTCCTTGGGAGGGCGGCATCATGGGGACCAAGCCGGAGGAACCCATCCCATAATAGGGCAGCTGCTTAGGATTTAAAGCTATAATCTGGGCAGCTGCAGACACAGATGAACCAGCCTTTGCTGGGAGGGAGGGACGGAGGGAGGGAGGGAGGACAGAAAGAGAGAGAGAGAGAGAAGAAAGAAAGGGAGAGAGAGAGAGAGAAGAGAGGAGAGGAAGGAAGGAAGGAAGGAAGGAAGGAAGGAAGGAAGGAAGGAAGGAAGGAAGGAAGGAAGGAAGGAAGGAAAGAGAAAAGAAAGAAAGGGAGAGAGAGAGAGAGAAAGGGAGGGAGGAAGGAAGGAAGGAAGGAAGGAAGGAAGGAAGGAAGGAAGAAAGAAAGAAAGAAAGAAAGAAAGAAAGAAAGAAAGAAAGAAAGAAAGAAAGAAAGAGAGAGAGAGAGAGAGGGAGGGAGGGAGGAAGGAAGGAAGGAAGGAAGGAAGGAAGGAAGGAAGGAAGGAAGGAAGGAAGAAGGAAGAAAGAAAGAAAGAAAGAAAGAAAGAAAAGAAAGAAAAGAAAGAAAGAAAGAAAAGAAAGAAAGAAAGAAAGAAAGAAAAGGAGGTTGGGAGGGAGGGATGGGATAAAACTTTGGGGTAAAACTCTCCATAATCCCAATTCCATTCAAAAAGTTAAGGGGTTCGAGACCAAATGAGCTGAACCTTCTGGACAAAATCCAATTTCCACTCCCAAATATTCGCCATCGAATATCGTATTGCATTGTATTGTAGCATATATTATAGTATATTCTAACAGCATTCTGTTATTTGATCATAAATAATTCATTTATTTGGTGAATAAATAACTCAAGGCAGCGAATGCTCCTCCTCCCTCCTTCCCCCCAAGAACAACCCCGGGGATGTGGGTTTGGGGGCGAGAGGGCCATGGAGCATAGGCAGTGGAGGCCCCAGGTTGGAAAGCAGGAGGCCGGGAGTTCGAGTCCCCCCTTAGGTCCCAAAGCCAGCTGGGGGATTTGGGGCCAGTCCCCCCTCTCTCTCTCTCTCGATCCAACTCCCCACGCAGAGTCGTTGTGATGGGGAAAAGAGGAGAAAGATATCCAGTAGCTCTGCCCCCTCGAGTGATTTATAAAAATAAAAAAGTCAGGGATAAAATAAAAAATAAAATAGACATCCCAGGAATTGAGGCCCTGAGGTTCCCCTCTGAGGGGGAATATTTTAACCTTCGGGTCAGCCTTCCCTCACTTCTCCTGGTCCAAACCTTCATTTAAGTCAAAGATTACAGAGAGTCATCTCGAAACCAAAACAGGAGAATTAAAACACGCAACAACAACAACAGCAACACAATTACATGTTATCACGTAAAAGGGTCATAACTGCAGGTTTGGGGGATTTTCCGTGCCAAACGCTGCCCTTCCAAGAAGGCCGGGATGGCCCTGGGATGGGGGATCTCAGTCCGAGCCCCCCCCCAGTAAATTCTCCCCCGTTGGAAGATATAAACAAAGGAATATTGGAACAAAAGCACCTGATCAGGTGAGAAAGACGGGGGGGGTGTGTTTCAGGGCGAGGGGGCCAGAGCTCCAAAGGGTCTGTCCTCCCCAGAGTCCCGAATCCCTCCCCCCCCCCCGCATCCTCCCCGCACACACACACACACACACACACACACACACACACACGAGCTGGTGGGGGAAGTCTGGGGCAGAGAGCAGCTGCTCCTTCCCATCCCCTCTTTGAACAAAGGAGTGTGTGTGTGTGTGTGTGTGTGTAGAAACCTTTGCCTACAGCCGGTCATTCGCCTTTTGTTTTGGGGCACAAGCCGTGACTAATACGGGCGGTGTGTGCACGCAGCCCCCCCCCCGCCCCCCCCCCAGGCAGGTGTACTGACCCGTGGGCGCCCAGGTTGCATCCCGAGTGCCAGGAGGAGGAGGAGGGAGGTGGGCGCAGGCGCTGGTTGTCGTCCTGCATCTGCAGGCGGATGGGCCGGCAGAGGCCCCAGGAGATGTTGAGCGACCCTTCCACGATGAACTCGCCTTCCTCCTGCGAGGGGGGGAAGCGCGAGAGACCCTCAGCCACGGGCAGAGCCTGGCCGGCCAGGTGTAGGTATAGGTAATTAGTTGGATAGATTGATAGATGATAGATAAAGGGTAGGTAGATGATAGATGGATGATAGATGGGTGATAGATGATAGTTAGACGATAGATGGATGATAGATGAAAGATGGAAGATGATAGATAAGATGATAGATGATAGTTAGATGATAGATGGATGAAAGATGATGGATGATAGATGGGTGATAGATGGATGATAGATGATAGTTAGATGATAGATGGATGATAGATGATAGATTATAAATAGATGGATATATAGATATTTCACACAGGCAGTCCTCGACATACGACCACAATTGAGCCCAGCATTTCTGTCGCTAAGTGAGACATTGGTGAAGTAAGTCTTGCAGGTCACAAAAGGGGATCACTTAACCGTGACGGTCGTAAGTGCAAACTGGCTGCCCAGCGCCTGAATTTCCATCCTGTGACACCCCCCCCTCCAGGGATGGATGCTGCGAAGGTCGTAAGGGTGAAAAACGGCCGTCTGTCGCATTTTTCAGGACCGCTGTGACTTCAAACGGTCCCTAAGTGAACTGCCGTAAGTCGAGGACCGCCTGTAGGCGCAGACCCAAGCCACGTGGCCTTTTGCAACGGGCAGTTGGAGATTTTATCCACGCGGCCATTGTTCTAAACGTCCAAGTTGTGGCCACTTTACGCCGTCATTTTTTTTTTTTTCCAATTCTGATTATTGTACCATAATGAAGGTTTTTGTGACGAATTTTGTATTATTATAAACTCCCTGCAGCAAAAATCTCCTCCGCTCCTTCATTTCTGGCCCGTTGGAGAGTCTGAAGATGGGGGCCCTTTTCCTACCTCTCGGTGCCGCAGCTGCAAGTTTTGCCCCTCGTAGTAAAGGTTGTACGTCTTTAAGTGAAGCAGGAGTTCATTCCTGGGAAAAGGGAGAGGAAAGAGGGGGGAGGAGAAAAAGTGGGGAGGGGGTTCCACAAATCTTAGCATTGCCAAGGTTGAGAAACGATAATCGGGGAGCCCACAAGCCGTTTCGCTTACGCCAACCGCAATGGCGATTCACCAAATATCTTTTAAGGCAATGCCTGCAATGATCAAAAGGCTTTTGGATTCAGCCTTTTGGGCAAAAACTCTCAGTCCTGAGCCCATTTATCTTACTCTTTGGAGACCGGGATATGTGCCCGGTTACAAATACAATGTTTTAAATTAAGAGCTTTTACACACACACACACACCCCACACGATATTCTAGTTCTGTTTTACTTCTCTGACTCTCGGCCGGTGATTTTCAGATAGCTTGCGTGGAAACCCCTGCCTGGAAGGTCGAGTGTGTATCTTCAGGCAAGTACAACGCCCAAATTAGGCACATCCAGCGGGGGGGCCGTGTGTGTGTCTCAAAAAAAAATATCAATGTGGCAGTCCAAAAGAGGGCTGTGAAAATACCTGCAGACCCCTCACGTCCCGGACACAAACTGTTTCAACTCCTACCCACCAAACGACGCTATATAGAGCCCTGCACACTCCATGGCGTCATTTTGAGGATAGGAGTTTGTGTCCAGGACGTGAGGGGTCTGCAGGTATTTTCACAGCCCTCTTTGTGACTCGTGCAGGATATACAGGTGCTCCATGGAAGGCAGGTTGGTAGCCGTTGTTTTTTCTGCCGTTTCTGACTGCTTATTGAGTATCCTATGACTATCACTGTTGTATCTAGTATTTTATGATGAACATATTTTTTACAATGACTCTGATAATGATCTATCGCTATTGTTGTATGTACACTGAGAGCTTATGCACCAGAGACAAATTCCTTGGGTGTCTAATTCACACTTGGCCGATAAAAAAAAATGCTAAAAAGACCCCGTAGGTGAATGGAAACCCCCCCCCGGACCTTTTGTTACATGCATCGAGACCCACCATGCGTGCAAGAAAAGGAGGCGGGTATAAATTGTACGGTTGTGGCTGCCATGTGGACATTTTTGGACCCCGCCTGCACACACAGCGGATGGAAACCAACCGTGTTCTTAGAAGTCCTGCAATGTGTCCTTCCTGTTCCCAGGAAATGCACCCGTTCATGGCATGGAGGGGAGGGGGTGGCGGGGGGTCAGAAAAGGTGAGATGATGGACACGGCAGCACGAATAAGGTCCCGCCCATTTGCACATGCCTGGAAGATTGGCAGGTGAGCAAAAGGGGCGGAGCTTTGCTCATCCTCTGGAGCAGAGGTCTCCAAACTTGGCCCCTTTTAAGACTTGTGGACTTCAACTCCCAGAATTCCCAGAATGACATAGCTGGCTGAGGAATTCTGGGAGTTGAAGTCCACAAGTCTTAAAGGGGCCAAGTTTGGAGACCTCTGCTCTTCGGCTGGCCATCTTGCCTGCTTTGACCCTCACCTGCTGCCCCCCCCCGGCTCTCTTTTCTCGAAGAACCTCCCACAGACTCGTGCCGAGAGACAATGGAGAGGATGACTTACTTTGAGATGAACTTGTCTTGCCCGCAAGGGACCAGGGAGGCCTCGCTGTCAAACTCCATCCTGGGAATTGCATGAGGAACACAGGCCTGGGGTGGAAGACGAGAAAAGACCTAGTTAGCACAAGAATCTCGGCATCCAGAAGGGACTTAAGGCAGTGACAAACCCCAAACCATATTTTTGGGGGGGGTGTCACTGGAAACTTTCAAGAAGAGACTGGACTGCCAGGTGTCAGAAATGGTGTAGGGTCTCCTGCTTGGGTGTGGGGTTGGACTAGATGACCTACAAGGTCCCTTCCAACTCTATTCATCGGTTCATCTTAGAATTCCCCAGCTAGCAAGCTGGAACTCTACAGGGAAGACCTCTGCCAGGGCGCATCTGCCTAGCAACCTCACCTTCTGTCCAGACAAAATAAATAAATAAAAAGCAAAGCAATTTGCAAGCTTCCAGGGACCGTAAGGAGATCCAAATCCAGACTAGGCAAATCCAGAATTCTCTACAGCCAGATCCAGAATGAAAGTGAAACTGCAAAGGAAATTGTGGAAGTGGGAAATTTGCATCTCATGTGTTTGGCCCAGATTCTGCATTGCCCGGTTGGGAGATCTGCAGGGGCAGTTTGAGGTGCGCAGAGGGATTTTTGTGTGTGTGTGTGGACAAAAGCCCTACTACACTGATGTGATGCCACCCCCAATCCCTTTGCACATGCATTGCGACATCGCACGAGGGACAGAGTTTGCCCTGGGATGCTAGAGCTCCGGTTTGCTCCTTTTGGTAAAAGCCTCTGATCTGGCAGAAGTCCAGCGGAGAAATTTTAAGCATGAAATGCAGAGGAATTTTCTGCCGAGGAAAACATGCGGATGATAACCAAGCAATGTAGCCATCATCGTTCAGGACAGGTGGACCAAAACCCAGGAAGGTTTACCTACAGAAGGTAGTGAATGCATCACACTTAATGAGGCCATCGATGACTGAATCCTAATTGGACTTTTCTATCTGGCTTCTAAAAATCCGAATTAGGCCCGAAACCTAATTTTTTAAGGTTAAAAGGACAAAGTTCTACGTTCTCAAATGAGGAATTCTTTTCCTATTGTGCCTCCTTGGTTCCATCCAAAACATTCTCGGTGCAATTCTTTGGAGTTCTTCTGTCTGCCTTCTATTATTCACAGGTGCGTCCACAAGACAGGGATTATTATTCATTTATTCTCATTCTTTGCAAAAGCCCTGAAGCAGGAAAGCCCAGCAGCGTAAGGCCAACGCTGCATCCGCAAAGACAATTGTTTTTTTTTTTCCCCAAGGAGAACCAGGAGAAAAAGGTAGCAGAAGTACTAATAATATCACAATGCCCCAGCAAAGCAGCTGTCTCCACTCTGCATTTCCTGCCGGGGCGCATAACTAGCACAACAAAGCACATGTCATGGCCAGGAGGCAATCCTGGACCTTTGGGGAGCCTGGCTAGATGCTTCCAGGTGAAGGGGGTGCCCCTGGCGAGGGAGCCCATGAATATAAGGTCTCTCCAATCCAAATTCGACATACGGAAGCAAATTGGGTTGGTAGTGAAGTCGACGGATGGACAAAAATGCCAAATCCGGTCTAAACATCTGGCTGGCTTTGCCATCATCATCATCAACAACAAGAACAAGAACAAGAACAGTGAACTGGACTCAAACAGAATTAAAAGCAATGGATAGGAAGACCAGAAAAAGAATGACAGTGAATCGGGCCTTCCATCCTCGCAGCGACGTTGACAGGCTACCTACCAAGGCAAATAGATGGGCGAGGAATGTTGCAAGTACATCGGAGAGTTGAAGAATAAAAAAAGGGCTTTGGAAGAATATCTGAAGGACAGTGAAGAAGGTGCACTGAAGTTAAATATGCCAGGAAGGCTCGCTGACTGCCAGAGAAACCAAACTGGCCTACAAGAAAGACCAAATGAAGAAGAGAACCGGAGGCATGGGAAGACTAAAGCACTACAAGGCCAGGACATTTTTTTTAAAAAAAGCAGGGAAAACAGATCATAACAAGACCTGGCAACGGCTAAGAGCAGGAAAGTTAAAGAAAGAGACCGAGGGATTAATTCTGGCTGCACAAGACCAAGCCTTAAGGACGAATATATACAAAGCCAGAATGGAGAAGTCGGGAACCAACCGTAAGTGCCACCTATCCCAAGAAGCTGAGGAAACAATGGAGCACCTGGTGAGCTGCTGCAAGGAGATCTCACAAACTGACTACAAGCAGCGGCGTGACAAAGTAGCAACAATGGTGCATTGGAAGATCTGCAAGAAATCACATTTGCCTGCCAGCAAGAACTGGTGGGACCATAAAAAAAGTCATAGAAAATGAAAAAGTAAAATTGCTCCGGGACTTCAGAATCCAGACAGACAGGCACCTGCCCACATAAACACCCTCGACTTAACAGTTGTTGATGAGAAAGACAAAAAAAGTCTGGATAGTGGATGTGGCAGTGCCTGGAGACTGCAGAAGAGAGGAGAGGAGAGGAGAGGAGAGGAGAGGAGAGGAGAGGAGAGGAGAGAAGAGAAGAGAAGAGAAGAGAAGAGAAGAGAAGAGAAGAGAAGAGAAGAGAAGAGAAGAGAAGAGAAAGAACTGGAGAAGACAACAAACTCCAAAGACCTACAAATAGAAATAGAATGACTATGGTAAAGGCAAGCAAGGGTAGTACCAAGAGTAATAGGCGCCTTGGGTGCAGTCCCAAAACCACTGGAGAACCACTTGAACACCATTATTGGCATTGACACATTTGCCACCAGTCAATTTCAGAAGGCAGCTTTACTTGGAGCAGCTTCCATCCTGGGGCGATCTCTGTAATACCGTCAAACATCCAGATTTGCCTATCCCAGGTCCTTGGGAAGAACTTGATAGGCACACAAAAATGCCAACCCCAGTCTGAACATCTGGCTGACTGTGCAATGAATAATAATAATAATAATAATAATAATAATAATAATAATAATAATAATAATAATAAACAACTAGCAGATGCATAATAGGACATCTGCATAGGGGAACCTGCTTTCCCAAGCAAAGAATCCTGGTTGATCCAGATGTTTGTTCTCAGATTACAATAAGGCGACTTTCCTTGTCCAGGCTGTGGGTTGGCCTTCAATCCCATCATCCCCCGTCCTGGACCCATTGAAGCAAAAACCTGCCCAGTTTGCATCTGTGGGGCAAGAGAGTGGGGTCAGAGCAACATTCTGCCCTTCTCTTATCTCTTTCAAAACAAGCCCTCCTCCCCTCCCAAGAGACCGTGAAAGAAGACGCAGTTGCCAGAAACATCTGGGAAACCTCTGCTCTTTCCTGGATGTTTTGGGGAGAATCTGACCTTCTGTCCATGGTTTGCCAGTTGCTTCTGCAACGAGCACTAGAAACATTCGAAAAAGCAGCCAGGCTTTCTTTTTTTCCCCCCCAAAAAAATTCAGATTCTGGATGGGCTGAACTCAAACCAAAGGGAAGTTATAACATGATAACCACGATTCTAATAAAAGAAAATGCTTTGAGAAAATGCCTGTCTCGGAGTTCTTAATTGGACTTGGGCTTTCCTGGGAACGCTGAGAGCCACAATAAACAGGGATGAGGGCAGGCGGAGCTCAAACATTTTAGCAATGGGTTCTCTCCCCAGTTGCTGGGTGGGCGTAGCCTAGTCAGCCTCCTGCACCATGGGGGAAGGGGGGGCTTTTTCGCTCTTCCCGGACTCCGGAGGCTTCCTCGAGTCTCCAGGACAGCGAAACGGCCTCCCCCGGACTCCAGAAGCTCCCTGGAAGCCAGAAATGGACCCATTTCTGGTCTTCCCACACTTCTGGGAGGCCTGCATGAGCTTTTTTTTTTAAATATAACATTTCATTCATCAAATATATCCTTCTGTCATGCCCCTGTTGGAGTCTGACTTCGAGGGAGAGATGGAACAGCTGACGGGGAGTGAGATTGTGGCTCCGGTGGTTGTGGAGGAAACTGGGGAAGGGCACAGGCGGGATTGGCATTCAGACCCAGGCCCATCCCCTCTTCATCTAAGGGCACGCAGGGAGGAAAGGATAAGGGAGAAACATGAGTAGTGTGGTCTACGGGGGGAGGAAGGGGCCCTGATCCCCTTCATGGGCTGCAACTGGGAAGACTGCTTAAAAGGACAAACTGCGCATGGAAAAGCTGCTGGAAGCAAAGCGTGCACTCTTGTCAGAGCTTATCTGTGTTTTGGCTTCCTCCCAACTGTGGTTGCTGCGCAATCTGATTATCTACAATTAATCATCCTTGACTACTGTAGTAATTCCTTCAATGTGGTGTGTTGGGTTTTTTATTTCGAATTAACTTTACTTTGGGTGCGGACGGCATTTGCTCCTTCCATAAACTGTTTTCTTTAAGAGTTTATTATCCTGCGGAGGATAATTGGACATTGGGCCCAAGTTGGAGGCATTAAAGGGACTTTCTTCTATTTTTGTGACTTGGTTATTTTTGTGACACACCTCACGTCATCACACCTTCCTTTTACCGCAAATAAAACATTAGTAATGATATTTAATACAGACAAAAAAAATATTAGGGGATATTCTTGGAAACTGTAGTGACATAACTGAAAGTTGGAATTGGAGAGGGGGAAAATAACGGTATACATTTCCTTAATAATAAGATGAAGTAAGAAAAAGAAAGGAAACTAGAACTCGAATGAGGGTGATATTAAGTATAGTCGAATAACATGAGGATTAGCACGGAAGAACCAATATAATGAAATATTGAATATATCAATGAATAAGAGATTGTAATGGAATATAAGGAGGTGTATTAATGTTAGAATGAAATAGGATTATGGAAAAAAACAACTCACATGATTATTAATATGTTATTGGATGTAAAATGGAAAACACCCCGATGACATATTGTCCACACATTGATATGTATGTAAAATAAAAATAAAAAACTTTGAGGGAAAAAAAAAAGAATTGCATGAACTTTTCCTCATCCCAGGGTACATGGAGGGAGAGAGACCCACTAATTTTCAGCCTCCAATCAGGCCCCCTCCTGAATTTGGCTTCTTCCCTCTTCTCTACACTAGAGGAGGAAGGCACCCTCATATATATATATATATATATTTTGCCACGGAAACGTCAATGTTGGTGGCCCCAAATCCCTGCACGACACCGTGAAACCATCCGTCAGTGTCATTGTCGCAGGACTTAAGGACAAAGGACTGGCCTGTGCAAAGAGAATATGTTGTAATGACGAGGCAGTCGAGTTGTTTGATCATGAACAACCGAATCATGATGATCTTTACTGGAGTCTAGTCTTGCCTTTATACACATTTTTAGTTATCCTCCATCACTGGTTAACTTTGGTTACGGCTTAACTTTCGTTACTGTTTAGCACAGTCATCCATACAATTCATTATCTCTAGTTAAAGTCTAACATAAGTTGACTTCCTCTCTCTAATCCTCCTTTAGACTAGTGACTTTGTTTACCCGAGTTGTATTTGCTTGGAAACATTCTTTATCGGAGGTTTGCCACCCGAGATTGGAACATTCCCGCAATTACAACTCTACAAGGATATACCAAGTGGCACAAATGATTCACGACCCCCACAAAACCCGCTGTGAGAAATGCAGGCGAGCCAGGATGGCAGCTGCTCGGCCTCCGAGGGAGGCGGCCTTTGTCCTTCACAACAAGCAGACCGCTCAGCATCTGCCAGGGGTTCTCCCCACACCGGGCTCCCCAAGACACAGCAGGGAAATGTCTCCAAAGCGCCAGGAAAAGGGCCGGGAAGCGAACGAGGATTAGGGGAGGGAAGGCTAAAAACGTATGAAGGGCGGCCGCAGGAATTGGGCTTGGCTAGTCTGGAGAAAAGAAGGACCGGGGAGACGTGATAGCAGGATTCCAGTAGTTGAGGGGCTGACACAAAGAAGAATTGGGGGTCAAATTATTCTCCAAAGCACCAAGAAGGCAGGACAAGAAACAAGGGATGGAAATCCCCAAAGGTGCTTTTCTTTCAAGAGGCAACTGGACTTTCTGGTATTTCTTTGAAGACTTTTTGCTTCTCACCCAAGAAGCTTCTTCAGCTCTGACTGACCAGCCCACCATCCTATAAGAGCTGAAGAATCTTCTTGGATGAGAAGCAAAATGTCTTCAAAGGAAAACCAGAAAGTCCAGTTGCCTCTTGAAAGAAAAGCACCTTTGGAACAACCGTGACCTGGAGGATGGAGAAGCTCCATAGACAATGGGTGGAAACTAATCAAGGAGAGAAGCAACCCAGAATTCAGGAGAAACTTCCTAGCAGTGAGGACAATTAACCAGTGGAACAGCTGGCCACCAGAAATTGTGGATGCTGCATCACTGGAGGCTTTCAAGAAGAGACTGGACACTGTCTGAGATGGTATAGCGTCTCCTACTTGAACAGGGGGGTTGGACTAGAACAGGGGTCCCCAACCAACAACCAACAACCATGGATCATTTTTTACTGGGCGGCAAAGCTTGGGCGCCGCCATCTTGTTTCGACAGCGCTTCCAGGTTTTTGGTTGCTTCCGGGTTTTCGGTTGGAAAGCGGCGTTTGGGTGCTCGCGCCTTAGTTTCATCGAAGGGGGGCGGTGGCTTCAAACGAAGAGCCGTCCCGATGGCGGTGGAGTCTCATGTTACTCAGGTACCGGTCCGTGGAAGAATAAATAATCGTGAAACCGGTCCCTGGTTTGAAAAAGGTTGGGGGCCACTGGACTAGAAGATCTCCAGGGTCCCTTCCAACTCTGTTATTGTGTTATACCTGTGGACATCTTGAGACAGGATCCTAATTATTGACTAGATTTTTTGAGACATGGAGGGCAGAAGCTCCTTGCAAACATCAAGGGCTTTGTCCTGAAAGAGACACAAGGTAGGATTAAGAATTCTTGGAAAGGTAAGAGAGTCACAGGTGGCTTTGACTGTCCATTCCTTCTCAAGAACAAGAGGACCTTCCGGGGATGGCAACAAGACACAGTAAAAAAGAGGCAAGATAATGCCCATAACAGTGTGTCCATCACCCCACAACCTCTCCATAATTGTCCCGAGCTAGTTGTTAACTACGAAGGCTTCAAACAATGAGGCCCATCGATGAAACATCTTCAGAGAAGCCAGACAGGTTGGCTCATTCCAGCTTGTCCAAGTTTGCAAACTGGAGTTTAAGTAAATGGTTCCACTCGCACATCTGCACTCATTGTTTCTGGCTCTAGGGGGGCGGTGCTCATCTCCATTACAAAGCCAAAGAGCCAGTGCTGTCCGAAGACGTCTCCGCAGTCACGTGGTCAGCAGGACTAAATGCCTTCAAAGGTGCACGGAACGCTGTTCTGGTCAGGGCTCCAACAAATCCACCCCCATTCAAATCCTAAGTCTTTAGCCACATCTCTCAGAGTGAAAAAAAATGATTTATTAGGAGTGGCTATGTTGGCGTTAGCTGGGTGCAGCCGACACTAAAATACATCATTCATTTCCCCCTTGAGCCTGATCTTCCTCCCACCCCCTGGATGTATATTCTCCAATGGGACACATCCATAGCCAAGAGTCATCCATCATGCTCTCCAGTAATAATCTTGCGTGCCAACAGCTTCGGCTGCCAAGGCAATTATCTGAGGCATTTAAAGAATGCACTGCTTTCCCCCTCTCCCTTTCTGCTGGCAACTAAAAAGACCAAAGGAGAAATTTTTAGTTGACAGTTCCCTTCCCATCAAAGTGGTTTCTGTTTTTCTGCTTGCATTTTTACATGCTTTCGAACTGCTAGGTTGGCAGAAGCTGGGACCAGTAACAGGAGCTCAGTCCGTTATGCGGCGCTGGGGATTCAAACCGCCAAACTGCCGATGTTTCTGATCGACAAGCTCAGCGTCTTAGCCCCTGAGCCACCGCGTCCCTGGACTTTAGGAGTATCCTCCAATTACTGATGTCCTAGTACATGCAAACCCCTAATCCAAAACTTCCAGTCTATCTTGGACAACAGTCCCTAGAAGAAGCCTCAGCCAGCCTGGTCTTCCTTCTTCATAACCCAGGAAGCAGAAATGTGGGGTGCAGATATATGCCCCTCAGCTCCGTGGGAGCCCTAACAGGGTTTGCAAAACATACTTTCAACCGGCCTGCTCACCAGTCCCAAAATGATATACCACGATTACACAACACAAGGACCAGTTCACACATCACGCAGAAATGCTTTGCTAGATCAACAATTCTTGCACTGACTCACTGTCCTACACCAGAGATCTGCAAACTTGGCAACTTTAAGACTTGTGGACTTCAGCTCCCAGAATTCTCCAGCCAGCATAGCAAGAAGAGCAAGAAGACAAAAAATATTATAAAATCTGGGATTTATTTTATCCATGACTAGATAAGAAAATAGGGAAATAAAATAATATCACATAATAGTAAAGATAAGATAATGAAGTTGAGATGTGCTCAAAAAGGATGATGTGAACTTATAATTATAGTCTAATAAGGAGATAATAATAATAATAATAATAATAATAATAATAATAATAATATAGTGTGCATAGTTGATCTATATAATATGAATTTTAATTTAAATTTAGGATGGAAATTGTGCACAAAAGATAAGTACCAACTGACACACTGTACAATGGAAAGATGGTTTTATTTGATGTTTTATGTTTGTATTTGTCAATGTTTGTTGTCAAAATAAATAAAAATTTTTAAAAAATAAGTCCACGAGTCTTAAAACTGCCAAGTTTGGGGACCCATCCTCCACCCTGCCTGGAGAGTTAGCTCAGCCCCCGACGCGAAGGTTGTTGGTTGGTAAGGTCACCAGAATGGCACCCCCAAAATCCCCCACTCCCATCCTAAAACCCGGCAGGGCCTTCCCTGACATGGAACAAGATGCTACCGATATACCAGTGAACAAAACACTGGGAGTTTTGTCTAGAAAATCCAACAAATGTGCCTTTCAGACTAAATTACACCCTACGTGTCTCTCTCTTTCTCTCTCTGCTTTGTATAATTTATGCCATTCTCATAATTTCAAAAGCTTTGCCATCTGCCTCTATATCAATAAACCCTAATTAGGGAAGGGCAGGAAGGCGGGTGGAAAAGGTGAAATTCTTCACCGCCAGGATCTAATTCTGCCCTGCTTGGTGGGCAGAAACTTCACTGGCCCACGTTCAGCCCTGGGCATGGCAAACGCTAAAAAAACACAAACAAACAGACATCTCCACGATCTAGTTAGCAGTGGAATCATCCGTTCTGTCTCAAACAGATATATGAAAATTTGGGGAAAGGCTAGGAACTGAAAACATCCGGGAGGAGCCTTCCTTTCTCAGGCTATTTGTCTTCAATCTAAAGGCAAAATCTTGAAAATAGCATCTTGTGACGTATCTGTCATTTGAAATGAAGATTTCATTTCACTCAGGGGGTCTCCCAACTTGGCAACTGGCTGGGGAATTCTGGGAGTGGAAGTCCACAAGTCTTAAAGTGGCCAAGTTTTGGAGAGCCCCGATTTAACTGAATCACGGTCTATTCCAGAGGTCTCCAAACTTGGCCATTTTAAGACTTCTGGACTTCAACTCCCAGAATTCATAGCTGGCTGGAGAATTCTGGGAGTTGAAGTCCACAAGTCTTAAAGATGCCAAGTTGAGGGACCCCTTGGTCTTTTCAATCAGGTTTCTTGGGTTTGCACAACACAAGGACAATGAAAGATGTAATGCCTACATTGGCACAAGAGCTAAACTTGGTTATTTTTATGTTTATGGGTTTTTTTTAATGAGCGTGCCCACATTTCTCGATTAGTTTATGCTTCAAGATCCTCCCCCCACACACCAAAGAACCAAGGCAAATAACTTGTCCTGAGCTACTTCACAATTATGGAAGGCTGCAGACAATGCACACTTGCATGAATGCAAACTGTGAATCATCAGCCAACCACGCAAGCTTAGTTCACAAAGGACACCACCTCCGAGACCTCTCCGGTTATTGTACACTTAAAAATAACAGAAAAGTGGATTTTTCCCCCCAGAACATTTAACATTCATTCCAGCTGGGGAATTCCTGTGCGCCTAGCTCTCTATTGACCCTTCTGTTGAGATGCTGGAATCCTCTCCTTCCAGAAGGGCCCAGAAAAGGCCCCAAGTGAGTCTTCTGAATATTGTAAATATATGACATTATGAGGTATCTGCATGGAAAATGGTTGACCAGGAAATAAGGTGTCTTGTGAGTAACAAACAGGTTCTGGAGCAGCCAGTGTCCCGGGCTGCATCTCTTGACAGAAAGGAATTCTTGGCAGATTACAGATTAACAGAGTTGGAAGGGACCTTGTAGGTCATCTAGTCCAACCCCCCACCCAAGCAGGAGACCCTACACCATTTCTGACAAATGGCAATCCAGTCTCTTCTTGAAAGCTTCCTACAACTTCTGAAGGCAACTTCTGTTCCATTGATTGATCGCTCTCACAGTCAGAAAATTCCTCCTTATTTCCAGGTTAAACCTCTCCTTGTTCAGTTTCCATTCATTATTCCTTGTCTGGCCTTCAAAGGTGCTTTACAAAACAGCTTGACCCCTCTCCTCCTCTCTGGGGCAGCCCCTCAAATATTAGAAGGCTGCTCTCCTGTCTCCCCTGGTCCTACTCTTCCCTAGACTAGCCAGGCCCAGTTCCTGCAACCGTTCGTCGTATGTTTTAGTCTCCAGTCCCCTCATCATCCTGGTTGCTGTTCTCTGGATTCTTTCTAGAATCTCAACATCTTTTTTATAGCATGGTGACCAAAACTGGATGCAAATTCTAGGTGTGGTCTTACTAAGGCTTTGTGGAGTGGTATTAGTACATCCCTTTATCTTGATTGTGTTCCTTAATACAATTTAGGATTGCACTGGCTTTTTTGGCTGCCGCTGCACGCAGAAGAACCTATCTCTGAGGCAAGCAGTCCAACTGGGATTTTGCAGCAAAGAAAAATTGAGTGTCAGCTACTTCAGAAAAAAAAAGATTTTATTCTTTAAAAAACAGGTTAATTGCCCTCACCCTGAGCAGGTCAGGGACGCCGAAGATCTAAAGAGCCTTATTTAAAGAAGAAGAAAGGGAGAGAAGGAGGAAAGGAGGAATGCAGAAAAGAAGAACTGAATTTGAACAAAGGAGTTTTGCTTTAGAGAGCAGAATTTTGTGTCTATCAGAACACTAAAAGCTCAATTTAAATTATCTAGGAGATAGTTTTGTGTTCCTGCTGGGGTTGAAATGTTCTTTTCTCAAAGGGAACTTGACCTTGGGGTCTGTAGAGGCTTGATAAGGAATCTGCCAATTTAGGGTAAACCTCGCCTCTTACAGGAGGATCTTTGGCCCAGCATAGTTTTGAATTTAAATTGTTGTAGTCACTCAGTCTCCATTTTGGTGAAGATGATGGTGATGAGCCTTGGGAGAGCGACGTCAGAGACAAAACACTAAGCCCTGGAGCTGGATGTATGAAGAAGCAGGTTCCTGAAGCCTCCGAGATGACTATGGCCAACATCCCTGGTAAGCATCCCTAGTAGAGCAATCTGGACAATCTGCAATTGCGCTGCCTCCGGTCCGATCTAAGCACAGTACACAAAATTGTCTGCTACACCATCCTGCCCGTCGATGGCTTCTTCAGCCTCAATCACAATAATAAACTTGGAAGATAAAACTGGGAAAGTATCTTACCGACTCCGAAGCTTTTCAGGACAAAAATCAGGCTGATCTCTGGACCGAAGGGCCGAAGAACTAGTTAAATATTTTCCAATCCTTAGCCAGTAAACAACCCACTGATATCACTGCAGGTCAAATATTGTCAGACTAGCTCAGATCCCAGCGGTGGTCAGCTGGAGAACTGGCTTGCTGTCAACTTCAGTTTAGTTTAGTGTTTAGTTTAGTTTAGTTTCTTGGCATTGCACCTCGTACAACAAAATTAAATACCATCTTCAGTGTACAATTTATGACTATGGAAATAAACACAAACACACATCCTTCACACTCCATACATTGAGTTGAAAACCCCTGATATTGCATTCATATTGCACTATACAATAGAATTCAATAGAGTTACTGCCCTGGGATAGAAGCTGTTTTTCAGCCTATTTTGTCCTTGTTTTTATTGTCCTGTATCGTCTGCCAGATGGTAATAGTTCAAAAAAAAAGGGTGTGTGTGTGTGTCCAGGATGAGATGGATCTTTGAGGATGTTTTGAAGTTTCTTAAGGCAACAGGAGCTACAAAGCTCTTCCAAAGAGGGGAGAGGGCAACCAATCATCCTCTGGGCAATGATGTTAACCAGTGGTGGGATTTATATATTTTTTACTACCGGTTCTGTGGGCGTGGCTTAGTGGGCGTGGCAGGGGAAGGATACTGCAAAATCTCCAGTCAGAGGTGGGATTTGCTGGTTCTCCAAACTACTCAAAATTTCCACCACTGGTTAGAACCTGCTGAATACCCACCTCTGACTTTAACCTCTGGAGCGCTGTCCTATTTGCCCCTGTGCAATTGGCAAACCAGACAGAGGTGCAGTAAATTAAGATGCTTAGATGCGTAGAAAGTCACCAGTGGTTTTTCATTCAGTTGATGTTTTCAAACCAAGAAAAATGGCTTGAAGAAGACAACTTAAAAATGAGGCATGTTGTTGTGTTTTGATTGTTGCTTTGTTCTGTCTTTGTTCAACAAATATTTTGCAACTACAGAACGGCCTGGATTATCCTTGAGCGAAACCAACGGGAAGAAGCTTTCATTGTTGCATTTATCAAAAACTTCCCCGGTGCTATGCGAAGTTATAATTTGTGATCATTAAAAAAAATACAAAAAAAACAATTACTCTCGCCCAGAATTGTTTAAGTCATTTGGCTTTTGTCGTCGGAAGACACATTTAACACTCTGGAACACTAAAATTCCCTTCGTTTTGGTTTTGGATAACACTCAAGCCTTCTCAAATTCCCAGGATCATAAAATAAAACCCCCACCGACTGCATCGATTCCACTTCGTTCCGGGCCAAGAATGGGAGGAAGTAGAAGTAAAAAAAAACAGACCTACTTTGTTTTCAGCAACTTCTCCAGGACTGACAACGGGAAACCATGTGCGAAGCGGGGCCGAGACCCAGGCGTGCGCCAAGAATGAACAAACATGGTATTTCTCCTCCACTCAGGAATTTGGGATTGGAAGCAGAAGAGGGTTTGCAAGCCCTTTCGGACTAAATCGAGACTGCTTCTGGCACCTCTTGCTCAAGTGTCTGTGTTTCGTTTCCAGCAGGCTAATTTAAAGGCGGTTCCATTTCATTGTCCTTCCTGCTAAATCAACTAAAATTCTGGTTCCTGGAGATTTACTAAGGCAGGGGTCTCCAACCTTGGCCACTTTAAGACTTGTGGACTTCAACTCCTGCTTGGGCAGGGGGGGTTGGACTAGATGACCTACAGAGAACCTTCCAACTCTCTTAATCTGTTAATGGGTTGATGTCCACAAGTCTTAAAAGGGTTGGAGACCCCTGCACTAGAATACTTAGATTCCTCTGGCAGTTACTACTGCGCCACCTATTCTATACCTGTGTATTTGGGTGCACACTTCTTAATTAGATTAACAGAGTTGGAAGGGACCTTGTAGGTCATCTAGTCCAACCTCCCTGCCCAAGCAGGAGACCCTACACCATTTCTGATGAGTTGAAGTCCAGGGATGAAGCTCTCACAACCCCCATAAACGACAAAACCCATCATTAACAGATTAACAAAGTTGGAAGGGGCTTTGGAGGTCATCTAGTCCAACCGCCCCCCAGCCCAAAAAGGAAACCCCACCCCATTCCTGAAGGAGCCAGTCCAGTCTATTCTTGAAAGCCTCCAGGGATGAAAGTCCCACAACCTCCATCAACAAAAAGATCCACAGATTAACAGATTAAGAGAGTTAGAAGGGAGCTTGGAGGTCATCTAGTTCAACCCCTCTGCCCAAGTAGGAGACATGACACCATTTCTGACAAATGGAAGTCCAATCTTTTCCCGAAAGCCTCCAGGGATGAAGCTCCCAAGGCAACTAGGAGTTGAAGTCCACAAGTCTTAAAATTGCCAAGGTTGGAGACCCCCTGGGATTCCGAACTAACCTGACGACTGTTTTCTAATATCTAGCAAATTTTCTGAGCCCACCAGGAGCTGCCAGGACCCCCACCTGGACAAAGCCCATCTCCCTCCTTTGTCATCAGGTCACATCTCATCCACTTGGATGGGGGATTCTGGGAGCTGAAGTCCACAAGACGCCAGGTTTGAAGACGCCAGGTTTGAAGACCCCAGGTTTGAAGACCCCTGTGCTACACAATTCCTTACAATTCCCTTACTTGGGCCTAACAATGGGGCTGTGCACACTGTTTGCGTCCTTTTCGACAACAGATGTAGGCAGGGGAGGCGTTTCCTTATGTAGTGGTTCAAAGCTTCCTGATTATTAAAAGGGTCTGTGAGTAAGATGTTGTGGAAGCATCTCACGCTCAAGGAAACACATGTTAGAAAAGCAACCGCCATTCCCACAATTCAATTCAAGAGGGGTTTTGAAATAAATTTGCAAATCGGTTAAGGAACTATAAATGTCTTCCCTCCCCACCTGGAATCTTGCAGATGTGCTACATCTTAGTTGGAAATTCCCCATATTCAGTGCCAAAGATCTGATCTTCTTCTTCTTTTTAATTTGAAAAATAAATTTTACTAACCATATTTTCATCCTAAAAACACATTTCCACTCATTACAGCGTTTCAATATTGTTGTTCACTCACATTGACGTACTTTCTAATTATGTAGGTCACTACTATATATCACATGTTTGTTTTGACATTCGACATAAACCAAATATTTACAGGATTTACAAACACTATTTATCTCAACTTACTATAGCTCCTACCTACCCTTCATCTATCAGCTTTGCGTCTACTTTCCAACCAATTGCACCATAAATTCCAAATCTCGTAGTACTCCATTTCTTCTCTGTCCCTTAATTCCACCGATAATCTACCCATCTCTGCACATACTACAAGATCTGATCTTCTGATTGATACTCTCAATATTCAGACTTGGAGCAAGTTAATAATACAAACTAGAGGGGCGAACTTCTAGAACGTAGCTTGGTGAAGGTGTTCCTAGGTTGCAGGTGAGTTCCCCCACAAAACAGAACAACTATCGAGGTAAAACTCCAACAAAGAAACATTTCCAATTCTTTTACCAGCTATTTTAAAAGCAAAACCAGAAGACGAAGCCTTAAGAAAAGCAACAGTGCTTGACTTACGACCACAATCGAGTCTAACATTTCCGTGGCTAAGTGAACCATTTGTGAAGCGAGTTTTGCCCCATTTTTACAGCCTTTCTTGCCACCGCTGTTAAGTGAAATCACTGCAGTCGATAAGTTGTTGAGTGAATCTGGCTCTCGCCATCGACTTCGCTTGTCCGAAGCTACAAAGCGACCGTCGTAAGTAGGAACCAGTTGTCCAGAGTCTGAATTTTGACTCCGTGAGTGTGGGAAGGCTGCAAAGGTCATAACTGTGAAAAACAGCCATGTCCCATTTTTCAGGGCCGTTTGAACTAGTTACTAAACGAACCATTGCAAGCCGAGAACTACCTGCATGGCATCAGAAGGAAACTTCTACCTTTGGGTCAAAAAATCAAATGGAAATGGGGCAAAGGAGGAGGAAAATAAATGCAGGATGCCTGAAGTTACTATCGAGTATCTTGCCTTGCCCAGCACGCTGCAGCTCTCCGCTTGTTCGCAACTACAAGTCACAATCATTTCAACAACCCAAAATCGCAACCATCATCCACTCCAGTCTAGTAGTGCAATTTTAGCAAGGAGGAAGGGGGGTCTTTGAGCATTTTACCTGCAGAAACCCCTTGGATCCCCGAGGCCTCTTGCACCAGCAGAGTGAACGTGTGTGTCTGTCTGTCTGTCTCTGAGAGGAAGTGACACCACCAACCGTCTCTGAGCCACCCAGACACCCGAGTGTGAAAGGCAACCCTTGCAGATGCCTGCCAGCCCAACTTCCTCTTTTCACCCTCCGTCCTCCGCCCCACCCCAATTTCTTCCGGCTCCTCTGGAGATCAGCAATCTTGACCCAGAGCAGAAATCTAAGGTTTTGGTCTTGGCTTCCAAGGCAGCAGATCCCCAGGGAGCAAAGAGACTGAGGTCCACCAGCAGAAGGAAGGAAGGAAGGAAGGAAGGAAGGAAGGAAGGAAGGAAGGAAGGAAGGAAGGAAAGAAGGAAAGAAAGAAAGAAAGAAAGAAAGAAAGAAAGAAAGAAAGAAAGAAAGAAAGAAGAAAGAAAGAGGAGGAGGGGGAGAGAGAGAAAGGAAGGAAGGAAGGAAGGAAGGAAGGAAGGAAGGAAGGAAGGAAAAAGAGGGAAAGAGAAAAGGAAGGAAGGAGGGAGAGAGAGAGAAAGGAAGGAAGGAAGGAAAAAGAAAGAAAGAAAGAAAGAAAGAAAGAAAGAAAGAAAGAAAGAAAGAAAGAAAGAAAGAAAGAAAGAAAGGGACAGAGAAAGGAAAGGAGGAGAGGAGAGAGAGAGGAAGGAAGGAAGGAAGGAAGGAAGGAAGAAAGAAAGAAAGAAAGAAAGAAAGAAAGAAAGAAAGAAAGAAAGAAAGAAGAGGAAAGAGAAGGAAGGAAGGAAGGAAGGAAGGAAGGAAGGAAGGAAGGAAGGAAAGAAAGAAAGAAAGAAAGAAAGAAAGAAAGAAAGAAAGAAAGAAAGAAAGAAAGACACACACAGTGCCTCCCTTTCACACCACCCTTCCTGGCTGCTCAACTCTGGTTCGCACGACCCCCGAAGCTCGCTTTTCTTTTCAGCCAGAGCCCTGGTTCCTTTTTTTTTTTTTTTGCGCGGAACCCAAACGTCTGAAGGCGTCCCTTGGAAGGCTGAGCTCGCAAACCCGGCCAAAGACGTGTCACTCTCTCCCGGCGAATCGCCCCTAAGTCTTAGTCTCCCCCCACCCCCAGCCCAGCCCATCCCCAGGACCCCCAGCCCCGGTGGGCGAGATGGAAGGGTGGCTGGTGACCCTTTGGGTTCGCGCCCCGGTTCCCACGCCCCTGCACCCCTTCCCCCTCCCTGCGCCTCCCTGGCCCGGACCCCACTTCTCGGCGCTCCTCTGGGCTTCTTGGGCTGGAAGACCCCCCCACCCCCCCACCCACCCCGGGCTCCAACCACTAGACCCTTCGCCCCTCGTGGTTGCGGGGGGGGAGGGTGCGGGGAGGGGCAAAAGGCCGAGCTCTCCGGACAGCCGTGCCCAGGAGGCTGTGGGGGCTCCGGGCATCCTAGGCAGGTTGGGAGATGCGGCGGTTGGGGCAGGAGGCGAGGGGGGCGCAGGAGGTCAGGTGGACGGGCCTGCCTGGAGGGTGTGGGGGGTCCCGGGGGTGTGGGGGGCTCCTATCACCGTCTTTCCTACCCCCTCCAGCCCGACAGGCAGCCGGCCCAGAGCGAAGCGGTTACCGGAGGGTCCCGGGCTGCGCTCCGCGAGATCCGTGGTCCTGCGCGGCCGGCGGGCGGGTCGGATCAAGGGGAGGATCTGCGCCGCCCATCCCCCGCCCATCCCGACGCCCCTCCTCTCCTCCGCCCAGCCCGCCAATAGCCGCGCCCCCCGCCCGGCTTCGGCCTCGCCCATTGGCGGCGGGGCGGGCTGGGGGCGGTGGGCTCGTCTGCCAGCTGGTGGCTGTTTAAGGGAAGGGGGGGTGGGCACCAGTCACTGCCCCTCCTCCATCAGGGCAGCCTCACCCCCACCCCCTTGGGAAGAAAGCCAGCTGGAAGAAAGAGCAGAGAGACAGAGAAAGAACAGAGTTGGAAGGGATCTTGGAGGCCATCTAGTCCAACCCCCTGCTCCAGCAGGAGAGCCTATTCCAAATGTTGGCCTCTACCTAGGATCGATCTCGCAGCCTCCTGATTGTGAGGAGAGAGAGAGAGAGAGAGAGAGAGAGACCGACCTCTAGGCCACCGTACTGGCCCCTTTGCTTCCTACCCCCCCGCCCCCGAAAGTGGCCTGCCCGCCACCCCCACCCCAGTCTAAGCTAGGATATGGCAACTGAGGGAGGGGGCAGGACGGGGAGGCTGGTAAGGTTGGCATCTCCAGGAGGGCAGAACTCCTCCTCTTCTGGCTAAAGGGCTCTGGGCCTCACTCGGACCTCTGGGTGCCCCTTTCTTCCTCCACCCCACCCCTGGGGGGGGAGGGGGAGGCCTTCCATGAGCTTTGACTCCTGGGAGCCCTGCCTGGACCAGGCCCTGCAGTTTTGTTGGCAAGATTTGAGAACAGATACAGATGAACAAGAGTCGGAAGGGAACTTGGAGGTCATCTAGTCCAACCCCCTCCCCCCACCCCACCCAAGCAGGAGACCCTGCTCCATTTCAGCCCAGTCTCTTCTTAGGGATGAAGCTCCCACAACTTCCGAAGGCAACTTCTGTTCCACGGGTGGATTGTTTTCAACTGTCAAGTCCTGATGTGGATTTTGCGCGTCTTGGAAACTGACCGGGGCATTTTTGCAAAACGTGGAGAAACCATTCTGAGGCTTGCAGGCTGCCATTGGTATCAAGTATCTAATTGCCTGCCACTAAAATCCTTTGCTTATTTATTTTTTCTCCCCCGCGAAGGGTTGCTTTCAGATTGTAATGAATCACGCTTCCTCTGGGCCGCATAATATTAAATATTCACATATAACTCCACTTAATATTACATTAAATAATATTAAATATTAAGTTTCTTCTATTGTCGCGGCTTGCAAGGGGCGAGCGAAACCATTGTGACTTCTGAAAGGCCATCCTAAGCAGTTTCTTAGGAAATGTCCCCACGCCTTGCATAATTTATAGATGGACCTTCTCCGTGACGATCGGTACCTCCAAGGGTGCCTCCATCACCACAATAACCGAATCCACGTACCGGCTGCTGGCTGTTGTCTTCCTCTTCTCCTCTTTCCTTCCATCCTTCCCACCCTCGGAGCCTTCTCCAAAGAGCTGAGTCTTCACACAAGGTATCCAAAGTAGGACAATGTGAGCCTGGCCGGTTGGGCCTCCAGGATGAAGTCTGGGTTGATTCATTCCAGGGGTCTCCAACCTTGGAAACTTTTAAGCTTTGTGGACTTCAACTCCCAGAATTCCTCACAATAATTCCTCAGCCAGCAGAAGCAAATTCTGGGAAGTTGACGTCCACAAGGCTTTAAAGTTGCGGAGGTTGGAGACCTCTGATTTATTCAACAATCCTTTTGCCCACCGTCTTCTCAGGAGTAGCTTTCCAAGGCCAAAGTTCAGAAGCATCAACCTTCTTTCTCAACCTTCTGGCTCCTTCAAAATGAACGCTTATTTTGCCCTGTTAAACTTTCCTTTCATTGGTGTCACTGACGTCATGAACATTTCTATACTTTAACTTTAATCACTTTTTCATCAGTGCCTGTCAAAATCTTATCTAAGTCAGTCAATTTATCATACTTTATACTTTATCATGCTTTAGAATCTTTGACATACCTGGAGTGTATTTGCGCATATGAAAACCAATTCATCTTTATACCCCGTTCTTCTAATTTTTGCATCGTTTTAAGTTCACCCTTTTCATCCAATATTTCCCCATATCTCACTGTTTGTTCCTTCTTATATGTTGTAGGATAAGAAAAAGCTTCAATAGTTGATAACCAAATTGGAATTTTCAAATAACATTGTCTCTTAATTTTCTCCCAGTTTAACCATAAAGACTCCCGTATATAATGCCTGTGGTATAAGGGAACTAAATCGCAGGGCTATTTTAGGAGAACATTTCTATACTTTAACGAAGTAGCAGAAAGACATCGATTTTTGCATCTTTGGACCATCGTTCCTCACCACAGAAGGCACATTTCCCCGTTGTTTTTCAAACAGGTTGGTGCATCTTAAAATTTCTCCCTCCGTTTTCCTGTCTTTGGTAAACGCTCTACCACAATAAACAAATCCAACTATTTGTTTTAGGGCTCGGCATTTTATTTATGTGTAACTTGGGTTTGTTTTTCCTGTGAGACAAAACCACTGTGGTCTTTGATTCATTAATATTCCACTCCGTATTCTTCCTGGCCTGATATGGACTTAGCATTCAATGCCAATTATTACTCAGGTTCTCTGAATTCCTAAAAGGAATATAGCCTTTTATTCCCCAAACTGTGAACAGACACGCACCCCAAATCGCCCAGTTTCCACTCATCTTCCCGCCTCGAAAGGAAGTGAGGAAGTGGACCAGTTTTGCCAGCATAAATGGCCTTTTATAAATTGGTCTCCTTTAAAGTCAAGCTGCTCGTTGGAATTCGCGAGTTGTCTGCTTAAACCTTCTTCTTTTTTTCTTTTTTTTCTGCTGCAGAGTTAAACCGAGATTCTTGTTCCCTGGATTCCTGGTTTCTAGTCTAGACTGAAAGGAAGGGAGGGTGGTAATCGATCGCCTAGCCCAGATGGCATGTCGGGAGCGACCTTGGAAGAGTTGCCAGGCAAAATCCGTCTCTGTTGTTGTGCTGCTTGTATCGTGCCATTCTGAAAATTGGCCTCGGTGCATCTACTTGCAGCTGGTGTTACAACAACCCTGGAGCTTGGTGGATAGAAGAGTCTTCTGGGGATCGGAGGCTGTTGCTAAAACTCCAAGACTGTGTGTGTGTGTGTGTGTGTGTTCTGACTCTCTTTGGAAGAGAGTGGGAAATTTGTGAGATTCAAGTCAGCCTTGCAAGGGAGTCTAAGGAAGAAGTGCACCCAGGTGTAATAGCTGTATATTTCTTGCAAGGTTACATTTAACAGAATCTTGCAACTCCTCCTCCTCCTCCTCCTCCTCCTCCTCCTCCTCCTCCTCTCCTCCTCCTCCTCCTCCTCTCCTCCTCCTCCTCCTCCTCCTCTCTTCTTCTCTTCTTCTTCTTCTTCTTCTTCTTCTTCTTCTTCTTCTTCTTCTTCTTCTTCTTCTTCTTCTTCTTCTTCTTCTTCCTCCTCCTCCTCCTCCTCCTCCTCCTCCTCCTCCTCCTCCTCCTCCTCCTCCTCCAGACTCTTATCATTCCTACACACCATTCATTACACCTGCATGGACGCCTATTGTCAACTCGCAAAGCGTCCCTGACCTGCTTTCGAGTTGCCATAGGCGGGGGGGAAGGGAGATGGGGAAGTGAACTTTGCAGCTGCTATCGAGGAGCTTGCAATCTCCGTCAAAACAAAGCACATTCCAGCCAGCAACGTCAAGGTCATTTCCAAGGAAATCCACCGTGGCCGGGGGGGGGGAGGGACTTCTACAACCCGTGAAATGGCTTCGTTGGGGAATGTGACTGATGACACACCTTGCGGGGAGGGGGAAACCGGGTCAGAGGCAAAGCGCGAATTAACGGAGGTCAGAGTTGGCTCCGCTTGGTCCGTACGAAGCTCCGGGAGAAATAACGGGATTTCTTTTGAAGCTTGGCTTGAGGCTCATGATTTAATTAGGGCGTCGATCGGAACCCCGACACCTACCTTGCATCAGTAACATCGCCCTCTGGATTTCCTTCTACATCTGCCAATATATTCAGCAAGCAAAGAGAGACAATCACACGTAAGTCCTGCTTACAACTGAACCGTTCACCATTGCTTGGTTATCATGCGCTTTACTCCTCACCTGCCTTGACTGCATCATGTGCCTCTTAAATTCAGTCCCACTATTTATGTCTCACCCACCCCGTTTGCTTTCCTAGGCTTTCTCTAAACCAGCTGGAGGACAACCTCCCCTACTCAAAACTTTCAAAATTAAAGGGGGGTGAGGGGTGGGGAGGGAACCCCTGCTCTGTTTGCCCCCTGCTGGGCACCAGGTGGCACTGCATCCCCCAAAGTTTGCTCTCCTGATTCTGCCCAATCCTTCCAGGTAGGCTTAACCGGCCAATCCCTCCGTGCAAGTTTTTGCGCTCGCTCTTGTCCCCGTTGTCTTTGAATGGGGAACAATAGCAGCACACCTGCGAAAGAAATATAATGTTCCGTGATGCCTGTTTACACCTTCTCCAATGATCTCATTCGCACCTGCAGCCCGATCGTTTTTTCAACACCCTCCACAACTTCCCTTTTTCCCTTTCCATTGTTTCTCCCTTGGGTGCAAAAATTAATATTCCTTTCCACTCCGCTACACGCTCAAACAGGCCACGCACGCGCTGTGCCCTTGCAAATCTCTCAAAAGGCCCTTTCTCCTCTCCGTTCTCGTTGCTTTTGTCTTCAATTCCACTTTGGTTTTAACTCTCTTCGGCCACTTTCAAAAGAATTTTCAAAACTTCCCATCGAAACCGTTCCTGCATTTTCTCCGCCTTTGAATTTTAACGCTTCCTTGCTCTCTTTGGTCACATTCCTCGCCACGGTTTTCCTCACGATGCCATTCATGCCACATTCATCTCTTGCCCTCTTTTTGCAGCATCTGATCGCATCGCAGCCCTGTAAACATCGTTCTTCTCACTCTCACCACGCATTCGTCCTTACATCCTGCTCCATTCGTTCCCTTCAGAGATTAATCTTTCATCTAAACGTCTGTGGAGATTCTCGGTCGTTCAGGTCATAGTTGCCCCAAAAAGGCTCTCTCCAAAAGGCAACTGGACTTTCTTGGGGTTTTCCTAGGAAGACGTTTTGTTCCTCATCCGAGAATGAGCAGAAGAAGCTTCCTGGATGAGAAGCAAAACACCTTCCCAGAAAAAGCAGAAAGTCCAGTTGCCTCTTGAAAAAAAAACCCAAATTGTACCTTTGGGAACAATCTTTCATCTAATTCTTATTTTTTTCACACAGGATTTTACTTCCTACAATTCCTACTATTTTACAATTTATATGGACTGTTTCCTAGCATGACTTGATTGCTTATTGTACCCTATGCCTATTATTAAGTGTTGGACCTGATGATTCTTGATGAATGGATCTTTTATTTTATGTACCCTGAGAGCATTTGCACCAAAGACAAATTCCTTGTGTGTCCAATCACCCTCGGCCAATACAGAATTCTATTCTATTCTATTTACTTATTTTTTTTCACATCTTTGTACACATTTTTCCTCTGGATTCACTTTCGCGTTCGTAATTTCAATTCGTGGTTTCAAGTCATAATTTCAATTCATCATCTCAGATATACGTTTCTTTTATTCATCATGAAGTCTTCCCATTTGATGCAGTGCATGAATTCCCCAATTCCATAAGAACAGACTACTTTCATATTCTAAGCACGCTAGGAGCTTTGGTAAATATAGAATTCTGTATTGGCCGAGGGTGATTGGACACACAAGGAATTTGTCTTTGGTGCAAATGCTCTCAGTGTACATAAAATAAAAGATCCATTCATCAAGAATCATCAGGTCCAACACTTAATCTCCTTGCGAACCAGCATACTAGGTCCCGTACTTCACTATTCAACAATTCACGCAGAAACCTCTGCAGATACTCCAGATGCAAAACTCATAATGATCAAATGGAACGAGGCCACTGATGCACTCAATTACTATGTGTAAATGTGCAGCACATTAACAGAGTGAATGAAAAAAGGAGCCAAAAAGGGAAGGGGATGAATTGGGTTGAGTTGAAGTAATATATTTTCCAGCTGAGGAAACTCACATTTGGCACATGTTTAATTCAAGGTGATGGAGGCCTCATTGAAGTTGCAAACACACGCAAATCTCCAGTGACCTATGAAGCAAAGGATGCGTGGGTGAGCTGCTGTTTCCCAGTTTCTGGAAAATACTCTCAGAAATAAACGATGCCAAGGCTTCCTGTGCGCCGAGATTTACCCAAGGGTAGGAGATGGTTCTGCAAACCCAACTCTCTGGGTCTCTCACAGCTTTGTTGTTTTAATAGACTTCTGGTCTGTTCTGACTGTTGGGGTTTGGTTAAAAGCCGTTGTGAGCCTGGTGAAAAGTGACAAGCCAGAGGAAGCAGCCAGTCGTGACTTTCAAGTAGTTGTGCCCATAAAGAGAAGTTTGTGGGTTTCTTTGGACCTTCCCGTGATTGTCAGCACGAAAGGAAAATTCCTACGGCATCCATTCTGCAAAAGAAAAAAAAAAGTAGGGATGATCTCTAAGCGAGGGGCCCTCAATCCTGCACCACAATCACCCCCAAATTCCTTTAAAAGGGGATTAAAGGTAACCTGTCAACTTTTATAGCCCATTACAGGAAGGAAAATGCATTTGGTCACGCTCCAGTTGACTTGGGTCAAGCCCAGGCGGCCCTTGTCTTGTGAAAGGGGCCTGGTCATCCTTATCAACATCTTGGCATGTTCCTGGTGGAGACTGACTCTGGGGGAGTGGAAGTGGGGCTCCGGAGGTCGTGGAGGAGGCTGGGGAAGGGCGGAGGCCATCTGGGCAGCCAGAAGAGGACCCAGGCCCATCCCCTCTCCATCCTAGGTCACGAAGGGAGGAGAGGATAAGGGAGAGACATGGTCTATGGGGGAGGAGAGGGCCTTGATCCTCTTCATGGGCTGCAGCTGTGAGAACTGGATAAGAGGATGGACATGCGTATGGGCGAGTGCTGGAAACAAAGCATGGAAATATCTCTAGTTTATGGTTCCTCTCTGAGTTTGGTGTCCTTCCCAGGGTGTGTTATCTGTGGACGTCCTCCAGCCCTTGTCTTGCCTGGTTTGTGTTGCTTTTTTCCTTCTTCTTGTAACTGTTTGTGGGGGAGTTTTTTTTGTCTTCCAACAAGAATATTCGGAGCTTGGAAGCAAAGGGAAGGAATAAAAGGGGCTTCACCTGTTTTTGTGACTGTGTTTGTTTTGTATCACACCCGGGGTCACCACACATCTCCTGTTCAAATCAGGAAATGGAGTCTTCGACTTATGGCCACAATTGAGCCCAAAATGTTGGTGAGGACATTTGTTAAAAGTGATTTCCCTCCATTTTATGACCTTCCTTGCTACTGTTGTTAAGTGAATCGCTGCAGTTAAGTTAGCAACACGGCTGTGAAGGGAAAGTTGCTTCCCCAATGACTTTGCTTGTCAGAAGGTGGCAAAAGGTTACGATGATGTCACTCCGGGACACGGCAGCTGTCGTTAAGTATGAGTCACGAGTCACTATTTTCAGTGCCGTGACTTCAAATGGTCACTAAATGGGCTGTTGCAAGTCGAGGACTACCTGTAAGGGATTCTGTCCCAAATGATGGATGATTGAAGAGTTTGCTTGTCTGTGCACAGCTAAAGAACGCCCTTTTGGGTGCTTCAACTGGGCAGAGAGTGTCAAGAAACAAAATTAAAAAGTCAAGATTGGCAGCCAGGACCATGCAATTAAAAACCCCGTGTATGTGAGAAAGAGAGAGACAGAGAAACAGATAGATAGAGAGAGAGAGAGAAACAGAGAGAGACAGACAGACAGAGAGACAGAGAGAGAGGAACAAAGACACAGAGAGAAACAGAGACAGAGAGAGGGACGGGGGGAGAGAGAGATGGAAAGAGAGACGGAGAGAGAAATAGAGACAGAGAGAGAGACGGGGAGAGATTTCTACCCTAATGACTGGCTGGGTAGGCGTGGCTGGGGTGTGTGTCATGTGACTGGGTGGGAGTGAGTGGCCTCCAGTTGGCCACGCCCACCAAGTCCCACTGGTTGTTAAAGTGGTGTTTTCTTTTCTGTGGGAAACGGGTCCAAATGGCTCTTTTGAGGGTTTAAGGTGGCCCAACCCATGGAGAGCCTGTGCCACGTTGGGAAGGCAACTGGAAATGCGGTGGCCTCTAGATGTACAGTAGCTGTCCAAGGTACTGCAGTCAGAAGGTACCTGGAAAGAGATGACCTTCATTCGGAGGAAATATAGTTGAAAAATACCCAGGTCTAGGCCAGGGGTCTCCAGACTGGGCCACTTTTAAGACTTGTGGACTTCAACTCGCAGGATTTCTTAGCCAGCAGGGTGTCTTGAGGAATTCTGGGAGTCGAAGTCCACAAGTCTTTTTTTTTTTTGAATAAATTTTATTGTTCTTTTACACTTTAAAAAACACAATCCATCATGACATTAACAGCACTGTAGCATCATTATTATACATATCCATCTCTTGTAAATATTTACATTAATATATGGTACTATATATTTATTTACATTTATCTATAATGGTCTTAACTTAACCGTCTTTGTTTCCTATTTTCCAGCCCATTATACCACATATCCCAAATTTCATGATATTCCGATTCTTCTTTGTCTTTTAATGTTAGAGTCAATCTATCCATGTCGGCCCAGTCCAAGATTTTTTGAATTACCAATTCCTCAGCAGGAATATTATTGGGCTTCCAACATTGTGCATATGTTAATCTAGCCACAGTTAATAGGTGTAATACAATATATTTAATCTTTTTCCTATATTTCTTTTTAAATAATCCTAACATGAGTAGCTCAGGTTCAAATTCTATTTGTTCTTTTACTATTTCTTGTAACCAGTGTCTAATTTTTGTCTTGTATGTTTGGGCTTCAGGACAGGACCACCACATGTGATAAAAAGTGCCTTGTGCACTTTTCTTAAAGTGGCCAAATTTGGAGACCCCCAGCATAGATTGTGGCAAACCATCCCTGCCTATGACCGCCAAGTAAATGGCATTGTTTTAACCATGTAATTAACCCAAGGATGACCTACTTAAAAACACACACACACACACACATTTGCCACACTGGATGCAGCAGAGACAGAAATTGGATTCACACACTTCATCGCGTTATTGGCTGGTTTTGTCTTCATGCATTTTGTCAATCCACCCAACTATGGTTTTATTCCATACACAATACAGTTATTCTTTAGCACTGTGGTACTGCTAAACATATTTCTATATTGGTATAAAGTATTTATATTTATATGTAGTACCAGCTGCCTCTCTTTTGCTCAAGAAAAAACAATTTGCTTTTCAAAACTCTTTCGGAGGAGGAATTTTTGCATTTTTTTTATCGATCAGGAGTTCAAGCGTACCCAACGTCTCTTTTGCAGCCCTCTGAGTTGTTCATAGTGGGTGGGTCTAAAATGTTAAGGCTTGTTGGCATTTTTTTTTTTCTCAGCAGTTTTGGGACAATAAGGCAACTGGTCGGATCCAGCGTCGAGTTTTGTGTACTTGCAAAATTATCACCACAATCCAGTTACAAAGTTGCATCTATGTCAACTTTTATTTATACCGAACAGCTTTTAAAAATACAGAATAAAATAGCTTTTATCTACTATTATTCACAACATCTGGTCCAAATATTACATATTTCTTTTAAATATTTTAATGTTTAATAAAGCAATTGTTAGGAAAAAAAGAAAACAGAACAAAACCCATAAAAATCTCAATAAAAGGACCACACATCTCAAAAGAAAAAAAACACCCAACTTGGTATTTAACTTGAGATTGTGTAGCTAAGGTCATTCACAGAAAACTCATGAAAAAGAGAGAGAGAGAGAGAGAGAGAGAGAGGAGGTTCCCACTGTCTAAAAAACAGTTAAGAGTTTGTTACAGCAAAAGCTGTTATGAACAGGGGGTGGGGGGGGTGGAATGGGTGGGAATGCACTCGACTTTAAATCAGCAGCCAGATGGGTTTACTACTTGAACAGAGGCTGGACGATACACAAGGTCATTGGATTTTCGGCTACCAAATAAGGTGTGGATGACTAATCACAGCCACAAGGAAACCATAATAACCCAACAGGAGTGCTTTGGCTATTACTGGAGGTGACAATACTTCAAAGCAAGGCCGGCATGGCAGCGGCAGAAGCAAAATACTGGCTAGAACGTGGTGGCCTCCTTGCGGAGCAAAGAAGGAAGGGACCGGACTGCAAAAGGCAAATCCCCGCCCGCAATGGGTTGCTAACCTCTGTCTGAACTTCCCAAGGAGGTTCTCTATGCAGGGGGTCTCCAACCTTGGCCCCTTTAAGCCTGGAGGACTTCAACTCCCAGAATCCCCCAGCCAGACTCTGCTTAAAGTGGCCACGGTTGGGGGACCCCCTGCTCTAGATGAGCAATAGGCACCATCCAAAGGAAAAACAAAGCCCCCGTTGTTGTTGTTTTTACAGAGAATTACTCCTAAGACCGGTGGCTTTAAGGACTGATTGTTATGATTGTTCAAGAAGGCCACTGGGGGGAAAAAAAACGCACACACACACAAGCAAAACAAGAAGCTCCTTTGGCGCTGGCTTATCTCGCGCGCACATCAGAAGGCAGGCGCACGCCGAGTGGCAAGCAATGGTTATCCGCTTTACAGCTAAAAGTTGGGGCTCCCCACAGGCACTTTGGGGTTCACTTTACCAGACCTCGGAGGGGCCTTGGAGGTTACCAAGCCTCTGGAGGGCTTTTCCCTTCCAAAATGGATTTGAGGCCCAAGAAGCGATTTTACTGAAGGGAAAGGAAAGCTAATACGGAGGGGGACTCTTCTGATTTTGATTTCATTCCTGTGATTTTTGGAAGGGCTCTGGAGACTTTGGGACAAACGCGACCCAATATCGTGACTCCAGGGGTTTTCTGGGCTTGGCGGAGCCTCCTGAGAGTCGGCATGAGGGTCGGAGCGGGGGGAGTTCTTGGAGACCCAGAAGTCCTGGGAGAGGCAGGAGTTTGTCTCTGGGAGAAACCGACGGCTCGTGAGATCCCGAAACAGCCATTTGGAAATAGGTTCAGGGTGAACCAAATCTGCCTGCAGATGCAAACGGTCCAGCCACCCCCGTCCAGGCCTGCAAGAGAGCCCATTCACACGGAATCTTGGGGGTTCTTTTGAGCAGGGAAGAGGGTCCGTTTCTACCAGTGATCTAAGCCTGCGTTTCTCGGGGAATCTGAACGCCTTCCAACGCCCAGGCTTCCCATGCAGGACATCGAAGTCCACCAATCCCGGCATCGCTGGGGTTGTGAGACGCCGCTCTCATCTAAATGACCCGTTTGTGCTCGGAACGGGTCCCCGTTGCTTCCCCGCTAGGAATGGAACCCCACGGGGTGAGGATTGGGCCGGGAAGCAAAGGGGAGCTCAGTCACAGGAGAAAAAGCCAAGGCCTTGAGAACCTGGGGTTGCCCGACATTTAAGCTGTAACATGGAAACAGCCTGACATTTATACCAGCATCGCAGAGATGAGAGAAGCTCAAAGGGATCCCTGTGCCACCAGCAAGAGGTTGATGTGTTTTGCTCTAACGGCTTAATCTTTGCATCTGCCTTTTTTTTAAAAAAAAATAATAATATTATGATTAATCAACAGAGTTGGCACAAGACACCTGGATACTTGAGGTGGAAAGTCCCCCAAAGACACTGTGTGCTGGCCCACGTTAACTAAGATGGGGTCCAATCCATTGGGGGGTTGTGCTCCTACACAGGCCACGTTGTCTCGGTGGGAGCCGAGCCCGATCGTGGCAAACGGTCCTCCTCTCCAAATGAGGCCTTGCTGATGAGGATGACTCTGACTGTTCCTGCTTGGCCAGGATTCTCTACCCTGAATGGTAGTCAGGTTCAAAAATCGCTACCTGAGATGGTCACACCTCTTGCTTTTGTGCCTGGACCAGCTCTGTGCTCCAAGGTGTTGGTTGCAAGTCTTCACAGGAGGGAATGACCCAGAAACCCTGCCTCTTCTTTGAAGGACACTGTATAAACAGGGGTAAATAAAGTATACACAATTGCTAGCAATTTGTCAATGAAATAAATTCATCACATGACACTGTCATGACAATCATATATATATCACTCCCACCCAGGAAGTCGGATAGCTATTATCCTAGGTGGAAATGTCACTTGTTGGATATTGGTTTTATTTGTTTTGTTTTTTCCTTTTTAAAGTTTACGGAAACAAAATACTGCAATGCTCATGTACAAAGTTGTCACACTGAAAGTCAGTATTAAATGGTGTAAAACCAACTGTAAATTTAAAAACCTTTTTTGTTCCCTGATACAGATTATTCCGATTAATACATTTTTGTTATCCATGGATAAAATTAACAATTAAATATAAATTTAAGAGGCATCGTTTTATAAAACACATTCAAACATCTTTTTTTTTCAAAATACTTAATTTAACAAAAAAAAAAAAAAACCCAGTCATGATATTTTACTTAAAAAACAAAGTTTTTCAAATTATTTTGTTCTGAATATTTGTCTTTACATCTTCCACGTGACATAGCAGTGTTCCTTAATATTTCTTTTAATTTAAATGAAATAAATTTCCCCTTCCCTTACATATTTCTCTGTACACAACATTCTCCCGCTTGGGTGTCTGAAAGCCAGGTAGCTACGCACAGACACAATTCAAAGTGTCTTGCTTTTACCTTTTTTTCCCAACTAAAATACATAGAACCATTTTGCCCCCACACCCCACACCCTCATTCCAAGGAATATCCATTGATTTCAGGCTGTCTCCGAAGTAAACGGATTCAGGCATTCCTGTTCTTGACGCTTTGGCTGGGACACAGCATTTGAAAAGCCGCTCAGATCCATGCAACACCTTTAGCAACCAAAGAACGAAAAGATACAGGAAGCCAAGTCCTTCTCCTCTTGGCTAAGATTCCTGTTCCTGCCGCCTCCTCCTCCTCCTCCTCCTCCTTCCGTGGAGAGGAACCACTTCCAGCCACATACACTGCAATTCAGCTACCAACTCTCCCCAAAAGAGCTTGCGTTTAAAAACAAAAATCGAACCGAATCTCTGAGGTCTGACATTCGGTTTGTTCTTAGAGCTGCACAAACGCTGAACCTCCTGGGAATTTGGATCTCGGGGCCTTCAAAATTGCTGCCACGGAGCCCTTCCAAATCTTACGCGGGAAGCTCCACGGCCGCGGAGGGACAGGAGAATTTCCTGGCTACTCTGGTAGGAGGATAACTAGAATGCCTTCTTAAAGTAAAATCAGCCATCAGCCAACAGCCACGATTGCACCACCTACCAAATCAGACTAAATGCTGCACGTCCCAAGCACTTCCCTCAACTCGCAGCCCTGCTGACGCAGCTACTGCAACAACTGCATTAGCTAAGATCAAGGTGCCCTTTGGAGGCACCCGCACCGCATCCCGCGTGAGGAAGTTTCAGAAAAGCAACGCTGTGTGTTTTCCACAGGAGGAATACACCTGAGGGAATCCGCTCCTTCCTTCCTTGCTTCACCGGGATGAACAAAATCGGCACTCAGATCATCATTACATCTGACTGGAATCAGATAAACTGAGCTTTGCCTTGGGCCACAGCTGTCATTCTGCAGGGCTCAAAGTACACGTCTCACCAGTGGTAGCTGCGCGCTTTATTTACTATGCGCTTTTACTTTTGGATAAGCTTGCAGAAAGAAGCATGCGAGGGGGAGAGACAGCACTGTTTGACAGTTGGGGTTATTTGGGGTTTGCTTTAGCAAAAAAATAAAATAAAAAAGGAGACTAGGTCCCAAATCAGAATATATTACATTCTTCCAATATTCTGGCCGTACAACTTTTTTTGTTTCTGTAGTGAACCTAAACTGCCCGGGCTTTGGCATTTCACAGGATTACGACCACCACCAAACCCAGGGCAGATGTTCTTTCTTTCTTTGGTTCACCTAAATGTAAGCGGGACACTAACCACGTAGCCTGGTCTTTCTAAACTAAGCCAGAACTCGTGGCTAGACTCAGTGGGGTTAACTCCGGACGTAAATACGCCCACGGTGGCAGCCTGGTAGTGCGATCCTAAGGAAGCTTTTCTCGGAAAGAGGTCCAGCTGAATGCGGAAGGTCTGAGTGCCATACAGTCCTCCAAGCCAAAGGAGGACTCATTTTTAAAGAACTGAGCACAAATTCTGATTTTTTTAAAAAAGTAAACTAAAACTAATCAAGAGAGACCTTCTTGCAGGCTTGACTCCAACGACGGTGGAAGGGAGTCGCAGAGAAAAGAAATTCCGCTACAGAATTTCACAGCAGGAAGTGGCTCCCCTCCACGGACCCGTTTCTGATCTGATCTGCCCCCTTCAAGCTCCCGGGGTCCTTCGGGCGGCCGCTTGGGCCTCCTCTCTACTAGCCATCCTTGAGCAGCCAACCAACCAACAACCACCTGCAGAATTCGCTACCAACAACCACAACAAGATTTGTGAGCAGCTGGTCAGAGCGTACTGGCCTTAAAAATCCCGTCGTGCCTCCCTGACAAATCTCCCCGCAGCTTTTTCTTTTAAAAGGAACAATTTGGGGGCTACCTTTGGGGAGGAGAGGAGAGAGCAAGGAAAGCTAACTCACCTGTATCTACAAACTAAGCTGGATGTTAAATAGGGATAAACTCTTACAAGGGTTTCAACAGCTGCGCGATATCAGAGCCAAGGAGTCAGTTCAGGGGAGGGGAGGGGAAAAACCCAACACAACACGAAGAGGCTGGATGGGGCCCACGGAGGCACCCCGATACCCGTTAAACTGTTGGGCAGACGGCCATGCCAGGCCTAGCTTCTCTCCTCCCCTTGCCAAGGGACCCTGGGTTCCATTTGGGGGGGTGGGGGAAGGGGGGGGAGGGCAAGGCCACCTTCCTCTTGCTTTGGGGGTTGGCAACATGAGAACCAAGAGGACAAAGGGGCCGTTTTACGACTCATGCGCTTAATAAATAGGACGATTATTACTGTAGGAAACCAAAGTTGCACCACAGGGCAATGAGTCTCTTTAGTAAAGCTGTGAGGCATTTCAGGAGCAAGGCCAAAGAGCAGGGGTCCCAGAGCAGGGGTCTCCAACCTTGGCCCCCTTCAAGGCCGGAGGACTTCAACTCCCAGAATTCCCCAGGCGGCTGAGGTTGGAGACCCCTGCCCCAGAGCACCCGAGAGTTGGGACCGTGCCCCCCCCCACCGCGGAGCCGCCTCTCTGCACCCCAAAACCCTCTTAAAGAGAATCAAACTGGACGCGCTGCGCAGCCTTCCTGCTGTCAGGGCAAAGGAGAGCATCCCGATGGCAGCCCCCTTCCAAGGTCCCCCCACCCCCCACCCCCCTGCTCCTCCTCCACCGCAGGGATGGCCGGGAGCGGGAGGGATCCTGCCTTCCTCTCTTCCTGCATTCAGGGCAAGGGGTCCATGATCCACTGCAGCCAGAACTGGGGAGCATTGAACAATCCAACGTTTTGAAGAGGCGGCCCCGGTCCGAGACCAGCCAGCCAGATTTCACGCATTCTGAATCGCTAATTTTGGGGCTGTTAATACAGCTGGGAAGGGGGAAAGTCCCCCAAAAACGGGGGTGAAGTTCCCCTCTTCCCACTGCCACCCCCACACCTTCCTTCCCAGGCTTGCAATGTTCCGGGACCATCGCCTGCAACCTTCCAGCTGGTCACGGGAGCAAATCCTGCCCCCTGCAGGCCCCGGTTTACCCTAAGAGGCTCTGCTGCTGCAGCAACAGTTTGTATAAATAAGACCAAGGCTTGTGCAGGGTTTGGGTTAAGGTGGTGCAGGCTTAAAAATAAATGGAATGTAGAACCTGCAAACAGGATAAATGCGGCCTGCCTGAGCGCTGCTACATGCAGGCTAATTTAACCATCTTATGCGGGGTTGTTTCTAAAGGAAAAGCAGTTTTGCCAAATAGAAAAGCATCTCATCCCCAAAGGATTCTGGTTTTCCTTCTTCTCCTCCTCCTCCTCTTCCTGAATGCCCACACAAAATTACCGTGTCACTGCAGAGAGACATTATAGATTGCGATCACCGCCTACGATAGGGGAAGCCTTTTTTTTTGTTTTTTTCCTCTCTCTTTTTAATCACCTGCGCCTCGGCTCTAAGTTCCAGAATTTAAAAATGCAAATATACAAAATAAAACAAAAAAAAAAAACAAAAAATTACAATACAATACGACACAGTAAAATAGCGAGGGGACTGCACAAGGGTCTGTTACGATCGCCGGGAGGCCGAGGTCCAGCCGGGGCTATACGGCGGCCTCCGAATCGTCCTCGGGAGTGCCGCCGCCGCCGCCGCCTTTCCGGAAGCCCTTCCAGCTGTAGCCCAGGAAGGTGGGGCTGACGGGCAGGAAGCGGAAGCATCTGTGCTTCCGGACGAACTCCATGCCGAAGGGCAAGTCGTAGCTTTCCAGGCCTTCCAGGGATTTCCCGCCCTTGCCGGATCCCTTCTTCCACTTCTGGATGCCTCTTTCCTCGGGGCTTCCTAGATGTAGAAAGAACAACAAGATGGGAACAAGACAGACACAGGCCCATGGGGTGGGTGGGAGGGCCTTCCCCCCAGGGGTGCTATCCTACCGGTTCCGGCGTACCGGTAGCGCCAATGAGCAGCCGAGACCGAGCCGGTTCTCTACACCGCTCTGCTGCTCTTGGGCCCGCCCACCCGCCTGCCTGGGCTCCCGGGAGGACCTTCCTTCCCTGCTTTTGAAGCGCGGCTGCTTCGCGCGGCATGGCCGACTGTCGCGAGTCAGCCGCTGAAGCTACAGGGGTTGCCGGAGGCGAGGAGGAAAGCCTCCGCGCATGCGCAAAGGGTGCCCAACCAAGCCACGCCCACCGAACCGGTGGTAGACCTCTTGGAGACCCACCCCTGCTGCTTCCTCCGGGGGTGGCTGAAAGTGGGACGGGGGCGGGAATGAGCTGCTGGTCCTGCTCCCCACAATCCTGTGCCAGCCGGGGGACGTCTGCAAGAGGACTCTCCGCCCAGGCCCAAAGCAGGAACAGAACCGAGAAGCCGCCCTTCTCTCTGGTTGCCCCTTTCCCAGAAGACAAGACACACACACACACACACACACACACACACACACCCAGCAACAGGGTGGCAGAGACCCTTGCTGCTCCTGACCTCTGGATGAACGACGCCTTGAATGATGCCGCTTTCGCCCCCTTTGGATGGAAGCCGAAAAGCTCTGTGGGGTTTGATTTCTAAATATTATTTCTAATTAATTAAATTCTAATCCCAGGGGCAATTCCAAGGGCGGCCCACCTCACGGCAGTTAGGAACCGAAAGCAGAAGGAAGGGGATGCCCAGCGGCCCAGGTAAAAAATCCGGCCAGCCAACGATTGCAACAACTTCCTCGCGGCTCTGACTGCAAAGGCCCCGCTCCCATTCCTGGGAGGACGCAGCAGAGACCCCCAGGACGCGTCAAGGCCCCTGGGATGATCCCACCACAGCCACACCGGAGGCAGCTAAGACGGTTCGCTTCCTTAAATATATCGAAGGGCAACATCTATCCCGTTGCAATTCTACGGCTCCATGTAAGGGATATTTTATTATGGCTTTATCTTAATTTCATACATTATGCCCTATAACGGGGGGCCAACCTCCGGGCCAGGCCTGGTACTGGACCACCCAAGCAACGGGCAAGCGTAGACAGGCGGCTCCACCGCTTCGCTTACACAAGGGCCGCCTCAAAAAACAGGAACTGCCCCCGCCGTACGACATGCCTTCGTTTCTTCCGAGAAAATGCCAGAATATCCTGGAGGGCGGAGGCCCCTGCTAAGGAGCGCTGGGGGCAAGGGGAGGAAGCGGGGGCAGAGAGGAGAGGGCAAACGGGACGACCTACCTGGAATGGTGTTGTCTAAAATAAACGCGACGCAGCCCCCAACAAACATAGCGGTGGTCAGCAAGACATTTAGGACTTGATCGATGCTGTCGATCCCTGGAAGGGTGGAAGATGGGAAATGGCTTCTGTCAGAATCCCAGGAGGAGCAAACCTACAGGGAAAGGCAACCTGGGACGGGGAACGAGCCGTTTCACAGCAACACGGGGGGCATCCAGTCCCCTCCTGCCCAGCCAAAGCTGCCGAGGGCGGTCGAGTTCCTGATGAATTTCTTCCTACTGAAATGTCCACTGAATCCCCAGTTTGCCCAGTACCAGCCATTGTCCCCACCAGCCGTCAACTGTGAAGCGCCTGCCCCCTTAATTTCTCACCCGCCAGGAGAAACCATGGAATCTCCCATTTGTTTATACTGGGGAAGGGTGGGATCCCAGAGGATAAAAGATTGGAGCCTCCCTTTGAGATCTTTGGGGAAGGTTACAAGCGGGGAGTTTTCTCCAACGGCTCAGTACAAGAGAGGTGGAAGCTTGGTTGCCCCAGAGACGCTGGGAGGAGGATGGACTTCAGCCCATCTCTTGACCCTCAGAAGTCCATTAACCAGACAACCAAAAGAATCGGTCAACCTGACCGAGAGGTGGGGCAGAATTCCCCTTTTGCTGAAGAGAATCCTGGAGGATTGGAAGAAGCCCTCCTGCCCCCGGCATCCCACCATTTCTCGGAAAGTCTGGCTCCTGCGAATGCCACGTAGAAATGTGGGAGGGCCCATGCAGTTCTAGGAAGCCTATGGCATCCAGCCCGCCCTGGCATTCTTCTGCAGGGCGTATGAAATTATGTTTTGCCCTTTTTCCAAGACAATGGAGCTATTTCCCCGGTCAACTGAAGGCTGGCCTATTGAAAATGCTGCCCTGACTTTGGCCTGTCCTTCTCTTATTCTCATTGCTTCTCCTCATGTCCTGGTTTTCGCTCTTTCTCGGCGTGTGACTGTTCCTCTCCCCCTTTCCCAATCTGTGTCTGTTTGTTTGTTGTTGTTTTGAGAGAGGGAGGGAGGGAGGGATGGAAAGCTGCCTATAGGCTCTGGTCTCCTATGTTCAGCTTCTTGAAAGAACATGGACAACCAGATCGGTCAGGTAATTATTAATTGGACTAGCTGTGACTTTTAAGCAGATGGCTAATTCATTTTCTAATTAATTAGAAAGATGCCTCCATGAGGAATTTGGGGGAAAAAAAAAAGAAGAAGGCAATTTCTTATAGCCAAAACCAATGAGCCGTATCAGATGCCTCAAGCATTTGGAGGATGACGACTTCAGAAAGGCTAGACTAAACCAGTTTTCCCTGCAGGTCAAACAGGATGAAAAACAGAAAATATTTCAATTTGGAAGACAGCCCAGATTCAAAACTATTTTTTTTTATATTAAATGCGCTGCACAGGGAGGGAATTGGGGCTGATAAACTGGACTCAAGCTAAGCCAACTGGGGAGCCTTCCAGATCCCTGGAGCTCCAAAAATCCTTAGTTGCAGAGAACACTCAGTTTGGGAAGCTGCTTTAAGTAGACCGAGCCAGTCATAATCTGCATTTAAAAAGTTAATCAACTGATCACCCCAGTTCCCAGGTGGGCGGCTGCAGTCTAGAGAGGAGTGTTATTCAACCTGGAAGGTGCCTGGATTTCAATTCTCGGAATTCCACAGTCAGCATCTTCAAGCCATCTAGAGTGAGAAACACCACTCTAGGGTGAGTACACGTTTCAGAATATTACTACAGGGACACCAGCTGTCCAATTGGACCATCTTTTTTTGTGTGTGTGCCATGGTCATTAAGCAAATCACAAAGTTGTTAAAGCAAATCCAACTTCCCCCATTGACTTTTGCTTCTCAGAATCCAGCTGGGAAGGTTGGAAGTGGTGAACACGTGACCTGGGACACTGCAAGCCCTGTAAAGGCATGCTGGTTGCCAAATACCCACGTAACAATTACACGATCGTGGGAACACTGTGATGGTCGTAAGTGGGAGGATTGGTCCCTAACTCCCTGCCTTCAGTGTCTTCTAACTTTGAAGGATTGTTAAAATAACTGATTGTAAGTCGAATTCTTATTTTAATTGAAAGATATTTGAGTGTACATGCGTAGCTAAAAGTGTATACAGATATAGATATATAGATACTCGTCTACCTGTAAAAAGTGGGTTTTGTCGAAGATAACTTGGGAGCACCAGCCCAAAGAAGATAGAAAATCCAAGAACAAAAAGGTTCCGGGAAGAATTCAGATCAATGAATTGCAGGTTTGAAAGTCCAACGGCAGTGATCATCCCTAAATAAGAAAGGGACAGGATTTTCAAACTATTCATATTCGTACGACAGTCTGCAAGTTATTTTAAAGCATAGACTTGAAAAATTGTCTACCTGGAAAATGGGAATCATAACACGGCCTACTTTATACAACCGCAAGATGATACATGGACCAAAAGCCCGAAATCTTGATACAGCATTATATTTAAAGAAAAATCTAAAGTACTTGGAGTATACGTTAATCGTTATATACTAGAATATAAAGCCGCTCTGGGGATTATCTCATAGGATTCAGAACTTTGTTTAAAGAAAAGGCAGCTTCAACACTCCATGATTCACATGTTCTCTTACAGTCACTGAGCTCTCTGCTAGCCTAGGCTGATTCTAAACCAGGGGTCCCCACACTTGACAACTTGAAGACTTGTGGACTTCAACTCCCAGAGTTCCTCCTCTGGGAGTTGGAAGTCCACAAGTCTTCAAGTTGCCAAGGTTGGAGACGCCTGTTCTAAACCAGAATTTCTCAACCGTGGCAACTTTACACTTCAACTGCCTTCTGGCTAGGGAATTATGAGCTGAAGTCTGCACATCTAACCATTGCCAAGACCCCCTCCTAAGAGAAGTTAATGAGAAAAAGGATGGTCCAGAATTCCTTCAAAAAGGGGATATTAAAAGCACAATTCACACAAACCCACCGAGTGATAATCACTTACCAAAGAGAGTACAAAACAAAGCTCCGAGCACTGGATCAGGAAGCGATGCAAACAGCGCACTGAATTTGCCAACTGTTCCAAGTAGCAGCATGAAAGCAGCTCCGTACTGAATAACTCGTCGGCTTCCAACCTATGAAACATTCATGGGGGGAGGAATAAAAAAACAATATTCCAACAGCAACTGGCATCAGATTTGCACTCCATTACAGAGCTTGGAAATCTTTCATAGGAAATGATTAAAAATAAAAGCAAAATAAGGCACACTGTGGTGGCCATGGGGACCACAGTTGGAGATGAAGTGCCTTGGAAGCAGATAAGAGCTTCTGGCCTTATGGAAACATGACATCATTCTGGAATGATGTGCCATGTAACACTGTATATAAAACATAGCCATGTACTGGTTACTATCAAAACTTATTTTAAATGCTACTTAATGTTACTAACAGATGCTCAAATAACAATTGTACAATATTAGAAAACTACTGGAAAACCTAAACCCTCAGGGAAAACATTTTCTTAAAGATACTGAACACTCCAATTAGTTTATACAAAAGTAAGGCTCCTTTTAAACTTTTGGGGTCCTTATTTCAGAACAGGAAGTACCAAAAATATATTTTCCACTATATATCTATGTTCATGTGAAATGTTTTGTTTTTTGCTTTATAATACAAGAAAAAGTATATAAATATGTTTACAAATTAAACACCTTATGCAGTTGCAAAACAGATTTGTGCAGCAAAGGTAATATTGCCGTACACTTAATCAAATCTTAGCATTATTTACTGTTATAAATGTATTAATGTGGCAAACCAGATGCTACTAACAAATTTTTCTTTAGGGCTACAATCTGCTTCATACAAGAACCACAAAATATACAAGCTTTATCATGTCTTCAGCTTGCCAGAAGGCAACTAAAAACTGGCATGTGTCAGAGAATTGATGCAACAATGGCTTAATCAACTCCACTCCCTTCTGAGTTTGATTGATTAGACGCCAGTTGAAAAGCAGCCCAATTATTTTCTCTTTGCTTTCTCTTTTAGTGGTTGGATTTAGCCTTAAGAAGTACAAGAAGAATGGAATGCAGTTTTGTTACACAAATACAGCGGTTAAACCACAATGTGCTCTGTTTATTTGGAGCTATCAACAATTAATATTTTTGACCTAGCTATATGATGCCACATGCCTGCCCATTGACGTAGTAACACAATAACAAATACAAACACTTCCTTGAATATCCATCCTCTCACTTAATATAAATATAATTAGGCCATGGGAACAGAAATCAGTCCAAGCCAAGCTTTTTTCCCCCTCAAACATTTTTCTCCTTTAAGACTCAAAGAAGTGCATCCAGTGGATGACAACGCTTGAATCTGGACTTCCAAAAGTAAAACCCCACCTAGGGGAGGGGGGAGGAGCAGTTCTAGGCCAACCTACACCCTAGTAGACCAAATCGTGAGTAAAATGGACTTAGGACTGCACGAACTACACCTTAAAGCACAAACCCCTGTCTTACCTGGGGACTCAACCTACTTCTCAATGGCTTAAGTGCAGCCTTACTTTTTATGAAAAGTTGCAGGACTGCGAGGTAAAACGAAGTAGCCAGGTAGATTTGACGTCTCCACGTGGGGGATCTGTTGCGCTCTGAATTATATAACAGGTCCATAAAACCTGCATGGAATGGAGGCCCAGCCAGGTTTCAAGACACAAATCTGCCACGCAAGATCTGGTTTGGCTCCATGGCCCCATGGGGGTATCACTGGCTCTTTATTTTGATTTCCTTTGCCTGAACAAGGGTTCTGAAACATTTACATAGTCAAATTCCATTTAGCAAGGTGCTAATTGACTACTTTCCTTCTTAATAACCATTCCGTTTCATATACCCTTGGGATCAAGCAGTTTATCAACCTTCCTCGTTTACAACTGATGCCCAGAATTGATGGAGCCTTTTGTTCGTTTGTTTTTTAACCGAATTTTCTGTAGCTTAACATTCCAAAGGAATCTAATCAACAACGAAGGATCTTAAAAAAGGCAAGCCACATTCCAAGGATATGCTGAAAACAAAAATTGTATTCATTCAACCGCCTGGGAAAGCACTTCTCAAACTGAAGAACCCTTAGGCGAGAAACACACATTGTGCACAGGGGGTTGCATGACTTCAGCCAACTGTAATCTGTTCAGGGAACCACAATTAAGTAACTTGGGCCTGAGCATGATAGTTTACATTCTCAGGAATACTGAAAAGCCAGTGCAATGTGCTTGCTTAGTTCACGTCAAATACCTTTGTAATCCCCAGAACTCCAATGTTAGGACTAGAAGAAGTGGATCCATTTCCGGTGCCAAAAACTCCATCTAATACACAGGAAAGGCCTTCTATGAAAATGCCCCTGCGCCACAAAATGAAATAAAAATATTGAGATAAAGAAGTAACATAGAACATAAAATAATAGGGTCAAAAGGACATTTATCTCACTTCAGAACAAATCAAACCCAAGTGAAAAGAATTTACAATATTTCTGTAAAGAATTGGATGCAGTTATGAAAGTAAAATGAGACCGACTGCTCAAACAGTAATAACACCTGTGCATTCCTAATGCGAGTAACAGCACTGAGCGTGGTTTTTTTTAATTGAAACCAGCGCCTTGCTGACTTTGGCATTTTAAGTGTTTGTGTTTCTTGTAAAAAGAGCTCTTAGAGATATTCTACGCCTGGATTCAATAGTTTAAGTTGGAGATGTTGAGCAAAAGGCCAGGCCCACCAGTGGTGATGGCAGAGAGCAGTAGCTTATACAGGAATGGTGGAAAACATCAAGGGTCATTGTGTCATACCTGGTAGACAGGTAAAAAATAAGAACCCAGAAAATTTGGGGTTCAAGGACATATGATAAGATAAAGAATTTTAGACCAAAATACAACTGGAACCACCAGGCCCTCATCTAGACCGTTTATGAAGATGGTGACCAGTACGGGGCCCAAGAAGGAGCTTTGAGATGCCCCAATGCATGCGTCTTCTCTCCACGTGGAGGTAATTCCACTGAGGACTATACGCTCGGTGCGGTTGGTCAGCAAACGGTGAATCCATCTGGTGGGTGGATTCTCCAAGCCCCTTTCCAGCCCTCTGATTCTGTGGTCTTCTATGTTCTAGGTTTTTTTAAAATATACATTCTTTTTTATTCCTTTTCTTTTTGCCCATTTCTCTCCTTTCCTTTTTACTCGCCACTTTTCTTTCACTTTATCTTTCCTTTAAGTGTTTTTAGTCTGTAAACATTTCTTCAGCAAAAATTCGTGAAAATGAAGAAAGGCTGGGAAGGGACACAGGTGGATCGGCTGGCAGGCGGTACTGTGCTACAACTCAAGCATGCTTGCAGCTGAGGGCAAGGAAAGTACCAGAACATTGGTGGGCAAGATGGCACACAGGCCAGGCGGAGGAGAATGGAAGAGACAAGACATGCTACCCAGTTTTGTCTCTGCTGAAGTCCACAGTAGTCAAGAGCTGGGTTTTGTTATGACTGACCCATAACTCCACAGCCAGAACAGTTCAGCCAAACAGCAGAGTCCCACAGCCTGCTCATTTTCTGCATTGACATGAAAATGTCACTGGCTGCCAATTTCAATGGTCCATGCATTCACTCCATGTCAATTTATTTTTAATCAGAAAATGAGTTCGATCTTGGCACTGGAATAATATTGGAACCTTCAAAGGAAATCAACATTTTATTCTGCTTCGACTCCAGAACAGAATAAAAAATAAAAAATAAAAAATAAAAGGATAAGTTGATTCCAGACACCCACCCCCTGGGGGCTCACCTGTTTATTGCATGGATGGGTGGTGGAGGAGCACAGGATAATCTTGCACAGGCGTAATAATCACCAATGGATTCAATAATACTAGCCACCACAGCACTGAGCATCCCAATCACACCAGCAGCTGAAATGGTTGGTAATCCCCACTGAACTGTAAATGCAAAGACATTCCATTTTATATCGATGTAGGGTCGACCCAATGATGAGCTTCCATCCAGGCTAACCGACTGTGGTCTAATTATCTGGCATCCGGATGCTCCTTTTCGGCATCCGTGGCTGGTATTTTCAGAGGGAAATCGATCTGCTCTGTAGCTCCCAGGCAACTGAGCAATAGCGCTCTTGTGTCTGGAGCAGAAATAATCTTTCATTAGATCACGCCAATGAAATACTGAAAAGCTGGCCTACAATTGGTTCTTTATCCTGGAGGATTTGTAATTGGTCTGATTTGAAGAATTTCCAAAAGAATCGCTGTCTTCCACTTTGTTTTAGATTCTGCATGGGGTTCGTTAATTTATTTTGGTGTGATGAAAAGCTGAAAATCAAGCTTTGTTAACCCGCGGATTCTCCTGTCAATTTCTTGGGACTTCTATAAATCTCAATAGCTTCTCTATGTACTTGTGTCTGGGGGTCTGTCATGATTGCTAGCGTTTGTTGGTCTTTAAATTTAAAATCGTGCCTGTGATACAATAGCCACTTGAGTTCAGCTATTGCTGATATTTCAAGACGTCTCAGTCAACATCTTTCATGTTCTAGCTGAGCATCAATACTCTGTTTTATAGTCCCAATATATACCAGTCCACAACTACAAAGTATGTGATAAACTGATGGTGAAAGTGGGGTTTCCGCAAACTGTAGGTGATCAAATCATTTCTTGAATTTTTCTTGTTGGGTTAGGAAGTGAGCCTGAAGGTTTACAAAGCTTGTTTTCCATCTTTATATCACAGACCTTAATTCACCAGTTTCATGGAAGGGGGAAAAAAAACCACAGTAAGGAGACAGAACAATCAAATGCAGCTCCTTTCAAACTTCTTCAAGTCAGACCAATTACGAATTAACCTGGAGAAATCAGAAAGCCAATCCGAAGTTGGCTTTTCAGCATTCCACTGGCATGGTCCAATGAGAAATTCTGCTACAAGCGCGCTATCACTTCCTGCTCAGCTGCCTGATAGCTGCACAGCCGAGGGTGTTGCTTCTGAAGGCGGCAAGCTGGTGAATCATCAGGATTGCAGACAATTAAAACACAACCGATTAGTCTTGAAATTCATCATCATTACATACAGACTTCCTCCTTTTTTAAAAAGCAAAGCACTTTCAAGATGTAAAATACTTCTCTACATGACAGGATAGGTGATTCCTGTAATTTAGAGGCAAGGTAGGGACAATTATTCAGAATACTGGGAATCCAAAGTGTATTTTGCTACAGCAATGATTTATCCTAGGTCGTTAATCTCCACAATAAATTGGTGCCTTCAGGTTAGAAAGCCTTTCTATGAACAAATGTGGGCATGTTTATCTTATATGGGCAGAAATCGGTAATACAGTAATACAAATAAGGGTTAAAATGCTGAACTTGTGTTGAGACCTTGATTCAAATCTTCACTCAGACAGGGAGTTCTGAGTGACTATCCAGCCAGAGAAAAGTGTGGATGAAAATGAAACAAATATATATTCAAAAATATTTAAGTATGTTCTCCTTCCCTCATGAATGGAACTGGGTATGTCAGAGAAGTTTGTATGGAAAGTCTCAAGAGCGTACAATTACACCAGCCGTCTCCAAACTTGGCCACTTTAAGACTCCCAGAATTCTCCAGCCAGCTGGGGGAGTTGAAGCCCACAAGTCTGAAAGTTGCCAAGTTTGGGGACCCCTGAATTACATTAATCCTTGAAAAAGCAAAATTCAATTGACTACCGGACCAGAGCCAGTCCGTCCAAATTGGCATCTTCAGACTCACACAAGGCAAAAAAAAAAGGGGGGGGACTAGAGTGACTGTAGAGAATGCAGAATATTCAGGGAGATCCCCCCCCCCTCCTGAACGGTCGCCCGGTTCACTTACAGGGATAGGGGATCTTGAACCAGGGAGCTACCAGGAGAACCCCTTGCCTGGCGTCAGTGCGAGCATAGAATCCATACTTAGTGTTGTCAGGCGGAAAGACATCTGTCACAGTGAAGATGAAGCATAGCAGCCAAGAAACCAGGATAGCTAGAATGATCTGTAAGGGGGACAGGAAGGCACATTAAATAAAGCAAGCAGAGAGAACCAGCCAGTTTGGGCTACTGGCAAAGACATCGGGCTAGAAAGCAGGGGGTGGGAGTTCTAGTCCCACCTGGCGCATGAAAGCCAGCTGGGTGACCTGGGACCAGAGCCTCCCTCTCAGCCCAGCACACCTCACCAGGGTTGTTGTTGTGGGGGGGGAAATAGGAAGAGGAAGGTGAGCTGAATACGTTCGCTGCCTTGAAGTTATTTGTAAAAGTAATAAAGGTGGGATGCAAATAAATAAATGAAATAAAAATGAGGACGTGCTTTGGGGGCACAAAGATTTTTGTGTTTAACACAGCACAATTATTTTCAGATGGAAAGAAAAACTTTTGTCGCTTTGTTGAATATTCCACTTTAAATGGGGTCTCCCCATACCATTTCCCAAACTGGGAACATTTCCAAGTAAGTACTACTACTCATATTACACACGGGGCGCCCAGATCAGGGAAAAAAAAGTCAGTTGATCACTGACTGCAAATGAGAAGTGATTTTTAAAAAAAAAAAGAATGCTAGAGCTTAATCAACAGATGCTCTGAACCCTCATCAAAGATTTCAAAGGAAAAGGTAATCGTGGGACCACACATCCAAGAGCCACTGAATTTAACCCAGTCGCTCTTGCCAAGGAAAAACTCGTGGTGTTTCCAGATTACGGATATCCCATTAGTTTTCAGCATCTAATCAGCAGAGGTATATTGTAGCTGCAGAGAGTTCAAGAGAACAGAAACTAATTGGGATTGTTAGGTCTTGAGAGTACGGGCTAGCTGGAAGGCAAGCAGATGTCTCAGAATATGGCGGGATTTCTCCAGCGGCCTCCAGGATTGTTCAGGTCTGTAACGACGCTATTTCAGACCTGAGAGATCACTGCTCTGTTAAAGATACCAAGAATCCTGAGTGCCTTCTTTGAAGTAGCCTCGCACTCTGGGGGTGCTTTTCATTTGAAATTTGGGAGACGCCGGCTATAACTTATTTTACACCTTGCTGAAAACTCACCTCTGCATCCCAGCCTTCCTGCGCTAAATGTCCAAAGGTTGTATGGTGATGTGCGTGCATGTGTCTTTCCTATCCCACTCACCTTTTTAATGAATACATTTCAATTGGTAATTTGTTATGCACTTACATTTGTTGTTTAAAAGTATTTTTATTCTACATTATTGCTATTTTTATTGTAAACCGCTTAGAAATATTCCGGCATTGGAAGCAGGGTATTTGCTGGTTTGCTAGTTTACCAATATTTATTTTTTCACAGTTACTATGAGGCTTACCGTGTCAGTCTTTTAGAGAGGACTAAACAGGAAATTACAGCCTCTTCTACATTTGAAAACAACACACACACACACACACACACACACAAACAAAACAGCTTCTGTACTGATAATAATCAACATAAAGATTACTTACAGGAAACATTTTAAAAAGCTGCAAGCGATAGGCTGTCCATCCTTTCTTGGACTTGTAAATGGGTAATGGGAATTTGACATTTCGGGCATACTGAGAAAACAACAGCACTAAGAAAATAGTCCTGAAAAGATGAAAAAGAACCAATTTACTCCATCAGCATTTCCAGAGATTTAATAGATTAAAAAAATCAGTGAAATAAATTCCTCTCTACCCCAATAGGACTGCAAAGGACCTATTTTTTTTTCCAGATTAATTAAAGGTTTGGGGCAAAAGATAGGAGGGCTCGGGCCTTGATTTCATCGGCTGTGTTTGTAATGTGTTTTAATCTGCTTTTGTTAATTGCTTCGACTCCTGAAAAGGTTCAATAAATCAAGTAAATTAAATATATTGGCGGTCCACATGACCTCTGCAGTCAATACCGACAAAAAGTATTTCGTCTACGCTTCCCCGTCATTTACTGTGATGCATTTTAATTATAACGGTTAATCGATTGCTAATTTTGATTCATCCAAGTGCTTTTGCACCGTCAACTTTCTCAAATCCATCTGGCTTTTGTGATTTCTTTCTGGAAAGGTCTTCTTAATGTGCCTTTAGCCGGAGGAATCGTTCAAGTAAAAAGAGTGACATTTGCGCCGTCTCAAACTCCTTGGCCTCAGGCAAAGAAGGCTTGCCTCCAGCAGTGGTTGAGGCTCCACCGCTGGAGATTTCCAGAAGAGAAAGGACAACCACTTGCCTGGCAGGGCAGGGCGTCTCCAAGCTTGAGTAGGAGGCTGGACTGAAGCAGGGGCCTCCAACCGCGGGAACGTTAAGACTTGTGGACTTCAACTCCCAGAGTTCCTCAGCCAGCAAAGCATAAAGTTGCCACGGTTGGAGACCCCTGGACTAAAGAATGCCCGAAAGGTCCCTTACAACTCTCTTGTTCTACATCTAAGTGTTTGATGCAAAAGGGATCGAAGCCCCACAATCCCCAGGTTAGGTTTTGTTATTACACATCCTCACGCATGAGCAACAAACATCCATCCAATTATCAGGAGGAGCTACACAAAGTGTGTATTGTTGAAGCAGCACCAGCCCTACTGCGCACCAACTGACATTTGGAATGCCATTTGTGTGCCAGAAAGAGGTGAACACAAATATTATCAGAGGCGACCCTTACGTAACAGTTATCCTAAGATAACTTTAGCAGCCAAGATTCAGGCTCTCCGCTCTTGACATGAAATGCTGCATTTTGGTGGGACCTCTGGAGGCCGTTGGGTTTTTTTTTTTGTTTTTTTTTTGCTGTCTTTCAGTTTGCATCATTCTCTCCTGTGATACTGTTGTGTAATTTTTCCCCCCAAAGCAATTTAAAAGTAGAGTATTGGCGTCAAATCACGGATGACCTATTTATAGAATACACCATTTTTGGAGACTGGGCTAAGCGGGGTAAAAATTGATAATGACACGTTGATTGAAAATGACATTCTCCTGCTCAAGGTAGCAAGTCAACCTTGAAGCTGGCCTGGCTGAGGCCATCTTGAGACTTCAGCACTGACACACAGGAGAAGGGGGCTAGGGAGGGGGGAATAGAGAGGGGTTGGGATGTTGTAGTCAAAACAAAATGCTTTCTTGTGGGAACCAAGGACGTTCCTGCAGGTGCTCGGAAGGAGGAGTCTGGGAGTCACTTAGCAACTGGACAGTATCCCGATTGGACCGCGTGACTGATTGTTTTGAGAAAGTGATAAACGTTCACTTTTAATTAGGGGAAAACCGTGGGAATATTCAGAGTCGGTTTTCACCGGCCTGTGCCAATATGACATATCCAATAAACCTATTCTTCGAGGAAATTGCCTGCCTCGGAGTTTTTGTTTGCTAAGGGTATGTTACTTGGAACCCTGACATTAAACCGGCTCTTCTAAACTTCATGCTCCAACCGGAGCTGTTATTCAGGATCCTGAGCCCTGGCCGCTTACCCAGGCAGAGGAAAGACTCAGGGAAGATTGACAGTGAGAACTGTACAATATTGACGGCCGGGCTGGGGGAGGAATACTTACAGCATGGCTATTCCCCAGTGTTTGCCTGCTCTCTCGCCTGCAGCCTGGAACCCAGAGAGCCCAATGAGAGCTACCGTGGGTGTAATCGTCAGAGGTCCAATGTATCGCAAGAGTGCTCCGGGCAGGCCCAGGAACCCAATCACCACTTCTATCAAAGAAGACATGATAATAGCACCTTGGATCTGAACACAGAGAAAAAGAGAGAAGCCTTCATTAGAGTCCTCCCCTTCTTTCCATTTGCCTGGGTTTTTTTTTTTTCTATTTCTGCAGAGATTTTTGGAATGGGTTATGAACTGCAAGTCAAAAAAAAAGGCAAGTGACTAGGCAGAAGTGGGCAATGGCATGTGTTATGCGATGGAGTGCTTAAGCAGCAAGCTTCCCAGACTATACGAACACCTGAGGTTCAGCGGTGCGTGCTCTGGTGTCATCAGAAGACGATTCAACCGAAGAATTGCGGACCTCATCTGCTTCTTGCTGCTTAAGCACAAAGCTGAGGTGGTTACGCACCACGGGGTCATTAGACCAGTCTGGCAGTTGTGTCAGTAGCCACATCACACGGTCATACAGGAAGACCTGGGTTCCAAGCTAACCTTTCAAGTGCTCACATCGAACCGGCAAGGGCTGGCGATGCCACGAAGGTGATGCTCTTAGGTCCTAGGGGGGGGCAGAGTGCATGATGCATTTGGTCCCCCGGGCTCTTTAGAAGCTGGCATAGAGCAGCGCAGTGGTCTCAGGAGACTGCCAGCCCCCCTTGGCTGCAGGCCTCTTGACGGGATGGAGCTACGGTTTGAAGATGGGGAAGAGAGAGGGGATGTTTTAAATTGAGGAACAATTGGTAGCCCAAAACAGTGGGATTGGGGGGCGGGGGGGGGTGAGTTCCACGTCACAGGTGTGCACTGGATCTATATATTATTATTATTATTATTATTAATTGTTCTAGATTCTTTAGGACCAAGAACGCCTAAAATATTGGGAGTTCAGGAGGGAAAGAGAAGTAGAGCAGCAAGGCCAACGAATAATCTGTAGAAGGCAAGGCAGTGCTTCTAACTCTGCGTGGCTTTCTGGAGCAAAAACACAGTAAGGCCGCGTAGATTACTCTCCCTACGATAAGCCTTTGACTGCACAGCTACATAAAGGAGCCAGCAGCCTCTTAACTGTCATTTTGCTATTATTAGGGATGAGAAGCCCTTGCGTGCCATGAAACAGAGAGTAACCATCACTCCTTAGCATGACAGCACATCCTTAGCAACCATGGACTGAATCTCATGCAGTTGGGAACTTTGCGATCACAAAGAAAAGGACAGACAAGGTTCAACTCCGCACTTGAAGGGAATCAGAGAGAGAGAGAGAAAGAGAGAGTGCCCAACCGACGGCCCAGCGCTGAATGGATTATGCACGTTTACCTCTCGTATTCTGGGGTACCAGATATGTTCTGTGTGCAGCAGCTCCGACGTTCCATTTGTAGCCATTACAGCTTGGAAGGTAAAAAGAAACACCTCTCGTTATGGCAAAATAAACGGCTTTAATATACATTGAAACCTAGCCTCTTCTTCTACTGGATCCCTTCTGCCCCGGATCGTATATGCATAGCACATTTTATAAATAGAAAAATCCATTCTGCTGGTCAGTTTAACTATCTCCCCACAGCCACTGAAAAAAACCCTACGGAATTGAAATGATGCCTTTGCAAGATGGTGGCAATTAAAGCCGTATCACGTACTGATAAAATGTACTTTTTATAATAGTGTTAGGAACACATTTATTGTCCTGCTTATTCTCAGGTAGAGCAAAACAACAACAACAACAACAACCCATCTCTTCTCTGTTTTCTTAAAAGTAGTAACTGTAAATACAGATAGTTTTTTGTTCCCACATTACAGTCACAAATAATATACCCAAACTAACAGCTAGCAAACCACACTGTGCCCTGTATAATGTTTTATGAATTGCCTTATATAAGATTGTGAATTGCCCTTATGTTTTTGTGAACTGTACAACATCTCTTCCCGGGTCTTGTTTGATCTTTTTAACCCCTTCACTCCTGAGTTTTGACTGAAAGGTTAGTTGACCAAATTCTAATGAACAACAGGGAACTATATTTTGCAAGGGGGAGGGGTGGCGGATGGGACAAGGGAGGAGCAAATCCAAAATGATGACCACCCTCTGCTTACCCAAGCTTCCATAGAAAGCCTCCAACAATTGAGTTTGAGTGAGAAATCTATCTGTTTAGCCAGGGGAGACTCCATCATTCCATGAGTTAGGAAGAAAGATCAAGGGTGAAGTTGTGAGATTAGGTTTAGCCAACTCTAAGTGCCTGACACCCACCCACCCCCAGCCCAATTTTTCCTTCCACCAATTGAGTTTGTCTGTTTGGCTGCATTCTTCTCAATCCACCGCTACAGTCTGACTCATGGTAAGCAAAAACGGTCCAAGGCGGCGGGATTTACAGCATCCATACCTTGTGCCGCTACTACAGCTGGTTTTTATCCCAGTGGGCAACTCCCAGTGGGCACCAAGAGGCAAAGATTCACTTGGATGATCTGGAGGATAATTTCACAGCATAGATGTGATTTGGGCATGTTATGTCACAAAAATGTCGCTTCTTAATTTGGCTGGCTAGACTGTAATAGCAGCTCCTGTCTGACGCCTCCTGTTTATAGAGGATGGCTTCTAAGGCAGAACAAGAGGTCTCTTTATAAACAAAATGTTCTGTACTTACCCAACTAGCTCCCACAAAGTTTCTAGCTTTTTCTGAAGGCAAAGGGCAAAGTCATCTTCCTGATTTACTAAAAACTGTGGTCACATTATTTGACCTTCTACCATACCCTGAATTTCTACAGGGTGGGGAAAAAAGCTGTTTTTGAATCCAGAAATCTTTACCAATGCAGTTATAAGAAATACACGTTTTAGGCACTAGGGCTGTTCATCATACTAAGCACTATTTATTAAAGAAGTTGCAACCAGTCACATTTACTATTTAACTGTCATGTACTGATATAGTTGGGGTTGTAAATACACCAAATGCCAAAACTAAATGGACTTCATTACAGCTAAACACAATATGTGAACGTGCCCTTAATTTTTTGACCTTCGCTCTGAAAGCCTCTTTTCCCAGAAATTTGGAAATTCGTGCATGTTCACAGCTCCTCATTTGGAAAAGAGTTTGGGGCACTGCCAAAATACTAGGGCCTATCTCAAGTAAACTATGATTATGGCTATACACATTATTGCCTATTGGCAGCTGAACAAAATAGCTCAGTTCTGAAAATTAGTAACACGTTTCCCTCTTATTTAATATTTCACACCACTCATGATATTCTGGATGCAAAATGAGGAAATGTCTAATTTGAAAAAAAAAATTCAAATTTCCGTTCTGCTTCTTTTATTGAATGCGTTTTATCTTTGGGAAATGAAAACCAAAATTTAATATAAGTTTAATGGCTAGCACATTTATTTAAAGGGATTTTTTTGCTCATAATGCGATAACAACACAGAATCTTCTTTGATATTTCTGGGAACCAGAATATTAATTGGATTCCAAAAATGCCGTACTTCAAAGCAAAGTACCCTCCGGCATGATGCTTTGAGTCACTGGGATTGATCAACCCGACATCTAATTAACAGATTACTTTTTCTTCATGCATGCCAATTACTTGGGGAATACCTTATTGCTATTTTATAAGGGCTTGTCATCCTCTCAAGTGCTTTTACTTATATATTCTGCACTTAGGTTGGGGAAGCAGTCCAGCTAAACTGCCTTTATATCATCAAAATCACCCACCAAATTCCGATTACCAAAACGTGGGCAAGACTTATCCAGCAATAATTAATAGAAAACAAAATTTGCAAAATTATTTGCTTTCATAGTGCTAATTATGCTCAAAAGAAAGCCATCTTAAATAATTGTTTAGAAAACTTGCTTCACTAATCATTGTTCATAAAGCTTGGTGCAATTTATTTCAAGCTCACCCAGTAGGTGAAGCAATAATGAAAACTAAGGTTTTCTTTTCTTTTCTTCTCCTAGTTTATGAAGAGTGGCGTGTATATATCCTATTTTATGGAATGCAGATTAGATTTCCTGTATTCTCCATTGCTGAATCCTTGGCTCTCAGCTCAGCTAAATCCAGGAAGCTCTGAGGACTCCACCCCCCCAAAATCCCCAACCCCCTGGGAACACATCTTGTTCCTGCTGTTCCTCCTTGCCTATTTATTGCCTCTGAACTTGAAGGTGTTGCAAAATCATCTAGCAGCCTCAATATGTAAATTGGCCCCTGAGGTTCCACCCCACCACCTTTCAGAATCTCCTCCCAAGAGCAATTTCGATGAAATTCTTGTGGGAAGAATGTGGGACGCTTGTGCTGAGAGAATCGAAGGGGAACTCCCCTGAAATTTGCATCAAAAAACCATTTTTTATCCCTGTCTTTCCTTCAGGGATCTCCTACAGAATTAAACCATCCTGGTGGTTCTGTAAAGACTCCCTCGTGACTGTTACAAATCAGAGTCAGCCTTTAAAAAAAAAAAAAAAAAGTTTCCCTCCATTTCGGCTCTTGCCCTGAACGACCAAAGGCCCGGAAGGAAAGGATGGTTGCTCACCTGTGTTATTACACTTCCATTTGTCCAGGGAGAGGATGGCTCTAGCGGGAGCCAAGAACGCAAAAGCACTGGCCTGAAACAAGGGTAACCTGAAAGAGGCCAAAATCCACATTTTACAACATTGCCACAGCACGCACGAAGAGTCACCTGTTCCGTCTTATCGTTACTAGTTATCTCCCCAAATCTAATCTATCTAAGAATTTACTGCAGTGCCCATGAATAAGGATACCAAGTCATATAAGCAGTTAAAAATTAGCGTTACTCTATAGTTGAATCACAAAACCAACAAAGAGAACAAGGAACAGAGTTGACATCAAGCAATGTGTGGACTCACTTGATGGTTTCTGAAAAGTCATAAAGACCTTTAGGACAACAATCTTCGTCAATGAAACAGAAATATTCTAGAAACCTCCCTCTTTATCTAAACCAGAGTTCTCCAAACTGAGCAGCCTTTAGACTTGTGGACTTCAACTCCCAGGATTTCCCAGCCAGCATTGAGAGTCGAACGATTCTGGGAGTTGTAATCCACAAGTCTTAACGCTGCCCAGTTTGGAGAGCCCTGATTTAAACGATAAAGGTGAATGGGACAGAGAGTCATAGTATTTTTACTACAAATCACTCCAAGGACAAAAACTATTTCTTAGTTTTAATCTGTGGCATTCTATATACCTTAGTCCTGGACAGTTTTGGGGTTACCTTTTTTTCTGCATTTTTCTAGATGGTAAGGCTGTCTGGTTAACTCTGGTAAGGCAGAGAGCATAAAGAGAAAGCAATGCTGGCCATACATTTCCCTTCACCTGTCTGGCTTTTCTTATATATCCAGTGTCTTAAAATGACAAGACCCACTCTTACAGGGATCCTTCCTTCCACAAGAATCCACAGAAACCGCCCCAACGGTGCACAAGGTAGAATCCTTTACTCCACTGGTTTGCTTTCTTCATGACTCAATTTGTTCTAGGATGGCAGATTAGAATCAAGGTTTATTAGCCAATAAATCATGCAATCAGCAGAAATCGAAGGGCATGATTCATCCCCTTTGGGGGAAATTGGCAGCTCCCACAAGGTTACAGCTGAAAATCCTTGGCACTGGAATGCCAAGGATACACCACCATGTTGGGAAGCCTAATTTTCTCTAGCATCAATACTATAGCCAAATTTGGTCCCGCTGCAGTGAAAATGAGGCTACAACTGACACACATTCCTCAGTTTTGTAGCTTAAATGTATGATGTTCACTTTACTATTTGTTTGATTATTTTGGATACAGTTGATCTTCCTTCATAACTGTAACAGTTTTTGGGAGGGGCAAAATCATTTCGCTTAACAAACAAGAAGGGTGAGAGACATTACCTGTTTGCCTTTCACATTAAAATGCTTTGCAAACGCTCATAATAGTAAAAAAAAAAAACAGTTTTAAAAGAAGGAGTGCATCCGGAATGATCAAATAACTAAATAACCATGGTGTAATCACTGGATCATTACAAGAACATCTACAAAGAAAGCAAGCTCCACTTTTTACAAGCAGACTTCCCCTTCTTGCAGGATCCCTCCCTAAAATGATTGATTTCAGCCCATTTCAGACTTGGCAACTTTAGGATGTGTGGATCATTCAACCCTAAGATTTATTCAGCCAGTTTGCAGTCAGTATTTTGAAAATAATTGCAAAGGATTTGCAAAACCAGGCTGTTCTTCCTTGAAGGATAATTCCCCAAATTATTCCAGAATAATGAATTTGGTGGCAAATCAGACAGAATCTGCTTAACAAAATAATTCCAAGAGAAGCCGTCCGATTTCTGTTCCTACTTATGACAGGTGTCCTCATGTGTACATTTCTGGTACTAAGGAATAGAGAGGTAGTTGTTCGCTTAGCAGAACCTGCTTAGTTCTTTTTAGGGACAGCTTGATGAACTAGAGAGGGCTTCGCTGACGCTTGGCACACCCGTCCTTTTGAGGAGACTCCTAGTTATCAGTAACTGGTAATGATTTAGGGGCTGAAAAGCCAAAAGGATGCCTTCTTTTCTGGCATCCATTTTCATGAAGACGTTCCATGTAGCGCTTTTACACCGCTTCTCACTGCTTTACAGCCCTCTCTGTGCAGTTTACAAGGATCAGCCTTTGGCTGCCAACAATTGGGGTCCTCACTGGGTCCATTCGTAACAATCTTCATTGGCTTTCTGGTTTTTGTACCATCACATTGTGGGTTGATAAAAAGGACCAAGCCATAAACCTTATGAGCAAGCAAAAATACTCAAATTTGTTTCTTTCATAAGATCCTCTTTTTCAGACGGCCTGTTTTAATTCAGGAGACTTAGAAAGATATTGAACGAATCCTGGAGGTTTTCTTTGGGCTCGTATCCTTCAACAATCTTCACTAGTTTATTTAAACTGACCTGCCTTTCTTATCCTACTGAGTTACCAATTCCCCACCAGGTGTTTTCTTTTGTAGGTAAATATACTCAATATTTTTTGAAACAAAGACTTCGAAATGAAATCATACTTGGAGGGGCTTGACCTAAAGCAAAAAGATGACTGTGTTAATTCTTTTGTTATGTTTCCATGTTGATTTTTAATATCCTGCCTAGAATAAATATAATATAGATGTAGGTAATTAGCATGCTTTGGCCCTTGCGAGAAGGTGAAAAGTGTACAGAGTTTTTTTCTACAGTAACAAAAGACTATAACTGGATAATTCTATGCTCTTAATACTAAAAGAAATCAAAAACCTTATTTTGCTTTGATCGTTAATGCCATAGATAATAGAAAAACGAGAAAAGTTAAATATTTGTTTTAAAATATGTAAGTCTCCCACTAAAAGACCCTTTACACACTGTGTGTAGTTCTGCCTGTTCCCAATTTTGAGCCCAAATCAACTCCAGCAACCATGCAGAGAAATGGTTGGGTAGGAAATAGGGTATCAATTGTCACTGTTCTTTGGGGGGGCTGCCTACGGGCTGCAAAAGTGTTGGCAGATCTTGGTTGGCCCGGCACATTTTTCATACAGAACAACAAGAGTCGGAAGGGACCTTGGAGATCCTCTAGTCCAACCCCCTGCTCAAGCAGGGGACCCTCGACCGTTCCAGACAAGTGCATATCCAATCTCTCCTTGAAAGCCTCCCGGGATGGATGGAGCAGCCACAACTTCTGTTCCCCTGATCAATTATTCTGACAGGGAATTTCTCCTTAGTTCCCGATTGCTTCTCTCCTGGATTCGTTTCCACCCTTGTTTCTTTCTTTGCCTCCTGGTGTTTTGGACGATAGCTTGGCTCCCTCTTCTCTGGGGCAGCCCCTGAGATCTCGGAAGACTGCTCTCATGTCAGCCCCCGGTCCTTCTTTTCCCCAGACCTGACATACCAAAATCATGCAAATATCTATCTATCTATCTATCTATCTATCTATCTATCTATCTATCTATCTATCTATCTATCTATCTATCTATCTATCTATCTATCTATCTTGTGATGACCAAAACTGGATGCAGTATTCCAAGGATGATCTTATTAAGATTTTATAAAGCGGTACTAATACTTCACATGACCTTGATACTGTCCCTCCGTTAATGCAACCTAGGACTGTGCTGGCTTTCAGAAGATGAAATGTTCAGTCCTGACAAGGTCAGCTCCACCATTATCCAAAAGGAGATGTAAATTAGACCAAGTGTGTTTAATCAGTACATGATTGCTCCTTCTAACCCCAGCAGGACACGGCTTCTAGAGAATCGATGCACAAAGTTGGATGTCAATGAAATGGTATTACTTTTCACCCCATAGCACATTGCCAGCCTCAGATAATATATAGGTAGTCCTTGACTTACAACCATAATTGAGCCAGCAACTTTGCTGGAAGCGATGATGGTCTTTAAGTGGCTCATCATGTGACTGCATCCAATTTTTCAATCTTTTTTTTTGCGGCTGTTGTTAAGCACACCCACTATGGGTTATGAGGTGGTTTTTGAGGGAAGTAAGTGCCTGTAAGAGTAATGTATCCTATTATCTGTGCTAAAAGGATACTTGGCCATCCCTCTGATCGCTGCATGGAAATGAACGGTGCCTGGAGCATCAAAGTGCCTTCAGCCCTTCTAATCTCTGCTGGAAGGACTTCAGACTCCAGGAATAAGAAACGGATCTGGCTGAGAACCTGGGGAGCAGCTGCTAAGTAGAGGGGACAATTTAGGCACTTCTTCCATTCCCTTGGTATAATTTCAGTACTGTTTTTCATTTTATTATCACACTCAAATATGACTAATGTCTTTAATTTTGCATATTATCTGCCTGTTTCCTGAATGATTTAATGGTTACTAATTTATTATGCTTTGAATGAATGCTACTTGGCAAGTGGAACTTTTGAAATATAAATGAGATAACTTTTCTTTTTAAATTTGTTTACATAAGCTAAATAATTCCATCGTCGTTCTGAAGGAGCTTTCTGAACATTCATTCCTCATAGTTAGTCCCAATCTGCCAGACAAGATAGACTTTAACTCCTATCATCTGTAGGCCAGACAAGGAATAAAAGATGGAAACTGAACAAGGAGAGATTCAACCTGGAAATAAGGAGAAATTTTCTGACAGTGAGAACAATCAACCAATGGAACACAAGTTGCCCTCGGCAGTTGTGGGAGCTTCATCACTTGAGACTTTCAAGAAAGGATTGGACTGCCATCTGTCAGAAATGGTGTAGAGTCTCCCGCTTGGGTGGGGGGGGTTGGACTAGATGACCTACAAGGTCCCCTCCAACTCTGATTATCTGTTATCTGTTATCTTTGCCAGCATGTTATTATCTTTTATATATACCGTATACCTATCCTTTCTGTAGCAATTAAAGGAGGTTTACGCAGACCTCCCCTTTACTTCAACTCCCACAACCACCCTAGGAGAGGAGCCTAATCGAAAGGCATTCTTTGAGCCTCACAGTTGAAAAATGCCTTGAAGTTGGTTCTCTCCAGCAAAGTATGATGACTTTAAATCAAGATTTAACACTGCCCATCATTACTGCCTGGAGTTCATGGGGAAAGTTATAAGCAGTTAACACATCACCAAAAAGTAACTCACCTGCACCCAAATGTTGTTTGCAACAAAGTTGTGATTCCAACACAGAAAAATATGGTCCCGATCAACTGGCTGGTGGCCCACTGATCAAATCCAACACACATTGCATCTGCTAGCAAGAAGGGCACCGCTATGGTGCCACTGAAACAGGTCAGGTAATGCTGCAAAGAACAAAGAGTTGTTTTTTTAATCACGTATGTGTATGCATGTACCTTTGTAAATTGCTTTCCCTATGTTTGCAATACCATTATGATTAAACCAAGACAATAATAATTCTGTAGGAATAGTTTTATCCATTAGGAAATGATCATTATCTTAATAAGGAAACTCACTCTGATGATCTTGGTTAAAGATTAGGAAACGGCAGTCCAAATCGAAAACTAGCAGTATGCCATCAAGTTCCCTAATATTTACTAAATTCTATTGGGGAGGATCCAGCAGATGTTAAGGAGGAGACCGCAACTCAGTTACGGATTCAGACTCTTTGTGCTGAAGAATCAAAATCTCATACCTATCAAAATGGTCCCAGGACAGCAGAGTTTGTCAAAAGTAACCTATTTAGATTGGATGGGGTCAAAAGTGTTGCCTTCATATGAAGCAGTTTCCAGTCTGCATATGGATATTGCACGAAACATGAAAAGCCCCCATTTTATTCTCTTGAATTCTCCCCACAAGAAGAACAACCACCTCTGTGGGCTCCATTTCCATGGCCAAGCCAGGCCACTCACCGCTGGACAGCTGGTCAACGCACTAGGCGTCTTGGCTCAGCTCTGCACCTCAAGAGGCTTTCAAAATTACGGAAAATGTAACATTGGCCAATGTAGGCTGGCCTAAATCAACTCCGGCATATCGCTGCATAACCTCCCACTAACTTCCAGAGTCTAAGATCCATAGGAAGCTGAGCTGTACACTGAAAATAGAAAGATTTGCTCGAGGAGGGTTGATTTCTAACATGTTCCTATATATCGCTCCTCCACTCTGTTCAAGAACTGGGCAGGAGAATACTCTCCTGGAATGCATCCAGGCTGAGAGGAGCCTCCCTTCCACCCTGTTGCTCTTCAGGGCATCCGGACGAATCTCCTCCCTGTTAGGCGAGAAGCGTCCTGGCTGCAAGACGGTAAAGGGCGCGCAACCTGGGGACCCGAGTGAAGTTCCCAAGTCAAAAAAAATGCAGGAGGCACATTGTACATTCCTAAACAATTCTGTAATTTGGGCCCCCTTGGAAATGTTTTGTGTGAGTGTGTTTTTTTTTAAATAACCTGATGAGCCTTCATATAGTGATGCAGAAATTATTTGTTCAAGAAGAAAATACGATGGCCAGAAACACACACCCACCCACCCCCCGTTGCTCTGATAGACCCCACACATTTCTGTTCAGAGCAACAGAGGAGGAAACCAGGAATAAATTATCTGCGGTTTCTTGCTGCCTGAATTACCCTGCCAAACCTGAGTGCTAGGAAAGCGTCATTCCCGTTAGGTCCCTGCTAAGTCATTCTAAAAATAATACTTTAAAATTAAATTCTGGCTTACTTAATTGCTCGCTTATATTTCAATAAAAAAAAAAAGCATATTGGAACAAATTGTACCTGCAACCCCAAGAATATGCAGAGATACCATGGCGGAACATCCTCAATTGTGTAGATCATGTCCGTCCTTTGTGCGTCTGAGCTTCCGCTGCTGTCAAGGGTTTCTGCCAGAGAACTCTGTCAACCATTAAATTAGCCACCATTTAATACCACAGTCTATTAATAGGTTACTGGAATACGTCTGAGGAGATCTGTGGCCTTCTGCAAAGCACTATCAGTTCACATAGCCAAAAAAACAACAACCTTTTACTTTTCTAGTAATCAGCGAAACTACACGGACGCCCCTCTCTTTCATGTAACCAACCTCTGCCTTTACATATAAGCAAACCATTATTCTGTTCCTATGATATAATCACCACATATCCTGTGCCAAAAGAGAACTGGGGCCCAACTGTTTACACAAAGAAATGTAGATGGTAGATTAGAGGTTAAGGGATATTTTCTGGAAAAAAAAGAGAAAGATTACAGTTGTATAAGAGAGCTAGACTCTCTGATTTATGAGAGCGCTTTACTGTTTTCTAATGAGCTTTCATTTATTGCAATGTATATAGCTTTGCTAGAAATATAACCCTAGGCGTGGAAGGGACCACATAGTCCTATTCAGCCCTCATCTCCATGCAGGAATCTAACCAAAAGCATAGATGTTCATCCACTCTCTGCTTGACACTTTCTGTAACAGAGACCCCACTGTTAACCTATAGACACATAACGTGGAATACCACTGCTGATTGGCTTTTCAGATGAATTCCTCTTAATTTAAAAAAATGCATTTTCAAAAGTTTAGTCAAAATCTACCTTCCTATAATTTAAATCAATTGTTCTGTGGTCCTGCACTTTGGATCCCTCGACTCTCTATCTTATTGTTATCGAAAGTAGGCTATCATACAGCCCAACCCCCACCTCAATTATTCCCTTCTTAGGACCAGACATAATCACTTTCCTTAAGCTCTCTTCAAAGGACTATAGTTTCCAATCCCCTGAACCTTCTCTGAGTCTGCTCCAATGTGTCTGACTCCTTCTTAAGCGGCTCCAAATTGGACACAAATACTTCCCCTAATTTACAACCTATAATCCTGTTGATGTAAGAAAAATGCTACGTGCCTCATGTCAATCCCATCATGGTTGGAACAGATACAGAGTTTAGGGAAGACAATGAGGTGTAAAGTTTGATAAACGCTTATATGGCAAATCTAAGTTTTAGAATCCTTTTTTAGGATTCTTAGTTGGAAAAGGCATCATAAACATTCAAAAGAATTATGGCAAAAACTACACCGCAATCAAATATAACCAAACCCAAAGATTAGATTTGTGTGAGAACATTGCTTTATACGTTCAGGTAATTCTCAGTCACTAATCACAATTGGAAGCTGCAACTTCGTCCGCTATGCGCTGAGTTAGTTAAGAGCAACCTCACCTGATCACATCGACTTTAAGACACTAGTTCCAGCTGCAGTTGTTAAGTGAACCAGCACTGGAAAGTTAAAGATAGCATGGCCAATACTGACCTAAATGATCTGATTTGATTGTACCTTTCCTTCACTTCTACGAAAGACCCAAAGGCACTGTTTTTCTGCAATTAGTTACTGGGATTTTTCAAGGTTTACTAAGGCTTTAGACTGAAAGTGAAGAATTTCCAAAGGCTACAAGAGGTCAAATCAAATATGTTGAAAGTAAATAAGTAGTGACATGAAAGATCAGCAAGGAAGACACACAACTCTCTTTCCAAAAGTAGAGAGTAGCTTATTCTTTAATAATGAAGCTATTAATCTATAATGCAAGCAATTAATTACTTATTGAACGCAGTACGCTTCTGAAGAGGAAAAGAAGATGGGTCGATAAAGAAGAGCAAAGAGTGTGAAGCTCACAGTGAAAAAGTGTAAGCTTGCTGTTGCATGTTGAGGGTTAAAGACCAAAATAAATATTCATTGCAAATCTCAAAAGGCCGTAACTTTGTATAGACTATGGCACTATTTTTCATACAAATGGTTTTAATTTGGGGGGTATTTAAGGGCCATGAAAACAGGAACACCACTTGATACCTTTTAATGGCAGTAGCCCTTGGGGGGGGGGTAGTTTTATTTAATTTAGCAGTTTCAGATTTTGCTGAAATTTAGGTTTATATAACCAAAGTGCCGACTTAATCCTTACTCGATTGCAGAGTATCTTGTTCTCAGACATGACTTGACTTCTTAAGCCCTGAAGCCACATGTCCGCTGTGATTTAAGTAGCACATGCAGCTTCCTCCTCCTATTTCCTCCTGTGTATATGCCGTGTTCATTATCAAAGGGATTAACAGGAAATCAAACAAAGGAGTAATTTTTATTTCACAAAAGAGCACGTTCTGAGGCTGCCACTGTAGCTGTAGCCACAGAACCCTCCCACAGGGCAGGGTACCCAGGGATCCCCCTACCACAGATGTCAGTGGATTCCTACAAGAAAGAGCTAAACGCAAACTCTCAGGTCTCCCACGTCCTCTGAAGACCAAACTTTTCAAAGAGTTGGAAGGAAAATGTGCACAAACAGAGCTTAGAGAAAACCTAGGCTGCAAGGTGCAACTTTACCTGGGGAGGAATTTAACCCCAGGAAAGAGCTGTCTGTTTGGGTCTCATTCAATATAATACCTAGACACAAATGCTGCCCTTTGAAAATCATGATTTAGGGCTTGATGAGTTGAATGAACATAGACAATTGCATTCAAACTACAGGTGAAACAGATTCAGGTTAGTTCTTTGGAGATATTTCCTGATGGTCAAGAATGTCAAAGAGTGGAACAGGATGCCTCATGAAATGGTATGTTCCTTTTCCCTGAAAAGCCATCTGCTGAAATGCTTTAGATCAGGGGTGTCCAACCTTGGCAACTTTAAGACTTGTGGACTTCCACTCCCAGAATTCCTCCTCCAGTCATGTTAGCTCAGGAATTGTGGGAGTTGAAGTCCACAAAGTCTTAAACTTGCCAAGGTTGGAGACCCTTGATCTACAGCAGGGGTGTCCAACCTTGGCAACTTTAAGACTTAAGCTTTGCTGGCTGAGGAATTCTGGGAGTTGAAGTCCACAAGTCTTAAAGTTGCCAAGGTTGGACACCCCTCCTTTAGATGTTCCTGCACCGAATGGAGAGTTGGATTAGATGACCTCTCCAGTTGTTTTTATTTTTTTGCATTTTTGCTTTCTTTCTTTCCTTCCTTCCTTCCTTCCTTCCTTCCTTCCTTCCTTCCTTCCTTCTTTGCTTCTTTTGCACTTTCGTTAGTTAAAGTGTAAACTTTTCAATTAAAAATTTCTTTACAAAAAATAAATGGGGGTACATCTAGCCTTGTTTAGCATCCTCCCTCCTCTCAAAGCTAAGATTACTGGGGCTGTGGCTGAAGACAGACAGCTAGCTGGTCATGTGTGGAAAGTGAGAGTTCCTCTACAAGATATTATAACTTCTGTTTGCTTCCTATACTTTCTTGAAATATTCCAAACTTTGCAACATTCTAAACATGGCAATATTGGATTTACCCTTTCAGAAGATTTAGGCTAGACCGCACAAGCCGCTTACATCAGTCTTTTTCAACTTTGGCCGTTTGAAGATGTGTAGACTTCAACTCCCAGAATTCCCCAGCCAGCTTTACTAGCTGGGGAATACTGGGATTTGAAGTCTACACATCTTCAAACGGCCAAAGTTGAAAAACGCTGGCTTAAATCATTCAGTAAAGTACATTTAGGGGTTAAATTTTGTTGACAAGTTCTACACAAAGTCCCGGCCTTGAAGCCTTTTGTAAAAGACAAGAATTTTCCCCACAGATACCAGAACTGAAGAGGGAGGAGAGACGAAAACCTTTGAAGCTTTTATAACCCTGTCAGGGTAGAGATTACAGAATGTGAAGAATCCAACTAAGGGCACTGCTGGCACCCAATCTGCAACCACAACAGTCTTGTGATTAATGCCTTACTGGGACCCAAGGGCAGAAGCAGTCTTTGATTGCATTCGCTTCATCTCCTTGATAAAAAGTGAGTGGGTAGTCTTCATATGATATGAAGGCGCTATTACTGGAACCAAGGATACCACAACAAGAGTGAACGAGTGAGCTTTGTTTTTCGTTATTATCAGCCTGGTTCTGATTCATATTCTTCTGTAGTTTATCAGAGCCTGCAGTCTTATAGAAATGTTTTTTTTTAAAAAAAAAAACTTGTCCTGGTTGAGAAAAGATTGGGAGTGCCTTCATCTATTTTTATCTCCAAACTTAACTGCATTCAACAATCAGCTTCTCAAGTCTTCAAGCTCCTCCTTATTATGGCCAGATAGAAATTTTGCCCCTCCCCCCCCCTTAATGATTCTGCTCAACAGAAATTAGTTTGAACTGCTGAAGAACTCCATAGGACATGGTTAGCAACCAAATTTGAGCAAACCCTGTGTAAATCAATTATGACAGTACGTTTATATCAAGATGGTAGGTTTAATCGTTAATACCTTTTCTGCAATTCCATTTTCTGTAGTATAGATTGCCATAAGTTCTGTGTCTTCTGTATCTTGATCGCCACTTGAGGTTGCTCCTCCGCTTATTACAACCTAATATATATACATATACATATATACATAATTAAGTAAAACGCTAAAATAATTTCAGAGTATATCATATAATCTTGTAAAACAGAATATTATATTTTTAAACCAAAACACAGAACGTGAAGTTTACAGAAAAATGTTTGGTTTAGCTAACTAATTGGGGGATGAGAAGTGTCAGTCAAAAATAAAAATCTGATAATGCAAATTTTCCAAAATTACAAGCAAACTATCTGAACTTTTCTGTTATTTGGAGTGAAGAATTATATCAGATTTTTATCTGTTGCATCCAAAGTTCACTGAACAGGGATTCTTAAAAGCAAGATGTTTGTTATTGTAAAAAATACTTTTAGAGAAACAGTTGCTATATAGAAGTATATAACTACAATTATAGTATAGATTCTAAGTTTGACAAATAAACAATTCCAATATAATGTATAGTTTTTAAATTATTTATAAAATACTAAGTGTGCAGATATGTATCTATACTAAACTTTTTAGTTTAGATTCTTTTTGTTTATCATGAACCTTTCACCCAAAGTATGGTATTTTTTATTACATTACCTTAGTTTTTATATTATGCAAATGCTTTATTTTTAATTCTTAAACATGATGCATAAATTTACACATTTATATCCTTGCCATTTCTGGCTGCTCCATTCCCTCAAGAATCTGAGTAGTGCATTTCTGTATCATTTTCATCTCTAGGATAATCTGTGGTGCAGCAACCAGGACTCAAATGACCTTCAATGAATTGCAGTCCTTCAAAGAAGCTTTGTTACATCCTTAGGGATAGCTGAAAGCAATCTTTTTAATCTCATTCAGCGAGATAAGACTGTGGTGACTTGAGCAATCCAATTAGCCAACCCTATTGCATCAGTTTTCTGAACAAAATACGTCTTTCATAAGCAGTTATCAAATTCATTTTATAAGGTTGGAATGGCTGTTCCTTTTAACTCCTCTAGCCTTCAACAGAACTAATTTACCCAGACAGCTTTTATAACACTTCAGAACACAGCAATCAAAAGCTTTCAGGGGAAGCACCTGTCAGAAAGGGATTGTGACATCAGTGAGAAGCACATCACAAGACACTGCTTATCTATGCTGAATTCAAAAACCTGCCTTGTAAAAAAAATGTATTCCCATGACTCATTTCTTGAGAGAGTTAGTGCTTAACCCAATATGACTTCTAAGGGACACTGCTACAGATGAAATGCACCGGCCTCACGATACTACTAAAAAGCAAATTAACATTGGTAAACATTAACTTACTGGCAACGTAAAGAAAGCAGTGTGCTTGGCTTCATCCTCGTACTTGGCCTCCGCTGGGTTTCCAGTTTCTACGGATTTTGAAGTAGTGTTTTTGCCAATCCCCATGGTTTTCCAAAATATTCAGGAAATTGAATTGGTGACTAAGTTCTGTAGACAGACGCTGAGTTTTCGGTAAGAAGGAAAGCACCGGAGAAGAGCCGTATTGGGATACTTTAGGTGCTGCACACCTTCTGCCCCTTTATGGTCCCTAGAAATGAAAAAGATGACAAGACATTTGCAAGCCTTTCACAATCCTCACCACGAGTCAAGTTCCTGCAACTGATTACTTACATCATGAATATCATTCCGTTATTAAGATTTCCTTCCATTGGGTAATTACTGACAATTTCCTCCCAAATTATTTTGGTGATACCAGTTGATTGATTATGTGCCATCAAGTGGTTCTCAATAGATACATTATCTCTAGGGTATCTATCCTAGGATAGATATCAATACAAATCTTAAGAATTAGAAGATATCTGGTAGTATCTTTTCAGACAAAAAGGCTTTCAGGGGCTTCAGTGTGTTAAGAGATTCCTCCTGGGTTTTTAGACCAGAGAGGTCAGCCAACGTTTTCTATAAAGGGACAGAGCTCACTCTTCCATCTCTGCAACAGGGGCTGGCAAGTCCACAAGCCAAGGCCACCACTGCCCAAAATGCCATGTCCCCACCCCTCAGCTTGACTGAGGCTTGGGCCTTGGGTTCAAGTTAATGAATTCTTAGTTTCCAGATTAATACGAGTTCAGTATGGAGAAAGCAGGGAATGTTGGGAACGAGAGTTCTGAGGTTTAGATCAGATCGGATCGGAGCCATAGGTACTGTATGCAATTTTACTCCTCTTAAGGGTACATAAATATCTCCTGTCATAAAACAGCAGTTCAATCAAGAATTGATTCCTCATCCTCTGGTCATAGAGACTTTGCCCTTCCTCCCAACTGAAGCAGCAAGTCACAGCAAATCAGCCCCATGCTTCGTTTCCCTCTGACGGGGACAATGACTAATAAAAATCGGTTCTGAAATTCCATCAGAAAGACAAGTGAAGTGAAAGCAGCTAACAAAAGCAGGGACAGAGGTCAGAACAAATCACAAAGCCAAAACCAGCAAGAAAAAAATCTTCCATTCAAAAAACACAATAAGCGTGATTTATTATAAAAGGTAATCAAGAGAATAAATCTGTTTATTGGAGAAAAACTGGAAAACTAATCTATTTCCAACTAGAAACTGGAAAACTCCAAACAGAAAAAGCAGCGAATAGCCCTGCAATTAGAAATAAATTCCTGGACAAGCTCATACAAATTCCTAAGCAAACAAAGAATGTGCTTTCCCTTCTTCCAAAAAAACTACCTACTGTAGAAAGAGTGAACGAAAGGCATACTTAAAAGCAAGAAACAGGCAGAAGGTGGCTCCTTCTATAATACAGCAGAATTTTTATTCTGCAAAGTCAAAGGAGCCCTTTATGGGACAGCAAAGAGGAAAAAATGTGATTCGAGTATCTGCTTAGTCACAATGACAAAGCTTATCACTCCCTATTTTAAAAAGACCTTCATTAGCGAAACAACTGAGTAAATCACAATTGGCTCAGATTACACACCAGGCCAAAAGGAAAGAAATCACATGGTGGCTCAGAGAATGAGTGAAATCCCCCCCCTCACAAGATCTTGGGCCTGTCCCAATTTTTGGAATCTTGGTGGGCCCCCACCCACACATACGCAGAGACCTTTTTTCCAAAGCCACATGTTGAGTTCACACAACAAGGAGCACCTTTCTCAAGCCTGAAATTTCATGGGGAAATGACAGGTTGTTGGTCTGTTTACAGACTGCAATTTGTGAAGCCCTACAGTTAGGGACACCATTGAGTTCTCACAACAGAATCACGCCATCAAACTGAACTGTCACCCCTGACGGTTCTCATATAAATTCCTGTGGACAAGGTTAACTTTTACTTCTTGTTTCTAAAATAGCAGAAAGTTTATGCAACCATACAAACATCCAGCCATCCAGAGATGCTTAGGTTGTTTTTGTTTTTTTTAACTGAACAAGTTAGCAAAAAATAATCCGGAACGTTATCCTCCCAATTTCTGCATGAGAAGAGATGGGAGGGGAAGAGGGAAAGAAAACAATTGGGATTAATGTAATAAAATCGAGGTGGTTGCCAGCAGAGCAAGCAAAGAGGTAAGAAAAACTGGCCTCAGTATCAAAAGAGGTTTAGGTTGGCCAACAAGCCAGATTAGGTTTGAAAGGTCTTCACAGAATGTCCCGATTAGCAAAACAAAAGCACTCTGAAGTATGCTGAACAAGCCAAGCGGAAAATTGGGCAGGATAAAACGACAGCCAGAACTTGCCAGAACTTAATTCTGCACAACCAAAAAATCTTTTCATTTTCTCTCAAAACAATTACTTGAAAAGACAGAACTTGGAACACTGGTCAAACTAAATGGTTCTTTCGGTCCCAGTTTCTTCATTTTTGAGAAGACCAGGCAGAGAGGTTACAACAAAAATTTCTTCTCAAGGTTAACTGTCAAAAGAGGGGATTTCAGTGCCTCAGATTTTTCATAAAACTGAATCGTGTTGACTTTGACCCCCCCACCCCCCAAAAAGGGACAGCACTGGCTGTCAAGCCCAAAGAAGCAAGGAGGAAGATAACTTTAGCACCAATCTGGGCTACCTAGAATATTGACCTCAGTCAGAAGAATTTCTCAGCCTGGTTTATAACAAACTAACTAAGATGGAGTCTATTTGAAAACCCCCAAGTTCCCCAGAAGCTTATCTATATATTCTGCAAAGTCTTGGGAGATTCCTGTATTATAGGCAAAATACAATTAAATGCTCAGCCTTTACACTTGCGGATCCTGGAACAGGAGGAAACTATACAGAACAGGTGTGCGTCCTGTGTCCTGTGTCCTTCTCCAGAATGCACCACTATCTCTTTTGTTCCAAAGAAGTCATACAAGGGACAAGAGAAGGGCAGGGCCCCCCATTAAAACTATTCTGATGTGATTTTCAATTTCAACAGTCTATCATCTCTGATTTGTAAAATCAGAAAAAGGGGTTTCTTTTTTACCAGTGGTCCCTAATTCAGCTATGACAGTCCAATCCTCAGATTATCTTTAAGCTACTTCTAAGAATAATTAAATATTCATTGTGGATATTTATTGCCTTGGTTGTTGTTTTTTTTAAAATTCCTTCAGGTTTTTATATGGTATTCTTTATGCCATCTTTAAAGGGACATTCTTATGTAGCTTGTCAGTTGACTGTATTATGTGCTGGTTTATGATAAATATTTTTTTACATTCTGCCCTTAAGGCAGTTATAAACAACATTAGCAAAACAAACTATTCAAATGCAATAAAACTGCCAAGTAATCTACATGATTTGTCGTGACTTTACTAAACAAAAGGGAAGTGTTAACCAGCTTGCAGTTCAAGGGTCTTCTTATTAAACAGAAATACAGACTGAGTAGGGCATCCAAAAGAATATTATGTGAAGGCCCCAAACCAGGAATTTACCAAGAGCGATTGGGCCTCTTCCACTCTTCCTCTGACTGAGGAGTAGAACACTTGGGGATGATAGCCAGTCCCGATCACAGGACAGAAACTTACTCCCAAATGTGACAAACAGAAGAGCAGTAGATCAAAGAAAGACACTCTGGTGGAAAAATATCACTTACATAAGCCGTATGAAACCATCTCACTCCAATGGAAGATACTGAAAATAGTCCCTTAAGCCAAGTCCCTTAGTCCAGAAATCAGAATGCAGCAATCAACAATCAAAATAATCTAGGTTTTTTGTTAAAATTTTGCCTATTTGTTATATTTTAAATCTTATATTTCCTGTGTTCAAATCTTCCTATCCTTTTTTCCTCAATTGTTCTTGGCATTGTACTCCAAATTCCCCACATCAATTTCCCACATCAGTCAGACAGTCTTAATTTTCTGTCTGCTTCAGTTCACCTAAGTACTCTACTTAAGGTTTCCCTCTACCTGATGCCCTGTTTCTCAATGAGGTGGACCACAGCTCCCATCCTCCACCACAGCTACGCCACCTGGCTCATTTTTTACATGTAGATCCCCCGCCCCCCTTCCTGCAGCTCAAGGCAATTTACCTGGGGATCCTCCCGTGAGCTGGGTTCGGTGGAGGGAGAATGAGTGTCCTGAAACCACCCCAAGGATTTCTATGCCTGGCAGGAGATCTGACCTTGAGTTTCTTCAGCCCTGTTCAAAGTTGTCATGCTTTCTTAAGACGAGGGAAGCTGTAACCTGGCATGGCAGAAAAAGCTGATTCAGAACATCTAAAACATGTCCTGCCCATTAACGGTAAACTTTAATGTTTAATAGGAGAATCAATATGGAACAATGGTGAAGGCGTTGGACTAGCCCCCTGCCAGTCACAGAAGTTTCCTGGGAACTTTGGCCCAGATGCTTCAACCATAACAGCACAAGAGCACACAATAGATACAAACTCAAGGTTAACCGCACCAAACTCGATTGCAGGAAATACAACTTCAGCAACAGAGAGCTCAATGTCTGGAATCCTCTACCCAACTCTGTGGTTTCTTCCCCAAACCCCAAAAACGTTAACCTTAGACTGTCTACTACTGACCTCACCCCTTTCCTAAGAGGTCTGTAAGGGGTGTGCATAAGTGCACCAATGTGCCTACCCTCCCTGTCCTATTGCTTCTTTTATTTTTCTCATATGTACCCATTTCACGTATTCATAACAATGAATATACTTATACCTATTATCTTGTAAGCGATTGACAAATCAAAATAAATAAATAAATGCTCCTTCTCAGACCAAGCTACTTCCTGAAGTATTGTTGGTGGGAACCAAAGGAGGGAGAACTTACATTTGTCACTATCAGCTCTGGAAAGAAAAGCAGCATTTAAATCTAATAAATAAATCCCATAACATGAATAGCAAAAGTGAGGCTGAGATGAGAAATTTGCCAAGGCGCATTTTTAAAATCAGAGATTGATCTGTTGCATGTTTTGTTTCTACAAAGCCATGTCATTAAAAAGAATCTTACAATAATATATAATATATAATATATGAATATGAATAATATATGATACTGATTTATCTCAAAATGCTAAAATACACTGAAAATATTCATCAAAAAGTCTTTTTCCAGTTATGAAAATCCATTGTACAAAATATTCTTAATATCAAAATGTAGCATTGCATATAAACTGCTGTTGGCATCTCACTAGTTGAGTGTTTCATCTGTATTACTTATATATTTCATTCAATAAATTATCTTACCTTAAGATACTAGCATGGATATGATTTATGCACCAAAAAAATGATCATCTGCTTCCTGCCAGTTGTTGAAGTCTTTTATGGCAATAGAACAATGATGAAGGAATTTAAGTTTTAAATATTGTATAACTGTATCCAATCAGAAGTAAGTGTTTTATATAACGCAATTGCTTGAAAATACCAAGACACACCACATGGTCACATGGTATTGTATAAACCTCTGACATAACTATAACACTTTCTAAGTATTAAAGTAGCTATTAAAAAAATTGTATGAACAAATTACGAACAAGTTTTGTCATGCGCCCTGAAAAACAAAGTTACATATTAGGGAAAATTCGGGAAGAATTATGCCAACGCCGTAAAGGCATTTCTGCAGAATGAGAATCATTACAGCAAATGCTCTGTTGCTTATTTCAGAGAATCAAATGAACAGCGGAAAGAAATGTCACAAGATCAGTAAGATCACGACTAAAGGCCCATAAGAAGACGGCATCTATGCCATTGGAGTCCTAACCATGTCTTAAGATGCTGTCAGAAGCAGCTGTGTGCATGTGAATACAAGCAGTTTCTTTTGCTATTAGTGTCAATCTTCATCAGTTAAAACAGAGGTAACTGCTGAACTGATCTTTTATATAATTTGTAGCTGGGTTAAATTATTTTTTCCTGGCATGGCGTTAAGGAGCAGCAAGCTTACAACTAGTGCTTTTCCACAGATTTCAGTGCCAGGGAAGGCTCTGCATGGACCAGGCAAGTTATAGTGGATGTTTCCAAAGAAGCTATGTGGACAATCGCACAGGCTGTAAAAAGGGAACCCTGGATTTAAAAGCCAGGTGTCCGTCTTAGTCCTGACAGTTTGGATAGGATACTTTCTTGAATGAACCACAAATGGATGTGTTGCCACAACCAGGGAGTCAAAATTAACTGACTTGGTTATGGGAAGCCAGACTAAGTTTGCTGGGATCAAGAAGCCAAGTATGTCGATTTAGAAGTAGCACAGAAATAGCACTTTAGAAGTTAAGTTACATCACAGTGAAAATATGATGGAAGAACACACACGAGAAGTGTGTAAAAAAAATCCAGTTGGGAAAAAAATAACATGCACATGTACATGTACACACACACACACACACACACACACACACACACACAAAGACCAAGATGCATGAAAGTTTAAAAGAATACCCCGGGAAAAAGTTATTTTATATTTCTCTACATTCTCAAAATTTCCCTCCCTTCTATAGCAAGCACTTTTGAACAAAAGTGTGGGTGGAAAAAGTGTTTGGGCAAAAATAGATGCATGAGGACATCAAACTATAGTTAGGTTTGGTAACCTACATTTTCTATACTTCAATCTCTCCCAAAAATTATTTTTTGTTATAGAGGGAAGAAAGAGGAAAATTATGTAAAGAAATTGTGCTAACCAGACAACTTTTATTACTGTTTTTTAAAATAAGGATTGCTGGCACATAGTATATGCAACCACCACTTTCTGGAAGTGTCATTTTCTTATGTGTGCCAAATAGTCTTTATTTTTAAAATGAGTTTAGGGTATATAGCAATAAAAAACCCTATCATTTAGCATTTTTCAAACCAACATTAAGTACATTTGAATCCCCTCCAATAAATAATCAAACTTGGATCTTTAGCCATAAAAATATAGGTAGCCTTGGATTTATGATGGTCTTTGGTATTCTCTGAGCTTGGTTGTTTTCTTGCAGACATTTCATTAACAAACTAGGTAACATCATCAGTGCTAGAAAAGGAGTGGGGTGTGCTTTCAGTTTATATGGAAGGGGCTTGCCCTGCCAATGGTGGGAGTGGTCTTTGGTGATTCCTGGTTAGGCTGTTACTATGATTTTAAGATATAATTGTTTTTTTTAAATGGGTAACCTCCCCTTTCTTTATTTTTGTTCTAACGCTCAGTGCATTCACCATATACTGTCAATGTATGCAGTCAAATATCCAAAATATATTTTTTTTCCAGTCTCTGCATATCTCAAGACATCTTTAATTCACTAAGGATTTCATATTGCCTCTGGAGAGTGCAATAATACAGGGTCTATACCATAATTAATGCAAATTACAAACTATGCAGATTTAATTGCAGATTTCAAAGCAATGGCATCATGATTAAGGATTTTTGTCCTGCCACACACATGGCAAAGCACTGCTGCTACAGAGCTTGGTTTTAGTCCCACAAGACAAAAAGAGTTTCTGCCCACCCACCTTAATTGGGAGGCTTCATCTGTGTCAAGCCTCAGCAAAGTTTCACTGCAAGGTTTGAACGCTGGCCTGGGAAACCACACGGACCAAGCGTGGGCAATGCAGCGCAAGGCAGTTCTATTGAAAATAAACAAGATTTTGCTTCCTTTATTGCTGTACTTCTTCATTTGATTGTATCACTGTCTGCCTATAACTCTAAAAGTCTCAGGGTCTTAGTTCCTCTTCGCTATCAAGTTTATCTTCATAACAAGTGATATTTGAATATAGTCTGTTCAGGGTTACTCCCAACCGTTAAAAGCGTTGTATCGTTCCAACTTTCTTCCTTAGAAACGCTGACGGTAATGCTCGTGTCAGGTGTTGAAAGAATGGTTTAGCATTACCTTGGTGAGGTAGTTTAGCCCCACCCACCCACCCCATTTTTTCCCCCAGCTGTTCTGAAAAATCCTCTCTCAAGATTATCACCCCGGGGACATTACTGGGCCTTCCTCAACTCCACCCGTCCTTGAGTCAGCAGAAAACCGCCCTGACATGAACTCTGCTGCCTTCCTTGCTGATCCCTATCTTGTCTTTCTTCTGACTCAGGACCAACTAACTGTTTTGGGCTGGTTCTGCACGTGCAGCCTGAGGCAGGCAGAGCGACCAGTTGCTTCCTCTGGCTCTGCCCCAAGCCAATCGCAGCCCCGTGCACAACTCTAGACGTCACCTCTTTTAACCCTCAGCCGACCAATCTGGGTTATGGTTTAAAGGTTATGAACTGGCTCGAGAGGGCTTTTTTGTTGGGGGGAGAGGGGGGGAGGAGACAGACATGTGAAGCTTCCTAAAATTTAACATCAACTTTGTTATCTGGAATGAATACATCCGGTCAAATCTAAACGTTGGCCATTGCAACTTTTTAATTCAAAATGTTATTAAATAGCAAATATTAAAGTATTCTGATCTCCCTACAGACTTTAGATTTGTTTGTATAATGAAGGGTTGGTTTAAGTTGGAAGCACAAGACTGACACAGACACCAGATAAATACTCAGACCTCTAAAATCCCACCTACTCCAAGTACCTACAGACACACACACACCCAAAAAGCAAGATGTCCTTTCCGTTATTCTATTGGAGGAAAAATATATAAACTTTCCCCAAACAATGCAAATTTACTTCCTCCTGAACACAAATTATAGTGTGTTAGTTTAGATGTAAGAGGAAACCAAAAACTGAAAGCACTGTTGTGCAATCCTCTTGGAAGTAATTACAATTACAATTTGCCATTTGAGATGCTATCTTATTTTATGTAACCAGGAAGGAATGAAGATCTTCTGGCTCATATATTCATATAGAGTTCATTTATTATGCTATGGCTTGAACAAACCACAAAATGAAGCTCACATTAAGAGCTGAATCCTAGTTTATGTTAGAATTTCAATCCAATTCACACAAACATGAATCCAAACAGCATTTGGGCTCACAAAGATGTGTCTGGACATGTCAGTCAGTGTTTTATGTACCATCCTTACCATCAATCTACGCAGATTTGAAAGGCTAATGTAATATTATAATAAAATGATTACTTTAATAAGACATTCAGCATTCTTAACAGCCCTTTTATTATTAGCACAATGGAGACACTAATGGCTTGGTGTAGCTGACTTCTGAGAGAGGAAAAAAATTAAGTGTCCTAGTTCAGACGATATACTAAGCAAACCATAAATAGCACCATTAAATGTTTTTTTTATCTGCATCTGATAATGGCTGGATCCAACGAAAGCAATCATAGTGGCAGGCAACAGTTACCTGCCAGATCAGAATCCGGAAGAATTCTACACTCTTCAATCCAGCCCTATTGTCAAGCTACATTCCTCCTTTTTGGCATTTGCTCAATGGCCAAATAGCCAAATGAGGTCTCACTTCTCCTTCTTTGAGACCACAGGCTATTATTCCCACAAAGGGAACACTTATTTGAACACCTGGACTGCTGAATATGGGATTGTATGCTTGTTTACCACTTTGCACCTTAGGTAAATCATAGGTAATAAGACCTCGCACTTACATTCTTTTTCCTGCAAAATCTCATTCATGGAACCTCACCAGCGTTTAAAACTTGGTTTTCCTGTGCATAATCCTTTTCATATAAAAGGCTCGTTTATTCATTCAAATTTGTTTTCTCTTTTACGCTTCCCTGCTTCTCTTAAGACACACAGGAGAGCTTCCTTCTCCTCTGTTGGTTTAGCAGGAGAAATACAAAACTCTTAGCTAACCTGAGAGCATGGAAACGGGAGCGGGGTTACTCTTGCAGTAGCGCTGCCAATCCCCGTCCTTGCAGCACACCAGAGAGCAATGCTTCCGAAGCACCTGACCCTCAGACGGGCACTTGGAGGACGCTTGTTGGAGCTCAGGGGGACACAGAAGGAACAGGAGTTGCCATTCCATAAATGAAAGCTATTCTACTTGCCAAGTAGGCGACAGTTTGCATAGCTGGATACACAAAGACTTCCTCCCTTCCTTTACACCTGACCAACATCTCTATAGCACTGAGCAGAGCACCCTGGATCCATGTAAAAAAGGTAATAAGTAACTGTGGAAGATTCCTCTTATCAGCAAAACTGGAGGTTTAATAGTCATGAGATGTACTACAATAAAAGATGTTCAGCTGGATATAGTGGGTGGCAGGAATATTACAAAGCGCCCTAACTTCCTCCACCATAGGGATATCACTTATTAATAAAGTACACTGCTCAAAAAATAAAGGGAACCCTTAAACAATGTAACCCCGAGTCAATCACACTTCTGTGAAATCAAACTGTCCACTTAGGTAGCCACACTGATTGACAATCAATTTCACATGCTGTTGTGCAAATGGAATAGACAACAGGTGGAAAGCAGAGGCAGGTAGCAAGACATCCCCAAGAAAGGAGTGGTTCTGCAGGTGGTGACCACAGAGCACTTCTCAGTTTCTATGCTTTCTGGCCGATGGTTTGGTCACTTTTGAATGCTGGCGGTGCTTTCACTCTAGTGGTAGCATGAGACGGAGTACAACCCACACAAGTGGCTCAGGTAGTGCAGCTCATCCAGGATGGCACATCAATGCGAGCTGTGGCAAGAAGGTTTGCTGTGTCTGTCAGCGTAGTGTCCAGAGCATGGAGGCGCTACCAGGAGACAGGCCAGTACATCAGGAGACGTGGAGGAGGCCGTAGGAGGGCAACAACAGCCTTTGTGCAAGGAGGGATAGGAGGAGCACTGCCAGAGCCCTGCAAAATGACCTCCAGCGGGCCACAAATGGGCATGTGGCTACTCAAACAGTCAGAAACAGACTCCATGAGGGCAGTATGAGGGCCCGACGTCCACAGGTGGGGGTTGTGCTTATAGCCCAACACAGTGCAGGACGTTTGGCATTTGCCAGAGAACACCAAGATTGGCAAATCTGTCACTGGCGCCCTGTGCTCTTCACAGATGAAAGCAGGTTCACACTGAGCACATGTGAAAGACATGACAGGTTCTGGAGACGCTGTGGAGAACATTCTGCTGCCTGCAACATCCTCCAGTATGACCGGTTTGGCAGTGGGTCAGTAATGGTGTGGGGTGGCATTTCTTTAGGGGGCGCACAGCCCTCCATGTGCTCGCCAGAGGTAGCCTGACTGCAATTAGGTACTGAGATGAGATCCTTGTGAGACCATGTGCTGGTGCGGTTGGCCCTGGGTTCCTCCTAATGCAAGACAATGCTAGACCTCATGTGGCTGGAGTGTGTCAGCAGTTCCTGCAAGACGAAGGCATTGATGCTATGGACTGGCCCGCCCGTTCCCCAGACCTGAATCCAACTGAGCACAACTGGGACATCATGTCTCGCTCCATCCACCATCGCCATGTTGCACCACAGACTGTCCAGGAGTTGGGGGATGCTTTAGTCCAGGTGTGGGAGGAGATCCTTCAGGAGACCATCTGCCACCTAATCAGGAGCATGCCCAGGCGTTGTAGGGAGGTCATACAGGCACGTGGAGGCCACACACACTACTGAGACTCATTTTGACTTGTTTTAAGGACATTACATCAAAGTCGGATCAGCCTGTAGTGTTTTTTTCCACTTTAATTTTGAGTGTCACTCCAAATCCAGACCTCCATGGGTTGCTAAATTTGATTTCCATTGATAATTTTTGTGTGATTTTGTTGTCAGCACATTCAACTATGTAATGAACAAAGTATTTAATAAGAATATTTCATTAATTCAGATCTAGGATGTCTTATTTTTGTGTTCCCTTTATTTTTTTGAGCAGTACATACATTCTGACATTATAGAAATAACTGAAAGGAAATCTTAACTATAATGTTTTACAACTTCAAAATCACCACTCTCTGCAAACTCTGATCAAATAGCAAAATGTAACATTACTAGGGTTGGAACTGGAGAAAATAACCTATTAAGTCTCACTGAAATTTTTTTGAATAACTACATAACAGCATACCGTGAGCCCAAGATTCCTGCACCAGTTGGGTTATAAATATCTATAAACATGGCACTGTAATGTAACAGACCTTATTTTTACATTTTATAAAACAAATCTCAGAAACCTCTTTGCATTACTAAGCAGAATAGGACATTTTATATGTATTCATTTTATAACAGTTATACTCAAAAACTCGCAGGTGTTTGTGGATGGAGGTGATTTCAAAATAACGGGTGAGGAAGGTCCCACTGTAGTTGCTTTGTTACATGGGGAATTATTATTGCAAAACTATACCATAATTACAGATAACCATATTTGGAATTACAGAATGAAGAGAACTTGGACAGAAAAGGAAGATGGGAGGCATTCCATTCTCCGTCAAAAGTAAAGCAAACGTTATTTCCTGTTTACATATCCTTGAGCATTAAATGCTATTTACACAGGTGCTTACAAAGGACTCCTGTTACAAAACTACCCGAACGTAAACTGCCCCACATCATCAAGTGAGCTAAGGAGTTGAGGATAAACTTCAAATCCTGCAGAACAACAAGTAGTCCAGAACATTATGTGGACTTCTTGAAGCCGCCTTCTGCTACGTTGAGGAAGTTGGTGGCTGTTCTCGGTCATTCCTCCTCTATCTAACCAGCTGTCCATGAGACATGTCAGGCCAACATGTTCACCTGGGAGCAAATCCTGAATCCCAGATGCTTTCCTCGGCTTACAATAGTTCATTTATTGACCACTCAAAGTTACAACAGCACTGAAAAAAGTGACTTAGGATCGTTTTTCACATTTTTTTTCACACCTTTTTCAAAATTTGGCTTTTGGGTGACTAACCCATATTTATGACGGTTGCAGTGACCCGGGGCCCTTTTGCAACCTTTCAGCAAGTAAAAGTCAACGGGAGAGCCTGATTCACTCAACAACCATGTTTCTAACTTAACAACTGCAACAATTCACTTAACAACTATGGCAAGAAAGGTCGTAAAATGGGGCAAAACTCACTTAGCGACATAAACGTTGGGCTCAATTGTGGTTGAGGACTGCCTGTAATCAGTCTGGCATCCAACAGCAAGATGGGCTCTCAGAAAAGCCGCCTTAGTTAACAAAATACTGAATCCTAAATCATACAACATATGTGTCAAAGGCTTCAGGCCCTAAACAGAACGCTATTTCTTCCCATTTTAACCATCAATAATCAGCATTACAGGCTGTAATGAGAGGGACTGACCTCAAGCCACCCAGGGACTTTCCATGGTAAGGATGTATGTGAGCCCGGACCTTCTGAACTTAAGCCAAGCAAGCACCTTAACCACAGCCACCTTCATTGTTCCTTTTTAGGAATAAAGCACTGCTGAGAACTCCCATTCAGACAGGAAGGCAAACTTTTCCAGCTTGCCAAATGGGATATAATCTCTTGCTGCCAGAGGATGCTTTACACACTGTCACTAAGCCAAACCAAATATGTAAACTGTTTGATGGTTTTATGCAATCAGTGAAGTTTTCGCTCTGTCCAAAAGGACAAGTGGTCCTCAGTCGGCAACCTTCCCAACAAGAAACAGGCACTGCAACTGGCAGCTGCTCTGTTTGACGGTCAAGGGTCCCCACCCGGCTACTGATCTCACACAGATTTGATGGCTCAGGCAAAGGACCGAGATTGCCCCAAAGCTTCAGTTAGAACACTACAGCACAGCAGTATTTGCTGCCGATCGACCATTTGGGGGAACAGATTTTGGCCCAATTTAGCAAGGCTTCCTCATGTGGAGAAATGGCACAGCAATCTGTTGACTTGCCATCTCTGTGTGCGGAGAAGCTAAAAAGGAAGCTAATTTTAATGGAAGGAGAGAAAGGGAAGCAAATTCTGCAGGTTTTACATAGAAGGATAAGATTTGATATGCAACGAAAGATACTAACTTGGAGGTAAGAATTCCTCCGTTAAGACTTGCTCCACGATTATGTTGTAATTGTATTTGTGAGTGACTTAACAGCAACTCATCTCTCACAGCTCCTCCCAACTGCTATGTGGATTATACTCTGGCAAAACTGGACTGTAAGTCTGTTTCTTTCACACTTTGTTTTTTGCCTGTACATTTAAGCAAGAGTGGACAACATTTAGAGTCACTCAAACGGATCCTTTATAGAGGAACTTTGCTTCTGCTCTGTTTACATATCTCGTTTTGCACAGTACCTACCACTTCAGAGTAAACTTTGAGAAGGTTCAGAATTCTGCACAAAAAAAAAAAAAGGAGCAAAAGCCTGGTTGATATTGGATTTGATTTAGCCGACAGGTGAATTAAGCCTCAGCACAAATCAGCAAGCTGGAAGTCAAGATGATTGAAAAATGACAGCGTGATCTCTCTACTATTTGGGGACAGGAAGTCTCATTATTTTAAGGTCTGAGACGCAAGGTATAAAGAGGACTGTTTCCCAAATAGATGCTGCTTAAGACTTCCTATGAGCTGGCTCTCTAGGTGCTATCTTGGTTCATCTCATGATGAGAACCTACAGAAAACAGGTACAACCAAACATAACCAGCAGAGTAAACATTTTTGACAGATTAAAATATTGTCTCATCCACAAAGAATGCAATCTAAGCTAAGAATCTAGGCTACCTTGCTAAGTGAAAAGATTGAGTAACAGTAATGCAAAGATAGCTTGCCTAATCTCAAGGTAAAATATCCACTTCTGTGCATGTGCCATTACCGATATTACGGATACACTTAAAGAATTCTGCTATCGGGAACAGTGCTCTGCGAAGTATTTGAGAACGGAGCCAAATTCCAAAAACCTTGGTTTATAATAAATATACCATTGGCAAAATGCAAGAAAAATTCCAAGATATTTTTTTTTAAAAAGTGGCTGCTGTCGCTATTTCTGGCATAAACCCATAGCAAAAAGAGTTTTAAACTGTAACTGATTATAATATTAACAATAATTTAAGCAATAATTTACACAATTATCTTTCCAAGGCCACGTTGTATTTATGTTTATTTTTGTCCTGGGTCACTAGCAAGGTTGTTCTTTGGTGGGAAAATCAGCGTGCATTATGGGGAAGAAGAATCCTTGCAGGGCTGAAGAGAACTTCTTCAAATGTCATGACCCATTAAAGAACCATTAAGAAAGCTCATCATCCTTGAATAAAGCTTTCCTGATAAAAAGTAAAGGATGCAATTATGTCGCCTTTACTTATTTTGCAAGTGGGATGACAAAATTGGGGATTTCTTAGTGAAAAAAATTGAACAGTGAGAAAGCATAGATAATTCTTATTTGAGCAAATTCAGTGTTTTCAATCCACAGCACGAAACAAAATGAGGTGGCTGCACTAAGCAAGTGACACTGAATACAGCAGACTTGGAACACAATAAACCAGAAGGGAAAAAGATCCAAACATTTAAACAATTTGTTCATTTCAACATCGCTTGCAAATACAAATTTCAAACTAACTCTATTCTTAATTCTCTAACAAAACATCCACTGAATTTTTCAAATCAGATGACAGAATATTTTGGATAAGCCAAAGACATCAAATTTCCCAAAACTTTTGCTGCCTAATTATGGCTGGGGTTCCCTTATATCAGAACTGCCAACTTGCCTATTTATACAAGAACGGCCATCATATAACAACAATTATTTTACTTAAAGGCTTTCCTTTAAGTTATTAAAGCCCTAGGTGTGGCTGTATTGTATAGCCCAATTCAAGCATAACAATGAAATGAAACATCTGGAAGATAAAAATATTGCTTTTAAAATAGCAATAAATATCGGGAGTAATATCTCAAAATTTGTGTTTGTACTTTTGAACATGCTAAACTAGCAACGATGGAAAAAAGCAACAGTACAAAGTAGACCCCAGTTCTAATAATTTTATTTTCCGTAAATTTCATTAGTGACTACGTTGAAAAGAACTGAAAAATGTAAGTTTTTGATTCTAAAATTAAGCTTCAATCAAGGTAAAAGCATCTTTGTTGTAGTGAAAGAAATGCTTAACCTAATATTCAATAACTAAAGGACCTTATCAAAAGGGGAAAAAACTTATATACTGTGTTAAATCATAAAACAATTTATTTTGGCTTAGCATATGGGAATCCGGACAATGTGTATATTCAGACACAGATTAAATTTATGCCCACTTTGGTTTCAACAGTTTCTTGAATAAATAAATCACAGTAACTAAACTCAGATACCACCATTTTCAATTGTGGATTTACCTAATATATGAAACTAAAACTCAACAATGACATTATGGGTTGATATATATGAATTAAATCTCTATATACAACTACACATTATTATTTTGCCATATTCAAAACATCCCTGCTCCCATCCTCCAAGTTCTACTGCCTACTACTTTTTTCATCCATGATGGAAAAGGAATTTGTTTTCTTTGAAATGTTCTGAATACCAGAAAAGCCAATGGAATTCCCACTGTCTATTTCTGCATGAAGGTAAATGGAAGTGAAGCCATTCCAATTATACACCTGTAAAGGCAGTTAGCTAAGTACCTAGTTGCAAAAGGGCAACGGAAGCCATCAAAGTCTTAACCAGGATGAACTCTTGTCTAGCTTTTTTGACCTCAGCCTATGCTGGCTAAGTGCTGCCATCTCCTGTGGCTATACACAAATATATACACATACACAATATATACACATCACACCCACACCCACATCACTATATTCTATTAAAATTTTCCAGTTTGTCGGTATGTAATCTTTAACGGGGGGACAGGATGCATCTTAGGGCAACAATTTTTGAACCAAGGCACCTCAAATGGGGTAGCTTAGAAAACGTGCCCCCAAAGTCTGGAACCTGTGACTCCCATGGAACAGAAATTTTACAAATTTTATAAAACATTTCAAGACATAAAATGTATTACAAAACATCTTATGTCCCAGAGACATAAAAGACGTACAACCAAAGACAAAGAGCCTGTTGTCCCAGTGGTTAGAATGCATTATTGCAGGCTGACTCTGCCCACTGCCAGGAGTTCGAACCTGACAGACTCAAGGCTGACTAAGCCTTCCATCCTTCGGAGGTCGGTAAAGTGAGGCCCCAGACTGTTGGGGGAAAGAGGCTGTAAACCACTTAGAAAGGGCTGTAAAGCACTATGAAGCAATATATATGCCTTATTGCTATTGCTATATACATTTTTAAAACTTTGGCTCCCCTCATCCTACTAAACTTCCAATCACCAGGATTTTAAAGCATAGTTTCTCATCCTCGGCCACTTGAAGACATGTGAATTTTAACTCCCAGGATTCCCCAGCCAGCACGTCTTTAAGTCGCCACAGTTGGGAAAAACTACTCTAAGAGCACACCTTGTCCCACTCAAAAGAAGGTTCTGAAGATCCCTATATAAAAGTCATTGATAGTTGTGAGTCTGGATATGGTTGTGAAACTTTCTCTAAGCTTTCAGCAATCCAGTGTCATAAAGGTGATTCGAGAAAAATACAAATCATCAGGAATAAATGGTCATTCTTGGCAAAACTGCTTCCCAACAACAGCGAACAAGTATCCAAGAAATCATCTAAATGAAACTGCTGGAGGAGGACTTCATCAATGGGGGGGTGAAGCATGCTAGTGATCCCCAGCTATGTATGCCCCCCCATCCTAATCAGAGCAGGAAGTCCAAGTCTTGAGCTGGTGCCTGGCGGCTTTTGAAGGACTGGATGAGGTAGAAGAGTTTAGAATGAGTCTCAACAAGAGAGGCAAGACTGTTTATTTAGAGGACTCATCTGGATAGGACTCTCTGCCAGTTGCAATTAGCTCATTTGATATGTCCTAATAAACTCTGGATTCCTCCCCACCCTGAGATGTTAAGGAAGCCAAAGCCTCAATGCAGAACTTCTGCTTATTTATTGCATGTATAACCGTCATGTTGGTTTACTTCAATTACAAACAACAAGAGTCGTTTAAATAAAATATCAAGAGTTGCAAGTAGAATATGTAAGTATAAAATTAAGTAAGCATCATAAAAATAATCAAACCAGATGTCATACCACTCACCATAGGCCCTCCAGAATAGTTCTATTTTCAAGAGTTTCTAAAAAGGCTGAGATAGTGGTGGGCAACTTAATTTCTAAACTAGTCTATAGAGTAAGATTATCTTCAATTATCTATCCTCGGAGATTATAACAGCTCATTCCTGTTTAGCATTCTGAAAGGCTATTGAGACAGCATTTTCCTTACCTTTCAGAATGCAAGAGGCAACATAACTATGGCAGCTCTTTGAATGGGGACTGATTTTAGGACCTCATCTTGTCTCTCTGTGTTGCACATTTAATGGTTTCATGAGATGTAACTTGTCAAGAATTGTTCTATCAGGTGGCATACAAATATCAAAAATAAATAAAAACCAGGAATCTGGACTCTAAGTCGGCACATAACTTTTATCAGAAAATGGGATTGGTGATACAGTAGCAAAGCAGCCACTGCTTACCAAATACCTTGTCTCAAATTTGCCAAAAAGCATCGTGACTATGCAAACTCGTCTAAATGACCCAACTGCGATTTGAATCCAGGACTTAAATGACTTTCTTCTAATACAAGCACATACCTTTCAGTATATACAGTATGGGGTGTGGGTGTGCATCTGCGCGCATGCACACACACCCACACGTTAAGTAATGTGAAGTAATGAAACTAAACTGCACTAGAATTTCATGAGCTTCTACCGAATAAATACTGCACTGTATTATTACAGCATTATTTCCGTCTGCTGTACAGTATAGAATGTCCTATATTTCATCCCAGGCAGCAGGTGGCAGCACTGAGGTAGCCTTGACTGATCTCAAACATCTCTAGGATCAGGCCTGCTTAGTCCTTCCATGGGAAATATCCAGACAATCCCAGGGTCATACCCTAACCCTGGAAGCTGGAAAAAAAACACTCAGGAAAGACTACAGCAAATGACCTGCCTGTTGTAGATGGGGGAACGTGCCCATGGCTGTCACCGGGAGCTCAGTTCTACTAGAGACAGACTGTGACTTTTACTACTGTACTTTTTAATTCCCAATCTACTCAAAATGGCTAACAGAAAAAAGCCACATACAGAATGCAAAATATTAAAATTAATAGATGTTGGGCAACTAAAATAACTTTAAATAAATAACTAAAACATAAGCTTAAACGATTTTGACACTTATTATCTATTAATCTTAATTAATAAGTTAAAATATCATTTTAAGAACTTGTGCAATGTAGTCATTTTTCTTCTGCATATTTTCCCTATAAAGAAAATCAATCTGTAGTATAATGAGAAGTCATTGTTTACATTATAATCAGATACTACTGTCATTTTGTACAGAAACAAACTGTACTGTAAAAATTCTCACTAGACTTCTATACAGATGTGGTATTCAGCAGGTTCTGACCAGTTCTGGAGAACCGGTAGCAGAAATTTTGAGTAGTTCGGAGAACCAGCAAATATCACCTCTGACTGGAGATTTTGCAGTATCCTTCCCCTGCCACGCCCACAGAACCAGTAGTTTAAAAAAAAATTGAATCCCACCACTGCTTCTATAATTCTTTGAGAGCCCTGGTCACGCAGCGGTTAGAGTGCTATTGCTATCAACATTTTAAAAACAGAACACGTTGCACTTATGCCAAATTAAGCATATAAATTTCTGTTTCCATGTTTTATTTTGTTCCCAATTTAGCCCTTTGAGCACCTTTGTATTTATTACTTATTAATTTTTATGCCGCCCATCTCCCCTACAAAGTGACTCTGAATGGCTTTACAGATTTATCATTGATTCTTTTATCATTTCTCACCAATCCAAGCACTTTTCAGGTAACGTGTTTTCTTTTTTAGGTAAACTCAATCAGCACATCTTTTAATGATTTGTGCAGTTCCTGGAATATTTTTGCATTATGTTATTATTACAACCCTGCCTGCATAATATTCTTTAATAATTATGCAAAATGAATTTTCAGTGAATTCACCTCATTATTTTGAGGATTTGAAAAACCATCTGACCGTAGTATATAGTTCAACATGAAATACTTTCAGGTCAGAAACATCTCTGAGAAGTTTAAGAACTTTTCCGGAACATCAGAAGCTCTGCAATTTTTGAAGGCACCGAGGAATTATTTTCAAAACAATGACCCAACAGGACATGGGTTGTCTAGGTTTTTCGGTTTTTTCCAGATTCTCGGGAAATATCCTGATTTGTAAATGATTAACCAACCAATAAACTTACTCCAAGATAGCTAATATTTCTATTGTCTATTGTTAAAACATGTCACTCTTTCTTCCAGGCTGTCAACACTATTACAAACTGCAAACATAATCCTTTTAGAACCACTACAAACTATGTAAGATGACTCTGCTTTTATTTTGTAGGTTTCCCAGGCTATCATTCTGCTGATTCAGCTCTGTGTCACCATTCTCAAAACTGAATACTGTAGTCATGTCTCATATACTGAGATGTACACACCAGGTTGCATTATCTTTTTAATGTAATATCCCCCGTCATTCTGGGCATTGTTCTATTTCTTATTGATTCTGATGAGAAGAAAAAGTTATTAGACTATTGCTTAAACTATGGGTTCATTCTCTCATTTTCAAGATTGAATGGATATAAGCAAATGGTTAGAACAAATCATTCACCTAAAAAATCATAACACAAATTTAATAATTACGAAGTTTCAAAATACATTCCCTCCTGCATCAAGACAGAATACAAAAGTGACCACGCTGTTTATAAGATGGAATATTTGATTAAGTAGTAAGAATAACTAAGATCAAACCATAAAACCAGAGTGACTGAGAAATGAACAGCGAGAAAGTCAGAGATGGAGTCACTGTGTTGTTATTCTTAAGGTAAAGATCGCAAATATGCAAGTCACACAATTAAAGATCACAAATATGCAAGACAGACAATATATTTACTAAATTGACATCAACAATCACAAAGTAATTAGAATTCTACAGGCAACATGATATTCAAAAGCATTTAGAGAAATCAATCCATTCATACTCAACAGTGGTTCTTGTAGAATTAATATTTACAGAATTGGGCAACAAAGTCTCAGTGAAAAATACCATACTGTGTAACTAAAATAGCTTATGGTTTCAAAAAGGTCTGCTCTGCAGTGACAATCTTTCCCTGGGATTTTCTTACTAGTTCCAGATGGCTTTATATAATATATTAAAGTGTGCTAATACAGCTCTTCTGTATTTCTATGTTACTTAAATATCTGGCTACATTTTTATTGGTCAACGATGAAAATAATTTCTAGCTATTAGTATAATGCTTCCATTTTACATCAGACTAAATATTACCAACTCAGCTTGGCTAAGGTGGATTTGTCCTGGGTGGTATTTAACTGGGATGGTATAGGAAGTTCAGCAGCAGAATCAAACTGAGAATTCCACAAAACACCCCTGAAAACAACCAGGGGAAACCATTTCTGTCAGGAGAAAAACTGAGTCTGAAGGCAGGCTGGCAGAGGTTGGGCTCGACTCAAAGGCAACTTTGCTTTAAAAAGGTCCCTTACCAAGAACCTTCCGTATAGATTAATTAAAATCCAATACACTGCTAGCAACTTACCTGATAAATTACTGTCCATAGAAACAAAACCATCAAGAACTTATCAGAAATATAGAAGAGTGGGGGAATATAAAAATCACACCCCTTAGTATGGTAAAATATCAGATCTTAATAAATGTAGGACTAAAGCCACACGGACGGAACTCAGGTGCGTTATTCAGCTTTCAAAAAATGTGCAATATTATATTTTTTCCCTGCCTGGAGAACCCTATGAAGTGGGTTGGGCTAAGAAAGAGTGACTGGCCCAAAGGTCACCAAGCTGGCTTGTAAACCTAAGGAAGGTCTAGAACTCATACCCCCACCCCACCCCCGGGCCGCTTTTAAGACAGAACCTTCGCCATTCCAGGTAGATATTTAGATAAATGGATGGATGGAGTATGAGAGAGAGACAGAGATAGCAGTCAGATCTTTATTATCACATGTATCTTTATACTTTTTGGATATATGCATATTATACATATATACATATATGGAGTGTATATGTGTGTGTGTGTGTGTGTATACACACACACATACAGTATGTATATATACACACACATATATATTATATATATACACTGTGTGTGTGTATATATATATATATATATACACACACACACACACACACACACAGATACACATACTGTGTGTGTGTATGTATACATATATACACATATACACTATTTGTTTTCTGAGTTTTCTTCACTCTGAGAAGCACAAAGCCGAAGACACAAGCCTGAAGATGACGAATGACATTTTGTCGAAACGTCGCCAAGACACTTCCAATTTTACGCGGGAGAAAATCGGAATAACCAAAGATCCACACATACAGTATATATATACTATATATATACACACACAGTGTGTATATATATACACATGTATGTGTGTGTGTGTGTGTGTGTGTGTGTGTATGTTTTCTGAGGTTCTCGTGGGTATTTGTATATGGATCTTTGGTTATTCGGGTTTTCTCCCTAGATACTACCAATCGTACGTGGGAGAAAACCGAATAACAAAGATCATATATATATATATATATATATATATATATATATATATATATATATATATATATATATATATATATATATATATATATATATATATATATATATATATATATATATATAACTATAACATGCATTTAGACACACACACTACATCTAAGAAGTATAAAGATACATGTGATAATAAAGATCTGTCTGCTATCTCTCTCTCTCTCTCACACACACATATTCCATCCATCCATTTATCTAAGTAATTATTTATCTGGAATGGCGAACATTCTGTCTTAAATATACACAGAGAGAGATAGACGATAGAAGATGGTAGATAGACAGATATAAATAAGGTAGATAGATAGGATACACGTAGAGAGAGAGAGATACCTTAGACGTAAAGCTACACATACAATATAAAAGATGCACAGTGGGTACAAGGCAGACCGAAGAAGACGCGGCCTCCGCAAAGCGGGATGGAGGTTTCCCCTCCTGGGCTGCCTCCCTCGGATGGGGACGGATTCCTCCTCCTGAGAGCGAGCAGCCTCTTCCCCCCCCCCGCCCCCCCGCCCACCCCACAGGCCACCGCCTCTCTCCCCCCTCCCCTCCCCTCCCCTCCCCAGGAGGCTCCAGCCACGTGCCGGGGAGCCGCTCGAGATCGCCCGGCCTCGCCGCAGGTGAAGTGGCCGCCAATGCCGCCTCCCCCCGCCCTCCTCCTCCTCCTCCTCCTCCTCCCGGCCACCCCTTTGGGGACAGAGGCAGATGGAGGCGGACGCGAGGGGGAGGACACCCGCCCCCCTCCAATAGAGGCATATCCTCCCCCGGCCTGGACCACCCACCCCCAAGCCCCCCTCTTCTCTCGGCCCCCAAGGCCGCCCTGGGAAGGCACCGGCCCTTCGGCCGGGGGGTCTCAGCGGCGGCTCCATGGGGGGGACACATACGGAGGGCACGAGGAGGCTCGGGCGGGGGGCATCGATCCCGGAGGCCGAGGCGGCGGCGGCGGGGGTGGGGGGGGGCGGGCAGCAAGATGGCACCGCATCGCGGGGAGGGGCAGACCCCGTTGGAGCCCCCCGGCCCCCGCCTCAGCCAAAGGGGCGTGGCACCTGAGGAGGAAGGCGGGCGACCCCCGAGCCTCCAGCAGCCGGAGCAGCGACCCCGAGGGGGGTGAGGGGCCGAAAGACAGGATGCCCAGCCGGGTGAGGGGGTGCGGGAGAGAGAGAGAGAGAGAGACAGAGGGACACCTCGTGAGGTAAACGCGGAGCCGCCGGGGCGGGGAGGATGGGAGCGGGGAGTCCGCGCCTCAGGGAAGGAGGGCGGGCGGGCGGCCGGCCGGGGGTGAGGGTCGTCAGCCTCTCCCCGCCCCCCCGCCTCGCTCTTCCCTCATCCCTTCACCTGCCATCACGGCGAGCAGCGGCTGGAAATGGCGACCACGGCGGCGCTGAGGCGGAGGAGCCGGACTGGCGGCGGCGGCGCCGGCGGATCTGGAGCGCGCGCGAGCCTCGACCCGCAGCGGCCTGAGGGGGAAAGGGGGCGTGGCTCGGCCGCGCGGCGGAGGAGGAGGGAGGAGAGGAGGGGGCGTGGCTCGGCGGAAGGGACCCGCCCTCGGAGTGTGGAGCGCGCGCGACACTGCTCGGCCCCGCCCCCCCGTCGCCTTGGCGTCACGTGACCCCCCGGCCGGCCGGGACCTTGCCGGGCTGGGTTCTTCCCGCTGTGGCTGATGGGTCGCCCTTAGCCGGCTGCGGACGATGGGGGAGCGGTCCCCCCCCGCCTTCTCTGCTTTTTGCCAAGGCGAGCGCGCCTCGCCAAGGGGAAGAGAGCGAGCTGGGGAGGGGGGGGAGCCTGGGAGTTGCGATGACGTCACGCCGTGACGTCAGCAACTGCAGGATGCGCAGTGCTGGATCTGTGTGTGTGTGTGCGCGTGTGCAGCTGCTGCTCTCCTCCATAGATCTTCGTTTATGCATTCAATATCTCGCTTCCAGGCGACTCCAGGTGGATTGCAATGAAATGCATAACAATTCCCCCTACCTTGGCCCCTTTTAAGACTGGTGGGCTTCCACTCCCAGAATTCCCCCTCCAGTCATGTTACCTCAGGAATTCTGGGAGTGGAAGCCCACAAGTCTTAAAGGGGCCAAGGTTGGAGACCCTTGCCCTGTAAGACTTAAGAGCTGCCAGGCGTAATCCAACCACTGGTCCACACAGCCAGGAGATCGGCTCTTCTCCCCTGGCCTGGGTCCCAGGCTCCGTGGAGCTCTGGTTTCAAGAAGCAGTTCTCCGCTTACCACCACAATTGAGCTTAAAATGTCTGTTGCAAAGCCCCGTGGATTGTTAAGTGAACCGCATCTACAGAGTTGTGCAATCAGTGATAGGCAACACTAAGAAAACATGCCTACATATATGAGTTTAATGAAGCATAGAGAGTGAGGGTAAGAGCGTGAGGGATAAAATAAGGTGGGGCAGTACAAAAGAAAATATTAAATTAGGATAGAGCTATGATAAAATCACCATAATATAAAGAATTCTATATTCTATATTATTTTCTATATTCTGTTCTATATATTCTATGTTCTGTTCTATATATTCTACATTCTGTTCTATATTTTATTCTGTATTCTGTTCTATATTTTATTCTATATTCTTTTTCTATATTCTGTTCTATATTCTACTATATTCTATATTATTTTCTATATTCTGTTCTATATATGGCGCCACAGAGTTGCAATAGGATGTTATAATGCAATATCTAAGGAAGCTAACCACTAAGCCCTGTAAGTCCTAAAAGGCAGGGGGTCTCCAACCCTGGCCATGTTAATCCTGTGGATTTCAGCTCCCAGAATTCCCTGGCCAACTGGGAGGTGCTGGCTGGGGGATTCTGGGAGTTGAAGCCCGCCAGGCTTAAAGTGTCCAAGGTTGGAGACCCCCTGCTATAAGGGATACCTTGATGAGTTTGTCAGTGTTAAAACACACTGGCCGAATACAGACCCACTTTTTTTTTTTTGCAGTATATCTGAAGGCTATTTATTTATCATTAAATTCAAGGGGAAAATCGTTTTCTTCCACAGCACGACGACTCTCAGTTCCACTTCCCTATTCTTTTATTGGAAGAGTTATTTTGGAGCTGTGCACCACGCGATATGCAAATCACTGCCTTCAGCTTGCTCTGCGATTATTAGTAGGTTGTGTGTGTGGGTAGCATCATCCTGGTGTGAACTAGCAATCGGGCCGCTGAATTGGGCCCCTGTGCAGACAAAACAGGAGCCGTTGTCATCAGGATGAAAGCCAAGACGATCACTTGGTGACAAGGATGAGAGTAAAAATGTACTCATTATCATTTCTGTAATTGCTGATATCAATCAATCAATCAAATCAATGAGAATAGAGCTGGAAGGGACCTTGGAGGTCATCTAGTCCAGCCCCTTGCTCAAGCAGGAGAAGCTATACCATTTCAGACAAGTGGCTGTCCAGTCTCTTCTTGAAAACCTCCAGTGATGAAGCGCCAGTGGTGGGATTCAAAAAAATTTACTACCTGTTCTGTGGGTGTGGCTTGGTGGGCGTGGCTTGGTGGGCGTGGCTTGGTGGGCGTGGCAGAGGAAGGATATACTGCAAAATCCCCCTTCCCTCCCCACCCCTCTAACCTGCTTTCCAGCTCCGTTCTCCTGGGCAGGGCAACCCAAGGAGACCCACCCGACCAGCTGGGACTCAGTGGGAGGCGGAGAAGAGATGGGGGCGGGGCCAATCAGAGGCGGGATTGGCCGGTTCTCTGAACTATTCAAAATTTTCACTACCGGTTCTGCAGAACCGGCTGAATCCCACCTCTGTGAAGCACCCACAATTTCTGGTGGCAAGCTGTTCCACTAGCTATTCCTTCTTTCAAAGCCAAACATGGCCTTCCAGTCAGCAAAAATTGCCCATGCCTGTCACATCATGGTGTAGCCTTGGAACTCATACATGACTTTTTATCTCTTTTTGTCCTTCACGTTTCCTGTTCCCGATTTATATCTTCTTATCGTAAATCGTAAAGCCACGACTGGGCAAGGCCAGGGTTTGTGACGTGGAAGAAAATGCCAGCGGCAAAAATTTATATGCCAGGTTGGTTGGTTGGGTGATTGGTTGGTGAGTTAAGCAATTTTACTATCCAGACCAAAGAACAATTCCTGGTCAGAACAAATCTTAGGAATGGTCTCAAATTTATCAGCAAGTTAAGCATGGGGATAAAAAGATGGATTAAAAACCATAACAATTCTGCACTGCACATCCAACCAATTAGCCAACCTTGTACAATGGCATATGCAGCTGCATTGTGGGCCACGCATAAATGCATAAATTTTTTATTCCTGCAAAAATAGTATTGTGTGTGCTAGTAGAATACAGAAGTTGGAACTGCAGTTTGTAGTGGTTTCCAAATGCATTTTGGAGCGTCGACATTTATAAGTGAGCCAATTTTGCAGTGCTTTGGTTTTTTTTTTAAGTCACGGGAAGGACTGTTGCTTTACAAAGCTTTGACTGCTTGATTTTGTTATTGGGATTTGCAAATGAGCATCAGGAAGAGAAATGAGCTGCATCCAGTTGGCATAGATGGACCAGTAAAAAGCCCACTGACTCTCTAAGGTCTGTTAGAGCAACCTTGAACTTTGCTGGGCTTTGTGTTCAAAGTCTGGCCAGTTAACTCCTCATGTTTACCTATAGGCTTGTTTAATAATGATCTGGTCAATAAACTGTATTGTATGAAATTGGGTGCATGCTAATCTATAAAACCTGGTTTATTATTACCACTAACCAGAGCATCTTAAATTCAAGCCACAGGATTATCTTGTACCTTGGGAAGTAGAATGTTCTCTCTCAATTGCAATGATGCTTAAAAGAATATGGCATTTCCAAGCATTTAGGATAATAATAATAATAATAATAATAATAATAATAATAATAATAATAATAATAATAATAATAATAATAATAATAATATGCTATTATTATCCTAAATGCTTGGAAAGTGTTTTGTGAATTCTGGGAGTCGAAGTCCACAAAAGTGGCCAAGGTTGGAGATCCCTGGTTTAGAACACCAGCTGGCTCTTTTGGGGGAGTGGGTTGTCCTTACATCAACAGGGCCGTGACCCCCCCCCCGCCCAGAGCCAGCCAAGTGGGTTGAGCAAACAGTCCAAGGTTCACACGCATTAGCTGGATTACAGCATCAGGGGGGCCCCCATTTTTTTTTCCTCCCCTCCTGCAGGAGATTTGAGGCCCATTCAAGATCCGTTGCAAAGGAGGTTGGGTGTTTTCTGCCCAGCTGGTCTTTAAGAGGCCACAAGAAAAGAGTGGGGGGGTTGGGGGGGGTTGGGGGGTGAGGGGGAAGAGGTGTACGTGTTGTTGAGCTGCAAGAGAGGCCCGAAGAGAAGGGAGGGCTGCCCAGGGCTCTGTCGGGTCTGTGTAAGAAGGACACCGCCTGAGACGGCCACTCACTCGCTCGTTGGAAGCCCAGCAGAAGTGCAATCAGAGAACCCCACCTGCTCTCCGTATCATCGTGACAACGTCCCCACAAAGACACCAGATGGGTATCCTGCGCCACGCTTTGACTTTTCTCCCTTCCTCGGCTGCCTTAGCAAAGCTGAACTTCCGAGGTTTTAAGGCGGCTCCAACAGAGATCCCAGGCGCAACATCCGCCCTCTGTCCCGAAGAGTCCAGCGCCAGGAATCATCAGAATAGAGCTGGAAGGGTCCTTGGAGGTCTTCTAGACCAGCCCCCTGGTCAAGCAGGAGATCCTATATTCCATTTCAGACAAGGGACTGTCCAGTCTCTCCTTAAAAACCTCCAGCACCCACAACTTCAAAGGTTCACTGTCCTCGCTCTGAGGACGTGTCTCCTGAATTCCAGGTTGCTTCTTTCTCTCCTGGATCGGTTTCCAACCCTCGTTTCTGGTCCTGCCTTCTTGGTGCTTTGGAGAATAAGTGTGAGCCCTTCTTCTTTGGGGCAGCCCCTCAAATATTGGAACACCGCTATCCTGTCACCCCTAGTTCTTCTTCTCACTGGACTGGAGCTGTGCAATTCCTACCACCTTTATTCTAGCCTGCAAAAGAAATGCTCAGCACTGCATTCGGTTTTCCTGTTCTCTTCCCATCCCAAGGCTCCAACCTTACACCTTCCAGAAGCATCGCCCACCCACCCACCCGGCCACTCCCAGCCTGCTGGAAGGAAAATGCTGTATATCTTGACCTTAGTACCCCCACCCCCAAAAAAACACCCTGCTGAAACGAAGCTGAATCATCCCCGTATCTCAGCCAGCTGGGCCTCTGGGAAGCGGGTTTTGCCGGCAAGAACGAGGCCATTAATGCAGGAGCACCTCAGGCAGGCGTGGAAACCAGCTGGGGAGGGGGGCAAGGGGGGGCTTGGAAGTGGGGGAAAACAGGTCATCGGTGGGAGGCAACGGAGCCCCCTCTTGCGTCATGTTCCCTGACCGGGGATTCATTCATTAGCCCAATTAGGTGGAAAGAAAACGGACTACATAACCCTTCCCCGTGTTGATCGCGGCTAGGTACGTCTATCCCCAAAGCAAGCTGACCCTGCACAATGCAATAAATCATGGGTGATTGAATCAGCAGACAACGGTGAGCCAAAACAAACAGTCGCCTCGGGTTTCTGTGTCCCTGTGTGACTAGTTGGGGCTCACTGGATAAACGCAATTTGCTGACTTCACACAGAATGCCCAGCTGGGATAGAACATCGCAGGAGGAAGAGGAAGGAAGGAAAGAAGGAAGGAAAGAAGGAAGGAAGGAAGGAAGGAAGGAAGCAGAAGTAGGATTCAGCCGGTTCGGACCAGTTCTGCAGAACCGGTAGCGGAAATTTTGAGTAGTCCGGAGAACCGGCCAATCCCACCTCTGACCGGCCCCGCCAACCCCCATCTCTTCTCCGCCTCCCATTGAGTCCCAGCTGATCAGCAAAATAGGATTCTAGCACGTTGTGTGAACTCTGCCACTAAGTAGTACTAGTGGTTTTTCAAGTTAAGTTGGACCGCTATTGTTGCTTGTCTGTTCAGTCGCAGCGTATTAGCGGGGAGCCAACAACTATGTTTTGTTAACCCAGGTTTTTAGTTGTTGTTTTTTTAAACTCGAAAGTCCAAAGCCTTGCTGCAAAAATTCAAATTAAAAATATCCGTCCGGGGGCTTCCCAGGACAAGGGGCTCCTTCTCCCGCCTTTACCCTAGAACAGAGGCAACGTCAGGCTGGAAAAGTACCTTAAGACTGAACATCACAAGTTCTTTATTAAGTCGGCAACCGGAACCTGCAGATTTAAGCTTTCCCAACGCAGATTTAAGCTTTCCCTTGCATTCCACAGGCTGTAAATCCTGTGAGAGAATCCAGAGAAAAAAATAACCGATAACTCACTGGCGGCAAAAGGAAGCCCACGATCTCTGCCTAGGACAAGGCAATGGGTCCAGGCAGCCTGTCCCCCAAAAAACCAACAACCCCCCAAACCCCTTCAGGAAATCATGGCGACTTCAACATCAACGAATGGAAAAATTAGGGTGGTTTTGCTTTGGTGTGGCTGACATGGACACTTGGGCCAACTTCCAACAGGGTTTGTCTTCACTTCCAGGGCTCCAGGCTGCATATCCCCATGTGCACTTTTCAAGCTTTCCGATATCCGCTCCTGGGGACACCTAGCCAGGGAGAGTTATATCTTCCTCCCTCTAGGTAATTATACACCTTTTAGGACCTTGTGGACTTCAACTCCAAGAATTCCTGGGAGTTGAGGTTCACAGGTCCTAAAAGGGCCATAGTTGCCCACCCCTAATTCACACAGACTTTTGCTGTTACTAAAACGTGCCTGTTTCAAAAAGCATGGAACTCAGTAGTTGTTTGTGGGAAAAGGGGTTGCTTTTTAACCAAGTATTTGATTTTTCTCTCTCTGCATTCGACCTATTTTTTTTTTACATTTCGTTTCGTTTTGAGGTCTCTGGAATGCGCTCCACATTATTTTCTCACAGAGTCTTGTCTGGCCCCGGGTTCTGATTTCACAGCCCAATTCCATCTGAGGATACCACCAGACTCTCGGCTTACTCTCTGAGGCGGCGATTCCATCAGCCCCAGCAAAGGCCTTCCAACGTGGCAAGTTTAAGACTAGTGGACTTCCACTCCCAGAACTCCCGAGCTAACGTGACTGGAGGAGGAATTCTGGGAGTTGAAGTCCCCAAGTCTTGAAGTGGCCAAGTTTGGGGACCTCTGGCCTAGACCAATTTAATGAGCGCTCCCCTTCCATCCCGGTTCCAGGTGTCAGCTTGGCCGAGGCTCTGCTCTAGAGGAAGAAGTGAAATAATAATCATAAAGTAGAAGCGCCTAGTAAACCCCTGAGTTTCTTTTCCTCCTTCTGCTCGGTGGAAACACACCTGTCAAGAACTTTCCCCCCTCAAACCAGAAACTTGTTCTCACAAGGCCTCCTCTTCCTCTACACGATGCAGTTAATTTCCTCTCGGAGGGGCCCAGGAAGAAAACAAGAACTGAGAGCCCTGCCAAAGAAATCCTTAAGGAGTATTAACGGCTGCTAGGATTGGTGGTCCAAAGAGAGAGCCTCACTCCAAATTAAGCTTGGGGTTGTTTTTGGCTTCATCTCTCGGACGCCGTGGCCTTTCAGAGCCTTCTAATCGTCGAAATCCGGGATGTCGTCATAGGAGTAGCCCCGGTAGCCTTTGGAAGCGAAGTAGGCGATTCTCAAGTGATAGAAGCCCGGAAGGAAAACCAGGATTCCGATGATCAAGACAGGAACTGCACGATCGGTTCCCTGGAGGAGGGAAGAGATGAAAAGAACGTATGAAAAAAACATATGATGAACGGTTGCAGGAACTGGGCCTGGCTAGTCTAGGGAAGAGAAGGACCAGGGGAGACAGGATAGCCGACTTCCAATATCTGAGGGGCTGCCCCAAAGTAGAGTGAGTCAAGCAATTTCCAAAGCCTTAAGGCCTTAGTAAGGCCACACCTAGAGTACTGCATCCAATTTTGGTCACCGCACTATAAAAAAAGAGGTTGAGACTCTGGAAAGAGTGCAGAGAAGAGCAACCAGGATGATGAGGGGACTGGAAGCTAAAACATACAATAAATGAATGCAGGAACTGGGCCTGGCTAGTCTAGGGAAGAGAAGGACCAGGGGAGACAGGAGAGCAGTCTTCCAATATTTGAGAGGCTGCCACAGAGAGGAGGAGGGGGTCAAGCTATTCCCCCAAACATCTGAAGGCCAGACAAGGAATAATGGATGGAAACTAATCAAGGAGATATTCAACCTGGAAATAAGGAGATATTTTCTGACAGGGAGAACAATCAACCCTTGGAACAGAAGTTGCCTTCAGAAGTTGTGGGAGCTTCATCTCTGGAAGCTTTCAAGAAGAGACCGGACTGCCACTTGTCAGAAATGGTGTAGGTTCTCCTGCTTGGATGGGTGTTTGGACTAGATGACCTACAAGGGCCCTTCCAGCTCATCCAATTCTATTCCTCCTCCAGGTATGATGGACCTCATCTGACACCTGGTGGGAATTATGGGACCCAAAGAAGAAAATTACGGGACTCCAAATACCTTGAAAGCAGCGGACTCCAAGGCAGGAATCAATCGGCCAAACGCCATCAAGGGACCTCCAAATTTCCAAGCCACCACAGCCCTCTTGCATACTGACCCCTCTGATCAGGGCTGGGATTCAAAATTCTTTACTACCGGTTCTGTGGGCGTGGCTTGGTGGGCGTGGCAGGGGAAGGATATACTGCAAAATCCCCCTTCCCTCCCCACCCCACTAGCCTGCTTTCCAGCTCCGTTCTCCTTTTGCAGGGCAACCAAAGGAGACCCAGCCGATCAGCTGGGACTCAATGGGAGGCGGAGAATTTATGGGGTTGGCGGGGCCAGTCAGAGGTGGGATTGGCCGGTTCTTCAAATGACTCAAAATTTCCGCTACCGGTTCTGCAGAACCGGTCAGAACTGGCTGAACACCCACCTCTGCCTCTGGTCCCAGAGGGGGCCGTTTTCCCAGGTGGTCTCTCTGGCCCTGTTCTTGGACAATACAGCCCACCTGCACAGATCTGCCCACCAGAGTCTCCCAGGACGGAATCGCCACTCACGACTTACCCCTTGGCTAATGTACCCGGCAAGGAGCAGTGCGCCAATGATGATGAGGAGGGTGCCAATCAGGAACAGCACCACGGCCAGCGCAATCGCCTTGTAGGGGACTTTCGGGGGGCTCTTCTTGAACTAGGGAGAAAAACAGGTTGAGCGCAGAACGGCCTTCCGGGCCCAGAGTCCCACATCCTAAACTTCTCAGCCACGCTTTGCGCTGGCTGGGGAATTCTGGGAACTGTAGTTCATACACCTGGGAGAGGCCCACACTGGGCAGCACAAAATTCTTTTTAAGAGCCGTTTCCCAGCAAAATATATAAGTAACTAGCTGGATACTCGTGTGCTTCGCTACGAAACTATGCGGTGCGCTTAGTTTTTGGGGAGGAAAATAAGGGCGGGGGGATTCTGCCTCTGCCTACCAGCATCCATCGGTATTCATCTGGCTAGAATCCTGTCAGTGTGTGAGAATTGAGGGCTGTTTGGAAACTGAAACAGTATTTGCTGTGCGGGCAAGGAGACAGCAAGGAGCATTTGGAACAGGTTTCTTTTCAGGCGGGGAGGGGGAGTCGAACTCCTTAGCATCAGAGCGTGTTAATAAATAATATAGGAAAATACTTTAAATGCTCTGAGGGTCATTTGGAAAAAAAACCTTTCTTAGTGAGCCCTTGGAAGCCAAGAGGAACATCCGTGCTGTAGGAAGAAAAAAAATAGGCTATTGATCTATCAGATTCAATAAGGGGATGATAGCAGACCCCAGAATAAAAGAGACACGAACCAAAGTTTTAGATAGGATGATTTCAAAGTGTATCAGAACTATTTGTGATCCTGCTGAGCTGTTGCTGTGGAATGCGATTTTGCAAAGTACCTAGTTCTGAAAACCGTGAGAAATAGGGAACAGAAAGTAGCCAATGGATAGAGGTCTGAGATGTACACAGGTATATGTGGAGACTGTCTGTCAGTTAAGAAAGAACAGAGAAGTAAGTTGTGAAATGCGTGCAGAAAAGCATAAAAAGAATATCTTGGGATGTGTTCAGGGCCACATTGATTGATGCTCCTTGCAGACAGCTGGTCATTTGCATCCTTTTAGATCAGAGGTCTCCCAACTCGGTGACTTTAAGACTGGTGGACTGGAATTCTGGGAGTCTTAAAGTTGCCAAGTTGGGAGACCCCCGTTTTAGATGCAACAGTTAACAGGACAAAGATAAACCTCCAAGTGGCCTCAAGGACCCTCCAAAAGGATGCAAAGAACCAGCTGTCTGCAAGGAGAATCAATCCTTCCCTTCCCCGCCATCCAGTCAGAGCTGAAGAAGCTTCTTGGATGAGAAGCAAAACGTCTTCAAAGGGAAAAAAAACAAAACAGAAAATCCAATTTTGCCTCCTGGGGGGGGGCGGGGAGCAACTTTGGGTTAAAAAGGAAGAAGTGCCATGACAAGGCTGCCCCCTGGCGGGCATCTCTGCAAACAGATATCAGTGGTTTTCAATTCAATTGTATAGAATGGGAAGGATGTGTCCTTTTGTTTTCTTTTTATTTATTTTTTTAATAAAATGGCATTTAATTTCATTGTACGAGGTGCAATGACAATGAACTATAACTCTAAAAAAAGGTAAATAAATAAAAATAAATAAATTGAGTTACCCAACATAACAGTGGGATTAAAAAGATAAGGATAAAATAAAACGCGGTCCTTTCCTTTCCTTTCCTTTCCTTTCCTTTCCTTTCCTTTCCTTCTCTTCTTCCTCCTTCCCTTTCCCTCCTTCCTTTTACCTGCAGGTCAATGTATCCTTCATCCGTGCAAGCGAGCTTCGAATACTTTACTTTGCTGCTGGGGATGGAAGCAGCCAAATTCGTTCGGGACGGCATCTTCTTCAGCGAAAGCGACAACTCCTCCCAGCTACAACCTGGATCAGAGCCGATAAAAGGAACCCCTGTGTACTTTAAGCCATGCAAAGAAGGAAAAGGCATTCGAGGCCCCGGAAACTACAAAGTGGAGACCCACTGAGACCCCAGAAAACAAACTTTTGTTCCTGGGTTGGGTGGGGAGAGCTAATAATCCCCAACCTACAATGACTTTACGGAGGCTGCACCACTAGGGTTGTAAATTGGTGTAGTTGGAGGGAGGGAGGGAAATAGCAATCGCCCTCAGACCTTTATATCGCTTCACGGGGCCTTTTACAGCCCTCTCTAAGCAGTCCACAGAGTCGGCCTCTTGCCGCCCCTCCAATCTGCATCCTCGTTTTACCCACCTTGGAAGGACGGAAAGCTGAGTCAACCTTGAGCTACTCAGGATCGAACTCCTGGCAGCGGGCAGAGTTAGCCAGCAATACTGCACTGCCTTCTGGGAGGGAGGGAGGAAGATAGCAAGAGTGCTGAGCCCTAGATGACCTCCAAGGACCTTCCAACTCTGTTAATCTGTTATTATTGTTGTTGTTGTTTTATTATTCACAAAAAACGACAGCAAATGAGAGGACTATGCTGGGTTTCTTTTGCTGTGTATTGTTATTGTTAATATTCATATTATTATGCACTGTTTGACAGTGCTTTCCAGCCCTTCTCTAGGCCAGCTTTGCTGGCTGAGGAATTCTGGGAGTTGAAGTCCACCCGTCTTCAAGGGGCCCAGGTTGGAGACCCCTAAGAGGCTCACGGAGCCAGCATGTTGCGCCCCCCTCCCTCCAGCACCCAGGTCTTCCTTTGACCCTCGGGGGGTGGAGGGGTGCCGATGTCCTCAGCCTCAGCAGCCCCTTTCCAGAGGGGCGGACTCCAACTCCCAGCGTCCCCCAGGGCTCCGCGCGCGGAGAGCTCTGGGAGGTGGAGTCCGCGGCCCTTTCCAAGGGGAGGAGACCCCGGGCGGGCAGTTGGGGGCTCGGGGGGTCTCTCCGCCCCCCCTCCTCCTCCTCCCGCCTGGGCGCCGCTTCTCTCCCTCCGTCCCTCCCCGGCCTCGCCCGCCCGCCTGCCCGCCTACCTTCGGGGCCGCGCCATGGCAGCCTTTCCTGCGCCAGGAAGTCTTCGCCGGAGCCGCTTCCAGGTCGCCGAGCAGCTGCGCCGCCCAGAGGCGGGTCCCGCGGGGGTCGGGGAGGCAGCGGCCGCTTCCCTCCCTCCCTCCCTCCTTCCTTCCTCCCTCCCTCCCTCCCTCCGCCGCGCCGCTCCCGGCCGGGCAAGATCGCGCAGAGACGGGCACCCCGCCTCGGGTTGCCCCGCTTAAGCCCCGCGAGCAGGTTGGGCTGGTGCCAAGGCATCCAAGCTGGCTCCAGGTTGAAAAGAGTGGGAGAGGGACTCTTGGAGGTCATCTAGTCCAACCCCCTGCCCAAGCAGGAGAACCTCCCCCTCTGCGGCAGCCCCTCAAATACTGGAAGGCTGCCCTCCTGTCTCCCCTGGTCCTTTTCTTCATTAAAGTCAGATGAACAGAGCTGGGAGGGACCTTGTAGGTCATCTAGTCCAACCCACCCCCCCGCCCAAACGAGAGACCCTACACCATTTCTGACAGATGGCAGTCCAGTCTCTTCTTGAAGGTCTCAAGGGATGGCGCTCCCACAACTTCCAAGGGCAACTTCTGTTCCAGGGGTTGATTGCTCTCCCTCTCAGAAAATTCCTCCTTATTTCTAGGTTGAATCTCTCCTTGTTCACTTTCCATCCATTATTCCTTGTCTGGCCTTCAGGTGGAGAATAGCTTGACCCCCTTCCTCCTCCTCTCTGTGGCAGCCCCTCAAATATTGGAAGATGCTCTCCTGTCTCCCCTGGTCCTTCTCTTCCCTAGACCAGCCAAGCCCAGGTCCTGCAGCGGTTCATCCTATCTTTCAGCCTCCAGTCCCCTCATCCTCCTGGTTGCTCTTCTCCGCAGTCTTTGGAGTCTCAACATCCTTTTTATAGCGTGGTGGCCCAAACTGGGACCGCCACCCCAGTAACTCCTCTAAGTGCAGAAGCTGCGCTGCTGGGATCCCCCTGGGAAGGAACACACACACACACACACCACCCTGCCCATGCAGCAAAGCCGTGTGCGCGGCTCTCGTGGGGGTTCGGCGTGCAAAGCCTCACGCAGTCACGCCCTTCACTACTCTGGCCAGGTCCTGGGGGTTTGCGGCCTTGCAGGGGGTTCCCTGGTCAGTTTGGAGAGCAGACTGACCAAACCATGAAGGACAGGTAGCTCTCAACCCGACTCGTTTAGTGACCAAAGTTACAAGGCACTGAAACGTGTGACTTTATTACAAACCGCTTTCCTGTAACCGTTGCAGCCTCCCCAGGACCAAAATCCAGGTACTTGACAACTGGTTCATGTTTATGACGGTCGCTGTGTCCCAGGGCAGTCGTGCAACCCCCCTTTGAGACACCCTCCCGCCCCCCCAAGCAGCACCAATTGGGGAAGCCAGGTTCTGTGGTGCTGTGCACTGCAGTGATTCCCTTGACTGACAAGGTAGGTCGCAAAACGGGGTGAAATCCCTTAGCTGTCTCACTTAACAGGAATGTGGGGCTCCATGGGGATGGAGAGCCTAAAGGGGCCCCAGAATGTCTCCCCACTGCAAGGCCGGGGGATGGCTTCGTTTTATGCATAGAAGCGCAGACGAGGGTCCTTTGCAGGAGGCAACTCTACACTGGAGCTTCTTCTTCCAGGGAAATAATTCCCACGGAGGAACTCTGGGAGTTGAAGTCCACCAGCCTTAAAGGGGCCAAGGTTGGAGACCCCTGGGTTAATGACCCTTCTGGAGTCTCTCCCAACTCTATCATTCATGGCTGGCTGAGGAACTCTGGGAGTTGAAGTCCACAAGTCTTAAAGGAAGCACATTTGGGGAGCTGCCCTTGATTATATCTTGGCTTTCCCATTTTAGTTGTATACTAAAATCTTTCTAACTGTCCTCCCAGGGCTCCCTCAAGTCTTCAGGGGTGTGTGGTCAGGGTGGGGGGGTTTTTTTCCCCCCTCCCACTTCAACTTAACATTTTGGCTAGAAAACCCTTCTCGCATTCTACTTCTACAATAAGGGACAATATTCGGCCAGTCCAGCCAAGGAGAACCGAGGCCCCTCGCCTGCCTCGCCACAAAGGGAGCCCTCGGGAAGACTTTGTATACATAGGCAGCTCAGGGGAGGCGCTTCCTGCCAGCTTGAAGCCCAGGGGCAGCCTTTTCGTGGCCCCACCTCCCCCCCCGAATAATTGGGCTTCTGCAGCACCCTCCCCTTCAAACGGCTCCCATTCGTATTTCTACTGGGATGATTGCAACCTTCCTATCCGAGCCAGGAGGACTCGTGTGTCTCAGCATACATACCCAATTTTCTGCCACTGAAGGGGAAGGGAGATACATTTTGGATGTTGAGCGATGGGAAATTCTAGTGCGCTTATTTGGGGTATAAAATCCTTGAAAATATCCCGCTTGCCATCAATTACTTTGCTAAATAATTTCATCCCAGGGAAAAAAGAGAACGTTTTTCTGGTTCCGTATTGACACGCAGTATATTCTTTAATCCAGATCTCACGGTCCAAATTTGCTAAGTTCCAAAGTGTAAAAATGCCTCTCGGCCCCATAAGGCCAGCTCAACTGGCCAACGTGCTTTTAAATCCCCCTTTCACCCTAAAAAAAGCAGCAAGCCAACTCCTCACAGCCCCAGTCAGCAAAAACATAGCTTTTTACCAGAAAAGGTGACTTTCTTCTTTCGGTTTTACTCGTTCGTTGCCAGGGATTTAACCGGTGCTTTATCCTTCTAGGCACTCCAACGATCCCACAACACACTTCGTTGTGCCGAGAACAATGGACAATACTTCTTTCTCTCCCCGAAAAAAAAGGGAAAGACAAATCACACCCCCAGAAATCTGGTCAAGAAAACTGCATGGACTCACCAACAAGTCAACATTTACTTGTTTCCCAAACATATGTAGCTGAATACATCTGATTACTCCTAGGTCATCTTGACCAATGCTGCTTCAAAAGGCTTTATATTTTGAAACTTGGTAGTTTTATTGAACATTCAGGCAAAAATTAATCACCTACAATTGAAATGTGGTGGGGAAAGAGAATCCTATCCACAGGAGAAATGAGCAGTATAAGCCAGGAAGATATGGATCCAAGAGATTGGGCAGTAATGATAAACTGTCCCGAGGCAAAATAAAAAAAGAAGAAATATCCTTTATTGAAAAAAAGTATTCACTTCCAAAGATTCCCATTTCAAGGTAAGCCATTAGAACATATTTTTTTCCTCCAAACATTTCTTTTTTTGCAGTCATTAGCATTCTCGTTTCAACTAACAGGCGGATAAATGCTGCAAAATTCCGATTTTCATGCAGGGTTATTATGGATGGCATCTATAGGGTTACGCAGGCTCTCCACACAGAAGTTACTGTTTTTAAATACCACATTCACTTTCATACGAAAAGGATTAAAAGCTGAACAATAAAAAAAGGCCCTACAACTATTTTAGGTACTCACATAATAAAAAGGAGAAGTATTTACATGGAAATATCTACAAAAGGGTCTAAGTGCATCTGGTGCACCAAGACTGAGTATAACTGAAAGAGACCCTGGGCTACCAGCCTCGCAAAAATCACACCCCTTCTCCCCGCACCCTTTAATTTCTTACGATTCTTCTTGATCTTCAATCTTTGGGGCCAAATAATATTTCAAATGTCCCATATCTGCTATCTTGTATTCCACAACTGCAGGAGACAAAAGAGCCAAGGAAAAAGAGTTAATGGCCTGTCCGAAGCCATCAATCCAATCCAGGAAACAGACTCTGGCCCCATTTCTCAGCGAGACCCGCAATGCCCCCACTTACCTAGGGGAACATCCGCAGACATGCTGAGTATAACTGTAGGAGACAAAGGTGTGGCCTTGGTGAAGAAATTCAAGTATCTCAAAGCAAAGGTCAGCTGGACGGGCTCATTCATCTCGATGGATACCTGCAAAAAAACAGATGAAGGTTAAAGAACCGAGAGAAGAGGGGGAACAACGGCAAGGGGAGAGTCTCAGCTTCCCTGCTGCCTACTCACAGCTTCCTCCTCTTTGTCAACATCGCTGGTTTGTGACAGCTTGACATTTCCACTCCCAAGTTCTCCCGTGGCGGAAAATTTGACCCCATCCTTCGTGCAGGAGATCACAACGGCGTCTCCAATGTGGCTGAGGTCACGGCAGATACGTGCGAATTCAGCCGAGGGCATTTTCACCACGCAGCTGTACTCTTGTTCCTGAAAGACCATATGAAGGAATTGTAGGGCTGGCTGAGGCTCAAGGCGACACCCGGATTGCGTTTCCATTTCTCACGGGACAGAAACCAGCGGGGCCAGTAAAACGGATACAAATCAAATGGACGTCTTTTTTAAGAAAAGAAAAAAATTAACAAGAGGAGCAAATATTTATTTTTGCAAGAGTTTTACAGGTACTCCCCCCCAACTGGTCATCACATTTTGCAACCTTCTGATAAAGCAAAGACATTGGGCAAGCCGGATTTCACTTGTTAGTAGCCCAACTTTTATTAAGAGTTGAGGGAAGGACGACATGTACTTTTAACCTCGCATTTTCTAATGGCTTCAAGCACAGAACGAAAAAATGCAAGAATTTTATGAAGGTTAAGTATTAGTCACTTCGCTTCAGAACTAGGATACAAACCCACAACACAAAACATTTTAACATTTCAGTTTGTAACCTCCTCCCCATTAAAAGCAGATGCCATTCAAACTGCATGCATAGGTAGTCCCCTCCTTAACAGTAACCTATTCAAGCTTCCATATGAAGTCATGAAGGCGCTGACGTATGTCCAGTCCCCTAAGTTATGGCCATTGCAGGAACCCCAGGCACATAATCAAAATCTGGGTGCTTAGCAGTCTGCTCACATGACCACAGGATATAGTTCAACTCCTCCCTCCCAGCCCGTCCTTTTAGCCACCCTGTCGCTTGGCAAAGGGTCACGGTTGGGCACGCCTCATCTGCAGTGGGATGAAGACAGGAGGTCAACTGGGCAACTGGGGGGCGGGGGGGGCTGCAGGGAGATGGAGTTGAAGAGAAGGCAACAGGACAGGAGAAGCAGGAGATCCTGGCTTGTCTTTACTCAGGACTACAAAAACTGTTATTCCCAAAATGGGACACGTTTCACCCAGTGACTGAAATTCTGATTTTAATTAGGGCCATTAATAAGCAAAGACTACCTATATCAAATTGGCAACATAGAGAATCAGCAAGCAATTAGTAATTTTTTTATTCTTGCAGCGGCTATAGATTCAGTCAAAAGACAGCAAACAAGCCAGTCTTTAACCATCCATCATAACGTTTACATTTAATGAATTCATTAATAGTACCTTTGAGATAAAAACTCACTTACTGGAATTCCAAGCTGTTCTACATCCAAATCCATTAATTTCATTTCATAGTCTGAAACCTTCTCCTGATCTATTCAAAACAAAATCATATAATTAACATTATTTACAAGAAAATCATTCTGACTCAATACTGTTTACTAGCCATAATCTGCAAAGCTACTTGAATACCTATAAAAGACAGCAAAAGCAGAGTCTTTGATCGAGATCGGGCCACTTGGCAATGTTTGCACTTACAACCAGTTGCCAAATGCTCGGCACTCCTGTGAAAGTCAGTGGGGAAGCTGGCAGGGAAGGTTGCTCACTCCCGCCTGCTAGATTGCAGAGGGGAAAGGGCTCCTCGCCGAGGGGAGAGGAGAGGAACTCCAACAGCCTGCAGAATGGAAGGTTGAACCTTTTGGGATTTAAGGTGTTTCGGCAGCTCATTGCAGAGGTTCCCTTCCGCACACAGAGGGAGGGGAGGGGAAATCCTGCAGCGGTCCAAAGATCCGAGCTTTCTGCAACCTGACGGGAGTTCCTGTCATGTAGGGAAGGAAGCTGCTGCCTTACCCACCTTTGCTCCAGTCGCTTAATGATTGGGAGAACCAGGATTGTGGTTGTTGAACCAAGCAATCATGTGGGCATCTCTCATTTAACAACCAAAATGTCAGTCCAACTGTAGTCCTAAATGAAGGGTTGCTCATAGATTGAAAGTGTTGCAAATAAATCTGCATATAATCACTTTCTGGTTGGCATTACTTTTTAAAATGTTGTATATTCCAAATCGTTACACCAAAATGCACATTAGTCCAATTGTGCATGTTTTGTTATTCATATATTACATAATGGGTGCTCTATTTCAGTTATAAGCTGCCATCACTATATTAAACATAGGAATAAAAAAGTATTTTGACAGGTGTTAACAGACTGCAATCAATGCAACTTGTGGGCTATTCTGACACCAGAATTTATCCTACCCTCTTCTAGTTTTACAATGAACACCTACTTCTGAGATAAAGCAGATTTAATGATTCAGTTAAACTTACTTGGTGTTTCAAATACCAAAACCAGTGTGTCAGCATTGTCTTCAGCCCTCAGAGTGATTATGTCATCATTACCAGCACACTTGAGCACTTTGGACATACTAGGAAAGAGAAAGAAACGCACATGTCATTGTTTTGATATACTGCGTTATTTGGACAATACACAAAACGAGACACATTGAACAAGTCACTGCAAGCCAAGAGGATCAAGTAGGCTGTTCTCCCAAGGGACACCACAACAGCAGTTTGTGTGGATCCTGTTTGTAATCCAACTGGCATTATTTAAAATCAAACACAACAGCCTAGATTTTTCCCAATTTTATTTCCTGATCCAAAAATTGGTTTTGATCCAGTCCCTCCCTATCTATGATTAACTGGTCACATAACATACTTTCTAGGGCAGAGGTCCCCAAAACTTGGTCACGTTAAGACTTGTGGACTTCAACTCCCAGAAGGCTGGAGAATTCTGGGAGTTGGAAGTCCACAACTCTTAAAGTGGCCAAGTTGGGGGACCTCTGTTCTAGGGGGACATTTAGAAAGCACACTATTGTCATTTGTTATTAGGTTACATTCTTGAGAATAAACCGGTCTTTCCCACGCTAGAAAATGATATAGAGGGGGGGAAGATTCATTTATTTATTTTTGCAGTTTTAGTGTAATTTTTGTTGTGGACTCAGACAGGATTCAACTGTTAGGGATCAACTGGGAAAGGAGGACCCTCCAGCAACTCTGCCAGTGCAGGGACTGCAATAACTTGCCACAGGCTGCCCTTTTGTGGAGCACCAGGGCAGTCCTGAGCTAAAATTGGGAAAGGTCCGGTCCAGCTGCAAAGGAGGCCAGGCAAACCCTGGCAAGGAGAGGGGGTACCCCACGCCTTCTTGCGCTTGGGATTCCCCAGAGGGCTGCTTCCTCCACAGAGGAAGCTCGACTGGGCAGGAGGAGCATTGGACCCGGAGGCCAAGAGAGACGCCGGCCCTGCCTGCCTCACTTCCCGCCTTCTTTCCTTTCCCCAAGTGGCAAAAACCGCCATGCTGCCTCGCACAATCCCGCGCCTAAAAGACAAGCCACGCCCAGAAGGAGAGGACGACCAATCGGGCGGAAGCGCGCCGAAAGAGAGGAACCGTGGGCAGCCAATCCCCTTCCAGAACTAGAGCGCGCGAAGCCCGCTTTGACACTCCGACGCTTCCCGCCATGGCGCGAAGGGATTACGTCACAGCAACGCGACCGGCGCAGTAAATGGTTCCCGCCTTTCTTTGCGTATGTGGAGAATTCGCGCCTTAGTGGACTTCTCCCCTCCGCCCCGCCACCGGTCGCTCGCTCGGCCACTACCTGACGAGATTGACGCCCATGGCGATGTTGCGGTCGCAGCGGTAGGTGTCGAAGCCCTCGGAGCGCATAGTGAGCTGCACCAGGGAGACGTGCGAGGAGTCCATGCTCTGCAGACTGATGCCACCCGAGCCCAGGTCCCAGCAGGCCTCCGTTATGAGGTCCTTGAGAGCCTCCAGGACCTTCTTCAGCAGCGAGCCCTGAATCAACCGCGCCTCAAACATCTTGTCGGCGAGAGCGGGAAAAATTTCGCGCGGACCGCCTCGCCCGCGTCTCTTTATAGAGCCGGGCGACCGACGCCCCGCCCCTGGCCCATGAAGATATAGTGCGCCTGCGCGCCGAGACGTCGCCTTTTGCTCCGGCCCCCGAAGAGGCTGTCCGTAATTTAGAACCAATCAAAATGGGAGGTCATTGTTGTCTCCTCCCCTCGCGGCTCTGCTGACCAATCAGAGTGCAGGGAAAGAACGGCTTTGCTGCCAGTTTCTGGAAGGGGTTTTGCCCGGACTTGTTGACCTGGGCTGCGGAGGCCGCTTCCTTCTCCAACCTGGCGCCCTCCGGATGTGATGGGAAAGGACCCCTCCCCATCAACCTCCCCAAATATGATCAGAGGCCGCGAGGAGGGATGTCCAATCTGGACAGAAGTGGACATTTCTTCCCCAGAACAGACCATTTTCACCTGTGCTGGATGGCCTTCAGCTGTGGATGATTGGAATTGGAATCCAATGATAGGAATTGGAATCCGACTTGGGAAAAAAAACTGCAAAATGCAGCTGGAAGAGATGTGGCAAGACTGACTTTTTTTTTTTTTAAAAAAAGGCAAATTTCCCCACTGATTTCCTCCCTGCAACCCTCCTGCAAGGAAACTCAATGGGGAAGCCAGCAGGAAGTCAAAAGTTGCTCCCCTTCTCACTGTTTTATGACCCCCACAAAGTCCATTCTGTTTCTCTGTTCAGCTAAGGAAATACCTGAAATGATGACTCAATGGGGCCCCAGATTGTCCGCTTAGAAATTAGAATCTTTATGTAATAAAGGTCCCTTTGGCATATTCTCACAAAAGTATTAAATGAATTCCGAACATCTCAATAGAAGTTGCAATACAGCAGTATGTGGAAAATAAGCCCGTGGGCAAATCGCTTAGAGAGGGCTGGAAAGCATTGTAAAGCGGTATATAAGTCAAAGGGCTATTGTTGCTCTTTTCTGTGCTCATTCTAGAGTCTCAGCATCTATTCATATTGTAATGACTAGAAATGGATGCAGTATCACAAGTGTGGTCTCCCCAGTACATCAAATCTGTCGGTTCACATCATTCTATTCCCCAAAGAAACCCTTCCTGAACCTGTTGAGATCTGCACGCGAGACAAGTCCTCTGGAGGGAGAACCTTCCCAGCAATTGGAGAGAGATTTTGCCCAGATGGAAATTCGCAAATTGGAGAAACACCCTTTTTGCTGTCCCAAAGGTGCTTTTTTTCCCGAGAGGCAACTGGGCTTTGTTTTTCCTTTGAAGACATTTCGCTTCTCATCCCAGAAGCTTCTTCGGCTCTGACTGGATGGTGGGGAATAGAAGGATTGATAGTCCTTGCAGACAACTTGCCATTTGCATCCTTTTAGAGGGTTTTTGAGGTCACTTGGAGGTTTCTCTGTGTCCTCAGGGTCCCCTGAGCGGTGCAAATGGTTCCTGTAGTCTATAATTTTTCCCCTTTGGAAATCCATTCCTGCTCCCACCTCATTCCAAGGGGGTTCATCCCAAATTGGATAGCTAAAAGACTACGGAGATTCTCAGCCATCCAAGTCATGTTCTTTTTTCTTGAAAGACGTTTTGCTGCTCACCCAAGAAGCTCCTTCAGCTCTGACTGGACGGTGGGCAATGGAAGGATTGATACCCCTTGCGGACAACTGGTCGTTTGCATCCTTTTGGAGGGTCGTTGAGGCCGCTTGGAGGTTTACCTGTGTCCTCGGGACCCAGACGGCAGAGAATCGGCTTCCCTGCCGGCCTGGTTCGATGTAAACGCTCAGGCGGCTGCTGGAAACGCTCCGGCCCCTTCGCTTCAGCTAAAGCAGACCCCACCCGCCTTGGAAACGTTCCCCGCCCGACTCCACCCCCAGCCTGGCTGCGCTGCTCCATTCCTGCGCTGCAAAAGCCTGCCCGTTGTGGGCCCCGCCCCCTTAGGGCGATCCGCTCCAGGATTGGCTCCTTCCCCCTAAAGTCCCGCCCCGATTCCCGGGCCCGGCTGTCAGTCTGGGCTGGGCTCCTGCTGCTGCTTTCTTGCAGAGGCGAAGCGAAGCTTAGCGCGGGCGGAGCGGCGGCCCAGGATGAGCGAGGTTAGGCAGCGGCTGGCCCGGGAGCCGGCGGGGCAGCACGACGCCGAGGGGAAGGTAGGCGAAGCGGGCGAGCGGGGATGAAAAGCGGCCGGCCAGCCAGCGAGCGGTGTCTGTATGCGGTGACGCGTGTTTCGCGCATGGGGGAAAAAGGGAGGGGGTTCCTGGAGCGGCGGGGGGCGCGCCTCCCTCCCTTTCTGGGGTTGCAAGGAGAGGGGCTTGCACACCCCCACTCCGGGGGCTCGTGCAAGGCGGCTTGCAAAGAGCCCCCCCGAGCCCTGCGTAGCCCCGGGCCGGAAGAGCGGCGAGAAGTGCGCGGCTCCGGGCTCTTAAAGCCACAGCGCTTGGGCTCTCTTCCTTTGCAAAGGGGCCGGGCCGCCGGGGGTCGTGAGGGGGCGCCGAGCCGCTGCGCGGGCCGGGCTTTGGGGAAGGCAGCCCGCGGGGAACCGGAGCGAGGCATCGCGGAGGGGCGGGACGGCGGAGGTCGGCGCGCTGCTCAGGCGCCCGCCCGCCAGTCAATGGGAATAAGAGCTGGAAGAGACCTTGGAGGTCTTCTAGTCCAGCCCCCCGCTCAAGCACCGTTTCAGACAAAGACCCTGTGGCGTTCCTGGCAACTGAGAGGAAAAAACAACTGTTTTGAGGGGCTGCCCCAAAGAGGAGGGCGTCCCATTAGTCTGCAAAGCACCAGAAGGCCAGGCAAGAAAGAGCGGATGGGAACCCATCCAAGGGAGGCGAAACTTCCGAGCAACCAGTGGGACAGAGCCTCCAGAAGTTGTGGGTTCACTGGAGGTTTTGGAGCAGAGACTGGACCGCCACTTGCCTCCTGCATGAGTCGGGAGTTGGACTAGAACAGGGGTCTCCAACCTTGACCAACTTTAAGACTTGTGGGACTTCAACTCCCAGCTTTGCTGGCTGAGGAACTCCGGGAGTTGGAAGTCCCACAAGTCTTAAAGTTGGTCAAGGTTGGAGACCCCTGGACTCAAAGACCTCCCCAAGGTGCCTTCCAGCTTCTATTCCAACTGGGTCAAGTGGCGCCACAAAGTACACAAAGCGCCGTGCTGGTCCTCTTTCCATTGGGCCACAGTTGTCAGGTTTAAATTTTTGCCCAGCCTTTGCAGCATCTGCCTCCAGTTCTGGCCTGGATTTAGTGCAGGCGGGAAAGTCATCAGTCATCAGAACTCTCACCGAATTCTTACAACTGTCTAGATATTCCTCAATCTGACTAGCTTTAATAGCAGCTCCCTGTTTACTATTTGATGTCTAGAGAGATTCTCAGTCCTCCTGGTCATGGCTGTCCCGAAGGTGCTTTTTCCCCCGCAAGAGGCAACTGGACTTTCTTGGTTTTTCTTTGAAGACGTTTCGCTTCTCGTCCAGTCAGAGCGGAAGAAGCTTCTTGGATGAGAAGCGAAATGTGTTCAATACAAAACCCGAAAGTCCAGTTGCCTCTTGTAAAAGCACCTTTGGGACAACCAGGACCTGGAGGACTGAGAATCTCCGTAGATATTTTTCTTCCCTTCCCTTCTCTTCTCTTCTCTGGACTTTCTTGTTTTTCTTTGAAGACATTTTGCTTCTCATCCAAGAAGCTACTTTAGCTTCTTAGATGAGGAATGGAAGCATGTATCCATCCAGTCAGAGCGGAAGAAGCTTCTTGGATGAGAAGCGAAATGTCTTCAAAGCAAAACCCGAAAGTCCAGTGGCCTCTTGGGGGGGGGAAAAAAAGCACCTTTAGGTCTACTCCTAGATGGCAAGGCCTCCCTAACCCATATGCCCTCCAGCCAAACGTCTCCACCCACCGCAGCTGTTGATGAGAATTCCGAGTATTGATGTCCACCCATCTGGAAAATGCATTGAGAAAGGTTGGGTGAAGCTCAGCCTTTGTGGTGCCGGAGAACAGTGGCCCAGTACTTCATCCCCCGTCACTGCTGATTGAAGCTTTGGTGCAAGGGGTGACATGATAGCAGCGTTCCAGTATCAAAGGGGCTGCCCCAAAGAAGAGGGAGTCAAGCTATTCGCCAAAGCCCCTGAAGGCAGGACAAGAAGCAACGGGTGGAGACTCACCAAGGAGAGAGGCAACCTGGAACTAAGGAGGAATTTCCTGATAGTTAGAACAATCAACCGGTGGAACAATTCACCTCCCGAAGTTGTGGCTGCTCCAACACTGGAAGTTTTTAAGAAGAGATTGGCCAACCGTTTGCTTCAAATGGTTTAGGGTTTCCTGCCTGAGTAGTGGGTTGGACTAGAAGACCTCCAAGGTCCCTTCTAACCCCTTTATTCTGCTATATTAGATAATTTCTAAAACATTTGGTTCGTAGAAGCATTAAAGGTAAAGATTTCTCCTTTTTTAGTGGTTCAAGGTTGGTTCAGCCTTCCGTCCTTCCCAAGTTGGTTAAATGAGGCCCCAGACAGTTGGGGGCAATAGACTGACTTTGTAAACTGCTTAAAGAAGGCTGTAAAAGCACCTTAAAGCGGTATATAAGTCTAAGAGCTATTGCTATTAGTGGTGTCCAAACCCAGGGTCCAATGCTCATCGCTGTTTCCTAGCCGAGGGAGCCAGCGTTGTAACATTCCCAGGGTCATGTGGCCAGCGTGACTCAACCCCGAGGCACATGGATGAGCTGAGCTTCCCACCAAAGTGGTACCTATTTATCTACTCACCTTTGCATGCTTCTGAACTGCTAGGTGGGGAGGAGCTCGAGCGAGGAACGGGAGCTCACCCCATCCTGTGGGGCTCAGACTTGGGCTGCCAGCTTTCCAGTCAGTGACTTTAACCACACAGCCATCCCAACCTCTCTCTTCTGAGAAGCATTAGAGATTTTCTTTTTTTTTTAATGCAAAATTGGTCCTCTTGGGTGCGTTGGAAACAAGCCTTGCTGGGTCCAACATGACCTCATGTGGCCATTAATAGCAGCTTCTGAGAATGATTTAAAAACCGCTTTGGTGTTATGACGAGCTCAATTAAACGATGATTCAACTGTAATTATTCCAGCGTTTCTACTCTGTAGAGCAACCTTCTGCAACTCCAGGTCTTTAAAAGACCCTAAGCTGGCTGGGGGGTATGGGAATTGAAGTCTGGTGCATTCAGAGGCTCGGGAAGAAGCAACGGGCACACATTTTGGCAATTCTCCTAAAATCTCTTCCAAGCACAAGGGCGTCTGGGACTTGCTTAGAGTCATTTCCACACATTTCCAAGCTCCGGGCTTAAAAAGCTCAATTCGCAGAAGACTGGTCCCGGTGGGTTTAATATCAAGTGGCATTAATTTGGGGTGCTTGCGAAGCACCTTGGGATGCTTGCAGAAGAGGAAAGTGTTTAAGTGGGCATGTCTTCTCCCTCTGGGGTTTTGCTGAAGTGTTATTATTACTCAGATAAAGGAGAATATTTGCAGCTCAGAGTTGAAACGAGCTGTTCTCTGAGCTGGGTTGTTTTCAGACAAGGCATTTCACCACCTAACAAGGGGCCATCATCAGTGCTGCTACGGTGTGGGGTTTGCTCTCAATTTACATCCCAGTGGCTTGCCCCGTTGGTTGGAGTGGTCTTGCTGATTTTGTTGTTGTTGTTATTGTTGTTTCATTTCGTTCCCCTGCTTCAAACTAAGGTTCAAGGAAGGATGGAGAATAATCTTTCTGTCCTGCATTGTCTTATTTATCGATTTAATAAGAAACAGTTCAGGACATCTAGATTAGGTGGAGTGGCTGGATGCGATCAAGTGATTTATTGAAGAAGACCAGCAACTCAGGGCATCTAGATTACTTGCAACCAGCGGTCTTTGTCTGTCTATCTGCCTGTCTGTTTATCCTGTGTCTGTCTGCCTGCCTACCCTCTACATCCCTACCTATCGCATTATATGCAACGTTAGATACCAGCCACGTTCTTGGTTTCTGTGATTTGCTCCTGAGTAGCCTCCATTCACCGTGTGCAGTGTGCCAGAAAGAATCCGTTTCCTTGGATTCTGCTTCCTGCAAGTGCCAGAAAGGGCATTCATTGTTGTTGTTCTGATTTTTAATTCAAGTTGGAAAATGCTTGGCTTAAAAACCAAGAAGCCAAGAAGAGGAAATGTGTGCAATTCAGAAAAGAAGGCTGAGGGTGGGATAAAGCTGAGCTACAGCAGGGGCTCTTCAAACTGGACAGCTTTGAGACTCGTGGACTTCCAACTCCCAGAATCCCTCCTCCAGTCATGTTAGCTCGGGGATTCTGGGAGTTGAAGTCCACACGTCTCGAACTTGCCAAGTTTGAACGGCCCTGCCTTGAACCAAGATAATCCTTGCCTGTTATTCCTCTCTGGGAAGACCTACGGCAGTAACACCCATGTATCTTGCAGCCAATGGTGTGAACCTGTCAAGTAAGAGCAGGCAAATTCCAACATTTGGAAATGGGCTGTAATTCAGTTCTGGCTTGGAACAAAAAACCCCTCTATCTCCCTGAAGCAATTCCCCAAATTTGATGCTAAAACAAAAAGCGGGTAGGAAATGCTTTATTCCGGTATTTCTATTTTTTTTTTTTTTGGAGTTCTGCAAGAAGGGGCATCTTGCTAATCTCCAGGCAAATCTCGGCACACATTAAGCCAGGACGCTTCTTCCTGTTCAGTGGAGCCTGAGAGAAATCCCTGCCTCCAGAGGTTTGCAATCCTGAAATAGACCAAGAAGAGAAAGTCACCTTTAGCAAGGAAGAAAAGATGAGCGACCGCTTGAGGCTTTATTCTGGTGTAATTGTATAACAGGGTAGATTTTTGCCTCTTATTTTATTTGCAGGATTGTTTTTAAAAACGTTTTTCCTCATTAAAGATAGAGAAGACAGTTTTCCTTTGATTTCCGCCCTCCCCCCCTTCATTTTACAATGCAAAATATGACCCCATTTTAGGTTTTTTCCTGTTGACTTCTGCAAGTAGGATCTTGCCCACTGAGTGCATTCTAGGGAGTGCTTTTCCTTTTATGGAAAAGCATCCTTCTACTACTTGCCCTTTGTGTGTGTGTGTGTGTGTGTGTGCTCACGAGCATGCCCATATGTTTCTGTATGTGTTGTTAAAATAAACTCACAGGAACTTAAGCCTTTTTCCTTTCCGTGAGCCGCGCACACTTGAGTTTTTACACTTGGCAAATGCCTGATAATCAGACAGGATGCAGCAAAAAACTGGAAGACGTACCAAAACACCTTTTTCCTTCCTTTGCTTAGAAGGTGATTAGCAAGAGAAAGAGGATGTTTGGAAACCAAGAATAGCTCATTCCTGAGCTGTCAGGCTAATGGCTTCATTTTAGTGGGTCAATAGGCTGGCATTTCAGAAATATCATTGCCTCCGTTGCGAATTCCCCTCCAGAATATGGGTAGCTATTTGGATTATGGAAGGGTTGAATCCGTTAATCAGAATAGAGCTAGAAGGGACTTTGGAGGTCTTCTAGTCCAGCCCACTACTCAAGCAGGACATCCCAGCCAAACGGTTGTCCAGTCTCTTCTTAAAAACCTCCAGCGATGAAGCACCACAACTTCTGGTGGTGAGCTGTCCCACCGGTTAATTGTCCTCATTGTTAGGAAGTGTCTCCTTAATTCCAGGTTGCTTCTCTCCTTGATTAGTTTCCACCCGTTGCTTCTTGTCCTGCCTTCAGGGGACTTTGGAGAATAGCTTGACCCCTTCCTCTTCTTTGGGGCAGCCCCTCAAACACTGGATTACTCCTGTCGTGTCCCCCAAATTCTTCTTTTCTTCTTCTCTAGGTTAGCCAAACCCAAATCCTGCAGCCATTCTTCATATAGTTTAGCCTCCAGGTCTTTAATCATCTTAATTGCTCTTCTTCACACTTTTCCCAAAGTCTCAGCATCTTCGTTGTAACATGGTGACCAAAACTGGTCGCAACATTCCAGGTGTGGCCTTACTAAGGCTTTACAACGCAGTCCTAACACTTCACATGGTTTTGAATCTGTGCCTCTGTTTATATAGATTCACAAGAGGAAGCTCAGGGCTCATGTGGAGGAGGTGTCTCAACCTGATACTACTTGTTAAGCAATGCTACCTTGTGATCTTGTGAGGCTTGTGGGCCCGTTTACACTGCTGGCCTCTCGGTTTAGCAACCCAGAACCTTGATAGCAGAAGTTTATCTGGAACAGTGAAGGTCTGGAGGCTAAAACGTATGAAGAACGGTTGCAGGAACTGGGTATGTCTAAATAATGGAGTAAGGGTGACAAGATAGCCATGTTTCAATATCTCAGGGGCTGCCCCAAAGAAGAGGAAGGGGTCAAGCTATTCTCCAAAGCCCCCTGAAGGCAGGACAAGAAGCAAGGGGTGGAATCCAATCAAGGAGAGAAGGAACCTAGAAGTAAGGAGAAAACTTTCTGACAGCGAGAACAATTAACCAGCGGAATGGCCTCTGTGCTCTCCAGCCAGTAAATGGGAATTGGGAGAGTTAGTTAGGAATTGGGAGCTGTCCCCTTAAGGGAATGCATCGTGGTAAATGTAGTTAAGGTATCCTGGGAAATGTAGTCCATGTCATGTGGTCACATCTGTAATCCTGATTGGTCACTGAATGGACCCTAGCTTCGTGCTAGCGCTTCTCCTTTGGCTCCACTACTATGGGATGAAATGTGAGGTGAGAGATTACTATCCTTTTACACTATGATTTCAACTATGCAGAGAATTGGACATTAGATGCATCTCGACATAACTGTGAGTTACCTTAAGGATACCTAATATAATCCAATAAGAGAAAGTTTGTATGGAAGAATTTGTAGAGTTGTCTGTCTTTATATTCAACACTTGAATCAAAGGACAGAATAGCTGCCCTCTAGAAGTTGAGGTTTTTAAGAAAAGACTAGACAGCCACTTCTCTGAAATGGTATAAGCTCTCCTGCTTAAGCAAGGGGTTGGACTAGAAGACCTCTAAGGTCCCTTCCAACTCTATTATTTTCCTCCCAAACTAGGACATCTCAATGGCTATCCATCAATAGGTGGAAATGGGCCATCTGGAGAGGTCCAGTTGGTGCTGTGGTGGCTTGATGTTAAGGGACAGCATCCAGAATTGCTGGGTTTTGCCTTGTTACGTGTGTACTGTGTGGTTGTATCGCCAACTCCCAGATAACATTATTGCTTTAAAAACGATAAGTTCTCGTTGCCTTTTGGAGGAGGACAGCGGGCATTTGCAGTTGAGTTATTATTTCGTACGGCGTTACAGCCGTAAAGAGTAAACTTCACCAAAAGAACATGTAAAACATGCATCAAAAATATAAAACGCCAGCAAATTATTATAAAAACACACAGGACGAGCAATAAATTATGAATAGAATTAAATGGGATGCAGCGTAGACTTAACCGCCTCATGGTGCACTCCGGCTAAATAATCGACACACTCCGGCTGCTGGACTTCACAAGGATTTCCCAGCTAGAAGAAGCAGCCTGAATACTGGAAAAAAAAATGGTGAATTATGCCAAGTATCCCTAAAACAGCAGGTTGGGGAATCCTGGATTTCAAGTCTTGGCTCAACCAAGCGTTCCTGCCCTTGGTTTGGGTTCTCTGCAGCTGCATGACCGATGACTAACAGCCCAGGAACGCCAATCGAAGGGAGGTCACTCCAGTATTTTAAGCCTGAAATTAATGGGAGGGAAAAGGTACCAGCCTTGGAGCCAGGCCATCGATGACCATTGGATAACACCGTAAGATTGCAGGCAGAGTGACCCTTGTGATGTGGTTGTCAGCGTTCCAGTGAAACTCCCCGTTTCATTCAGCGCTCAGAAACCAAGTTCATCCAAGTAAGAATTTATTAAGGAAGTCATACCAGCACATTTCCGGGGTTTCCCCTTCCCAATTGAGAATTCAAAGACTCATCCCCTGCACCCACCAGCCCATCCCACGGCCCAATGAAATCTTCGTCCCAACTGGAGACATCCCTCCAGACCAAGGGTCTTCCAACTTGGCAAGTTTAAGACTTGTGGACTTCCAACTCCCAGAATTCCTGAGCTAACCTGACTGGAGGAAGGATTCTGGGAGTGGAAGCCCACAAATCGTAAAGTCGCCCACCCACTCCTTTTCCAGGTGCAGGGTAACTTGTCCTTGACTTGATGAGAAAATGTTGTTGCCTCTAATCTTTCACCTCTCTATGAAATCACCCCCTCCCAAATTCCCAGGCACTAAGATTTGGAAGCTTCTAAGTACAATATGGCTCCCAAAACTGACAGTGGCTGTGTTTGGTGCCCCTTTCCAGAATGAGTCCAGCGTGTCCATATTTAGGTCATTCTTGTCAAAGGTCGCCATCAGACCGACCTCTCCCCAGGTTGACGCAAACCCCTCTCTGATAAGATAAAGACATTCCACTTCTCTGGTTCTCCCCATTTGACTGAGAATGCCCTGCTTTCGGTCTTGGGGTATGCTTAGCCTTTAGACAAATACAGATAGTCCACAACTTACAACAGTCCAGTTAGTCACTGTTCAAAGTTATAACTGAAGACATTGAAAAAAGTGACTTTTGACTGTTATTTTACGACCACTGCAGGATTTCCAGGCTCATGTGATCGAAATTCAAATGCATAAACATGTATCGATTGCAGGATCTCGAGGTCTTGGTTATCCATGGTATTCTCAGGAACTTTCACCCATAAACCTATAATTATGGACATGCCTATATCACATCTGTATCAATGGCTTCAAACTTGGACATGTTTGTCAGGGGACTGGAGGCTAAAACATATGATGAACAGTTGCAGGAACTGGGCCTGGCTAGTCTTGTGAAGAGAAGGACCAGGGGAGACAGGAGAGCAGCCTTCCAGTATTTGAGGGGCTACCAAAGAGAGGAGGGGGTCAAGCTGTTTTCCAAGGCACCTGAAGGCCAGACAAGGAATAATGGATGGAAACTGAACAAGGAGAGAGATTCAACTTGGAAATAAGGAGAAATTTTCTGACAGGGAGAACAATCAACCCATGGAACAGAAGTTGCCTTCGGAAGTTGTGGGAGCTTCATCCCTGGAGGCTTCCAAGAAAGGATTGGACCGCCATCTGCCAGAAATGGTGTAGGGTCTCCCGTTTGGGCAGCGGGGTTGGACTAGATGACCTACAAGGTCCCTTCCACCTCTGTTAATCTGTAAATAAATATGTTCATGTTGGAGGCCAAAGGTTCATCTGGATCACTTTCACTTCCAGCCAACTGCTGATCAAAGCTCGGTGCTTAAGGCAATTTTAATCCATTTTGTAAAATCCTACCTTGCCATGACGGCTAATACGGACAAGCTTGATTTGGCCTACTAGGGTTGGAGGATGGTGGGTGTAGGTGTAGTGGGAGTACAGGTAGTCTTCTGCTTGCAACAGTTCGCTTAGTGACCAAAGTTACAATCGAAGGCACCGAAAGGAGTGACTTACGGCCCTTTTTCACACTTGCGACCATTGTAGCATCTCCCCGGCCACCTGATTCAAAATTCAAATGCTTGAGAACCGTCTCCTTTATGGTCGCAGTGTCACTAAGCAGGGCAAAACTCACTGCATGAATGTCTCCCTTAGCCATACCAGCTGTGGTCGTAAGTGGAGAGCCAGCTGTGCAGGAAGCTCCCCTGCTTCGTGTTTGCCTGTCAGCCCAGTTTTTTGCAAGGAGCGCAAGGAAATCTGGCCTGTCATTGTACATGAGAGAGAGCGCGAGAGCAGGAGGCAGTTGCTATGGAAACCATCCAGGTTGGACCATTACGGAGCATCTCACTGGCCTTTCCAGGCAGCTGCACAGACCAGGGATTGGCGGAGGAGGAGATGGAAGGAGGGCCGGATAGCTGGCATTTTGATTTCTGGGTTGCTTATATTGTTGATTTCCTTCTCCCCTGTTCACACTTAAAGCACGTTGCTGTATAATTATCAGTGCTGTCAGAATACATCCGGCCAGGAGAGGCTCTGCAATTGCACCCCTGGCCCTACTCAGGCCTACATCAGCCTGAGCAAAGCAAATAAGCCGCACAAAGTTGTGCTTGGTGTTTCTGACTGCAAGGAAGTTCCTGCCCAAACTATTCCTGCCATCTCTCTACTTATTGTTTTTCTCGCCTTTCTCTGCATCTGTTGTTTTAAGAAATATTTAAGGTTGATTCTCTGGTGGCAAACGAAGGAAAAATGTGTATAAATCAAAATGTGACGTTTATGATTGTGTGTTCGTATGGTAAAGAAGCAAGAACAAAACGAACATTATTTATAACGTGACCTTAACTGGGGCCAAGTGCAGTCAGAATTGACAAATAAAAATGAAGCTACAATTAAGATGACACAAAAGCAATCCAAACCGTATACACGCTGGGATTTATTTGCAATCATGGTTTTTTTAAAAAAAGGATAATTCTTAATGCTTTGCACCCAGCCCACCTCTCAGAGATGAAAATGTTCTGTTTGGCCTTTGAACAATTTGTCCCTGAGCCATTATTTTTTCCTATTTTTGTTTTTATTTACCCTGCTCTTTAGTAAAATTTCCAGCAAGCTAAATTTGTCCCTAGGGACAAATAGACTTTTACTTGGCAGGCAACGTTGAATGGCTTCTGCTGCCCATCCCAAGTTGCTGGGAAACCCTTCCTGTGTCTTACCCTGCAGGAGTCGGAGCTGGAAAACAAGCTTGATGGAGGAGAAACTGCATCGGATAGCGAGAATAAATCGGAGGCCGCCCCTCCCTCTTCAGCCGACGATACCCCTGAGGTCCTCAACAGAGCACTGTCCCACCTGTCCTCAAGGTACCGTTGTCAGGGTTCCTAGTAACACGCCCATAGCAAACAGAATTCCAAGGCAAGTAAGTTGCTCAAAGAACAAGTTTATTGGACATATCGTATTGGCACAGACTGGTGAAAACCGATTCTGAATATCCCCACGGTTTTCACCTAATTAAAAATGAAATTTTCTCCCCTTTCCCCCAAAAATCAGTCACACAGTCCAATCAGGGTCCTGTCTGGTTGCTTGGTAACATTGCTCCTCCTCCTCCTCTCCTGCCACCTGTGGGATGTCCTTGGTTCTCAAGAGAAACTTTTTTGTTTTGGCTACAAATCCCAGCTATCTCTATTCCTCCCTACCTATTCCTCAGCTCCAGTGTGGAAGCACCAAAGCCTCAAAATGGCCTCGGTCAGGTCATTCTTCGGGGTTGACAACCGTGATACCAAAATATCTTTGTGCGTTGGGAGGAGGGGGGTTTACTATGAATTGACTTTACCTGGTGGACCATCCTGCGGAGGAAAAGCTGGTGCCAAAGTGGCGGTAGCACAACCGCCAATATCATCCCCCTCTTGCCGTGTGACATTGGGTTCCAGGAATTCTCCCAGGTGAGTTCTGACCCATTTCCTTCCCCTTCACGACAGGCTTAAGGTCAGGATGGGTGGCTCTCCTGAGTGGCTTCATTCAGACATTGGCAGAAAACTTGTCTCCTCGCTATCAAACCCAGCTTTGAATAACTAATGTGCTCGGTTTGCTTTATAGCTTACTCTGTGCTGCAAATACAACCAGCTGTAGTTTCTTTGGTAGCCATCATTAAGCAAACCAGGCTTTGTGAAGGCAGGTTGGGGGAGGGGGTTTTCCCCTGGGGGGAAAACAAGCAACTTCAGGTAATTTGAACCCCAAATTGGTCGTTCAGTATATTTAGGATTGTCTGGTTATTACACCCATCGCTTAAAAAGTTTGTTCCTTAATACGTGCCCCACATTCTCAGATCAATCCAAGCCTTTATTGTTGGTGCACAACATGTGTACTGTGAGATTGGCTGAGCCTCCTAAGCCGGGATTCGCAGCAGGGTTCCACTCCGGATGTTGGGATTCCCAGGAATGGCAGGTCGAGGACCCACAGGCCAAGCAAATGCTGTTTGGGTGTAATCTAGCCATGCCCTACCTAACTTTGGAAAAGCCGGTCGGAATCTCTTCCCAAGGTTCAGCTGATCACCTGCCGATCTCCTCCTGCCTTCTCTGGGTTGGAAACTTGGACTGCATGTCCTTCATTTACGAGGAGGTCTGTGTCTTCATAAATATTCACGAAGACCTAAAGATAAATTTAAACACAGTTCAATTTGCATTTAAAGGCTGCTTGCCGGGTGGGTTCACATTTATCTGCTGGGCTCAGCCGCTCAGATTCTTCCATCCTTCCTGTCCTGAGCAGCATTTAGTCCCTGAGCTTTTGCAGGGAGACCCTCAGGGGACCCTCGTGTTCTGGCAGGAGATGCTTGTGCTAGAAGTGAAATTCCACTCACGCATCATCACAAAATCTCCAGAACCATAAAGCTTGCAAACTCGAAATGTGGCACAGGTTCCTCTGGGCTTCTAGGGGCTCACTAAGAAATGACCATCAGAGCATTTAGAGCATTTCCTATATTATTATTATTAACACGCTCTGATCCTAAGGAGTTCCACTCCCCGTCCCCACCTGGAAAGAAACCTGTTCCAAATGCAAAACACAAGCAGAGGAGTTTCAGTTTCACAGCACCAAGCAGCTTTAGTCCAGAACAGTTGAGTTAAGCCATGCCCAGGCTCCTTGCTCACACAGCAAATACTCTTTCAGTTTCCAAACAGCCCTCAACTCTCTCACAGACTGACAGGACGCTAGCCAGATGAGTACTGGTGGATGCTGGCAGGCAAAGGTAGAATTTCCACCCTCCCACCCCCCCTTATTTTCCTTTCCAAATCGAGCTAGTTATTTGATAACAAAAATCTCCTGACTTTCGGTTTTATTGTTTGTAGACGTTAAAAGAAAAAAAAAACAGACAAGGAGGGACGGATTGTAGTCGTTGGTTGTGCTGTAGAAACCAGAGCTCTCCGGAGTTCAAACTTGACTCGTCCTCTCTTGCAGATGGAAGAACTGGTGGGTGAGGGGCATCCTGACATTGGCCATGATTGTCTTCTTCTTCATCATCATCTACTTGGGGCCCATGGTGTTGATGATGATTGTAAGTTCTTGTTGTGTCTGAACTATCTATCTATCTATCTATCTATCTGATCTCTCTCTACCATCTATATGTTTATCCTCTATCATCTCCCTCTATGTCTGTCTGTCTGTCTGTCTGTCTATCTATCTATCTATCTATCTATCTATCTATCTACCTCATCTCTAGCATTTATTTATCCTCTATCATCCATCCATCCATCTATCCATCTATCTATCTATCTATCTATCTATCTATCTATCTATCTATCTATCTATTTATCTGATCTCTCTCTACCATCTATATGTTTATCCTCTATCATCTCCCTCTCTGTCTGTCTGTCTGTCTGTCTGTCTATCTATATCTATCTATCTATCTATCTATCTATCTATCTATCTATCTATCTATCTATCTACCTCATCTCTAGCATTTATTTATCCTCTATCATCCATCTATCCATCTATCTATCTATCTATCTATCTATCTATCTATCTATCTATCTATCTATCTATCTATCTATCTCTGAGAGCAGAAGGGCTTGGAGAAGTTCCATCCTCTGGATGGACGGATGGATGGCTTGGATCTCAGGTTAGAAGGTAATCCAAATTGGGTGGGTATGTGGGAATTGGAGGGAAGAAAAGCTGCACTCATGTCCAAGAAAGAAACCATTTGCAACTTTCGAGAATCCCAAGTTCTAATCAGCGGTTTTGTGGTTTATTCCAAACAAATGTTTAAGCTTGTATTTGAAAATTTCTTTTGAAAGAACAACATCTTACCTAATGCTTTCAAACTTGCCAATTCAAAGGTTTCTAAAAGGCGAAAAGCAATTAACAAGCAATTTCCAAAAGTAATAAGAAAAAGGAAATGCATCAGCTTTCAAAGGTGTCAACCGCAGTTTGAGCCAGACGGCTCTTTCCTTCTCTCCCAGAGCGATAAACCTCCTGCTCTCTTGAGTTTCTGGAGCGCTCCAGGGCAATCTCAAGTCCTCTCCTTATCCAGAGAGACATTATCATTCCAAAGTTACCCAGCCAGCTTTCATGCCTAAAATGGAACTAGAACTCCCAGCCTCCTGGTGATTGATGCCAAAGTCCATCTTCCTTTCTAGCCTGGTGCCTTAACCATTAGACCAAACTAGCTGTTGTTAGAGTTTGAGCTCCCATCCTCCCCAGTTAAGAGCAACTGTAGATAAGAGAAACTGATCCGAGCCACACATCTCTTGTTACAATTATACTATCATCAGGCTAAAAGGTTCAGGGGCTAAAAGATCCCCGCTTACCTATCCGAAGAAATGATTATTGCCGCCAAAATCGACGGGGTAAAACGGACGGCCGTGTCTTGCAGGTCATGTGTGTCCAGATCAAATGCTTCCACGAGATCATCACCATCGGTTACAATGTGTACCATTCCTATGAGCTGCCCTGGTTCAGGACACTGAGTTGGTAAGTTGCGGGCAGAGGGGTGTGTTTTGTTTCATTTGTCTGTCTGGTCTGGAGAAACTCTCACCGAGGATGACCCAAGAAGATTTGTCCTCTTTGGTGAGAGTCCTTTTTGGGCGACCACCTATTTAGAAAGTGCCTCTTAACACAGAAAATTCATAAAGTGAATATAGTGTCAACTCATAAGATTCCTAGGCCTGTTTTAGTAGTTGCCATAAAAAGAGGGGAAAGCGAAAGTACATTCCAACTCTTACCTTTAAAAGACTGTCACTAAACTACCAGAGCTTTTGCCTGAAAATATATTTAACTGGAGAATATGAATGATGACACCCAACCTGTGAACGGGCTCAATTGCAGAATCTTTATTTATGACACACCCGGGGGGAGGGGAGGAAACGGGGTCACGGGGGACTGTAAATGACGGATGCTCGAGTTGACTTCATTCAGGGCGGTGTCGGTATGTCGCCTCGAATGGATCCTTGGAAGTTTGGCTCGAGAATCATGATTTAATTAGAGCGATTGCTGGAATCTTATCATATAGAAAACAAAACAAAACCAGAGACTTTTCTTTTGGGTTTAATGGAAAAAAGATTTAGAGGGGAAAAAAAATTCAGGATGTCATATATGTTTATGGGAGCAAGACTGTGCACAGAAATGAATGGCTGCACAAACCCGTGGAGGGAGCAGAAAATGGCTAAATTGACTGTTTTGATCAAGGAAACAAAAAATACAAATACATTTATTTTTACTTGGACTTTGTGCTCAGGTTGAGAAGAAACATGAAACTTTGATTTGGGGTTTTACCGGTTAGATAGATTTGTTGTTATAGAAATGGCTCGTTTATACTATTATGGAAAAAATAAAAAGTTGATGTTTGATAACGCCTTATTCTGCTACACCAAAAGGAGTCAGAAGTCAGTGCCCCCCCCCCTTTTTTTTTTTTGGCTCTCCCCCACTTTTTCCCCCCATTCTCCCTTCATGGAACTGGGTGTGTCTAGACATGATAGCAGTCTTCCACTGTCTCAAAGAAGAGGGAGCCAAGCTATTCTCCAAAGCCCCTGAGGGCAGGACAAGAAGCAACGGGTGGA